>NC_142053.1:63293858-63620131 GCF_982192425.1 Myodes glareolus | reverse complement strand
CTAAGCATAACTTTATGAAAATAATAGAGGAACTTAAACAGGAGGTGAAAATCTGCCATAAAGAAATAGAAGAGAAGTATAGCAAAAAGATTGAAGAAATGAATAAAGAAATGGAAGAGAAGTATAAAAAAGTTTGAAGATATGAGTAAATCCATGATGAAACCCTGGGAAACCAAGAAAAAAACAATCAAACAGGTAATGGAAACAGTTCAAGATTTGAAAACTGAAATTGAGGCAATGAAGAAAACAAAAACAGAGGATCAACTGGCTATGAAATATCTAGATAAACGAACAGAGACTTCAGAAACAAGCATAATCAACAGAATACAAGAGATAGAAGAATGAATCTCAGACTCTGAAGAAAAAAAAGAGAAAATAAAAGCTCTGACCAAAGAAAACCAGCAAATCCAACAAATTCTGCTTACAAAACATTTAGGAAATGTGGGACACAATACAAAAAACAAATCTAAGAATAATAGGGGTAAAAGAAAGAGAAGAATTGCAGATCAAAGGCCCAGGAAATACATTCAACAAAATTATAAGAGAAAACTTCCCCAACCTAAAGAACGATATCCCTATGAAGGTTCAAGAAACATACAGAACACCGAATAGGCTGCATCAAAAAAAAAAAACCATCCTCTCGTCATATAATAATCAAAACACAAAACATTCAGATTAAAGAAAGAATATTAAGAGCTGCAAAAGAAAAACGTCAAGTAACTGATAAAGGTAAACCTATCAGACTTACACCAGACTTCTCTATGGAAAACATGAAAGCCAGAAGGTCCTGGATAGAGGTACTGCAGAAAGTAAGAGACCATGGATGCAAGTCCAGACTACTTTACCCAGCCAAGTTATCGTTCAATATCAATGGAGAAAACAATATATTCCAAGATAAAAAAAAATTAAACAATGCGTAGCCACAAATCCAGCCTTACAGAAAGTATTAGAAGGAAAATCACAACCCAAGGAATCCAACATTGCCAATACTGCCTACAATAACTCAGACATCTAGTGACCCTTCACAAGCACATCTCAAAGAAGGGAAACACACACTCTACTACCCCCCCCAAAAAAGGAAAATATCCGAAGTCAACAACCACTTGTCATTAATATCACTTAGTATCAATGGACTCAATTCATCTATAAAAAGGCACAGACTTGGAGATTGGATACGAAAACAGGATCCCACATTCTGCTGTTTACAAGACACACACCTCAACCACAAACAGACACCTACTCAGAATAAAAAGGTGAGAAAAGGTTTTCCAAGCAAACGGACCTAAGAAACAAGTGAGTGTGGTCATTCTACTATCTAACAAAATTGACTTCAAACTAAAATCAAACAGAAGAGATAGAGATGGACATTTCATACTCATAACAGGAACAATTCATCAGGAGGAAGTCTCAATCCTGAATATCTATTCCCCTAATATGAAGGCATCCACTTATGTAAAAGAAAAACTTATAGAACTCAAGGCAATCATCAAACCACACACACTAATAGTAGGAGACTTCAACACACCTCTCTCATGAATGGACAGGTCAATCAAACAGAAACCTAACAGAAAAATAAGAGAATTATTGGAGGTATTGAATCAAACAGATTTAACAGATATCTACAGAACATTCCACCCAAAAAGGATAGAATGTACCTTCTTCTCTGCAGCTCATGGAACATTCTCAAATATTGACCACATACTGGGTAACAAAGCAAACATCCACAGACAAAAAAAAATATTAGTAACCCCTTGTGTCTTGTCAGATCATCATGGAATAAAGTTAGAATTCAACAACAATGCTACCCCCAGGAAGCCAGCAAACTCATGGAAGCTGAATTGTCAACTACTGAATCACCCCTGGGTCAAGAAAGAAATAAAGAGAGAAATTAAAGTCTTCCTTGAATTTAATGAAAATAAAGACACAACATACTCAAACCTATGGGACAATATGAAAGCAATGCTAAGAGGAAAAGTACATAGCACTCAGTGCCCAATTAAAGAAAACGGAGAAAGCACACATTGAAGATTTAACAGCACACCTGAAACCTCTAGAAAAAAAAAAGAAGCAGATTCACCCAGGATTAGTAGAAGACTGGAAATAATCAGACTGAGGGTTGAAATCAACAAAATAGAAACACAGAAAACAATCCAAAGAATCAAAGAAACAAAAAGCTGGTTCTTGGAGAAAATCAACAAGATCGACAAACCCCTATCCAAACTAATCAAATGGCAGAGAGAGAACATGCAAATTAATAAGATCATAAATGTAAAGGAGGACATAACCACAGACACAGAGGAAATTCAGAAAATCATTAGATCTTACTACAAAAGCCTGTATGCCACAAAGTTGAAAAATGTAAAAAAAAATGGACATTTTTTTAGATAAGTACCATACACCAAAGTTGAACCAAGAACAGGTCAACAATCTAAATAGACCTGTTAGTCGTGAAGAATTAGAAGCTGTTATTAAAAATCTCCCTACCAAAACAAGCCCAGGACCAGATGGTTTCAATGCAGAATCCTACCAGAACTTCCAGGAAGAGCTAATACTTATACTCCTTAATGTATTTCACAATATAGAGACAGTAGAGCCATTGCCAAACTCCTTTTATGAAGCTACAATTACTCTGATAACAAAACCACACAAAGACACAACCAAGAAAGAGAATTACAGGCCAATCTCACTCATGAACATCGACGCAAAAATTCTCAATAAAAAGCATTTGACGAAATTTAACATTCCTTCATGATAAAGGTCTTGGAGAGAGTAGGGATACAAGGATCATACCTAAATATAATAAAAGCTAATTACAGCAAGCCCACAGCTAACATCAAATTGAATGGAGAGAAACTCAAAGCTATTCCACTAAAATCAGGAACAATACAAGGCTGTCCACTCTCTCCATACCTCTTCAATATAGAGCTTGAAATTCTAGCAATAGCAATAAGACCACATATGGGGAACAAGGGGATTTGAATTGAAAAGGAAGAAGTCAAACTCTCGTTATTTGCAGATGATATGATAGTGTACACAAGTGACCCCAAAAATTCTGCCAAAGAACTCCTACAGCTGATAAACCCCTTTAGTAATGTGGCAGGATACAAGATCAACTCCAAAAAATTGGTTGCCCTCCTATACACAAAGGATAAAAAAGTAGAGAGGGAAATCAGAGAAACATCACCTTTCACGATAGCCAAAAATAGCATAAAATATCTTGGGGTAACTCTAACTAAGGAAGTGAAAGGAGGATCAACATAGTAAAAATGGCAATTCCACCAAAAGCAATCTATAGATTCAATGCAATCCCCATCAAAATCACATCAAACTTCTTCACAGACCTGAGAGAACAATAATCAAGTTTATATGGAAAAACAAAAAACCCAGGATAGCCAAAACAATCTTATACTATAAAGGAACTTCGGGAGGTATAATCATTGCTGACTTCAAACTCTATTACAGAGATACAGTATTGAAAACAGCTTGGTATTGGCATAAGAACAGAGAAGTCGACATATGGAATCAAATAGAAGACCCGTATATTAACCCACAAACCTATGAACACCTCATTTTCGATAAGGGAGCTAAAGGTATACAATGGAAGGAGGAAAGAATCTTTAATCAATGGTGCTGGCATAACTGGATGTCAACCTGTAGAAGAATGAAAGTAGATCCATATCTATCACCATGCACAAAACTCAAGTCCAAATGGATTAAAGACATCAACATTAATCTGACCACTTTGAAGCTGATAGAAGAGAAAGTGGGAAGTAGTCTACAAGACATAGGCACAGGAGACCACTTCCTAGGGAGAACCCCCATAGCACAGACAATAAGAGAATCAATGAATAAATAGGACCTCCTGAAACCGAGAAGCTTCTGTAAAGCAAAGGACACTATCAGTAAGACAAAAAGGCTATTTTCTGACTCGGAGAAGATCTTCACCTACCCCTCATCAGACAAAGGTCTGATCTCCAAAATGTACAAGGAACTCAAGAAACTAGACACTTAAACTCTATTTAACTCAATTAAAAATGGGGTACTGAACTGAACAGAGACTTCTCAACAGTAGAACTTCGAATGGCCAAAAGACACTTAAGGTCAAGCTCAACCTCCTTAGAGATCAGGGAAATGCAAATCAAAACAACTTTGAGATACCATCTTACACCTGTCAGAATAGCTAAACTCAAAAACACCTATGCTGGAGAGGATGTGGATTGAGGGGAACACTCATTTATTGTTGGTGGGAATGCAAACTTGTGCAGCCACTGTGGAAATCTGTGTTGCTGTTTCTCAGGTAACAGGGAGTCAACCTCCTTCAGGACCCAGCAATTCCACTCTTGGGCATATACCCAAGAGATGCCCTATCATACTACAAAAGCATTTGTTCTACTATCTTCATAGCAGCACTATTGGTAATAGCCCTAACCTGGAAACAACCTAGGTGCCCCTCAATAGAAGAATGGTTAAAGAAGGTGTGGAACATATACACATTAGTGTTTTACTCAGAGTTCAAAAACAATGACATCTTGAATTTTGCATTTAAATGGATGTAAATAGAAAACGCTTTACTGAGTGAGGTAACCCAGGCACAGAAAGAGGAATATGGAATGTACTCACTCATAAGTGGATTCTAGCCTTAATTAAAGGTCTTTGAGCCTATAGTTCATGATCCTAGAGAAGCTAAATAAGAAGGTGAACCTGAAAAATTTCATATAGTTATCCTCCTGGATATTGGAAATAGACAAGATTGCCAAGCAACCGTGGGTGCAAGGGGGTGGGGTGAAAGTAAGGGGAGATGGTTAGAGAGAAGGGAGAGGGGGAGGACTGGGGATGGCTTGGGGGAATGGGATGTTGGGGAGGGAGGAGGGATGGATATGGGAGCAGGGAGGTATATATCTCAATTAAGGGAGGCATTTTAGGGTTTGCAAGAGACTTGATTCTGGAGGGGTTCCCAGGCCCAAGGAGAGGTTCCCAGATTGTTCCCTGGGCAGCAGAGGAGAGGGTGCCTGAACTGACCTTGGCCCATAACCATACTGATGAATATTTTGAATATCACCATAGACCCTTCATCTGGCAATGGATGGAGATTGAGACAGAGACACACATTGGAACACTGGCCTTAACTCCCTAGGTCCAAATGAGAAGCAGATGGAGGGAGAACGTGAGCAAGGAATGCTGGATCAGAGGGAACCTTCATCTGATGGTGGATGGAG
Organism: Myodes glareolus; assembly: GCF_982192425.1. Lineage (NCBI taxonomy): Eukaryota > Metazoa > Chordata > Mammalia > Rodentia > Cricetidae > Myodes > Myodes glareolus. The sequence goes on along the minus strand of NC_142053.1, from coordinate 63,614,915 downwards.
ATAGAGACGGAGACCCACATTGGAGCACTGGACAGAGCCCCCAAGGTCCAAATGAGGAGCAGAAGGAGGGAGAACATGAACAAGGAAGGCAGAACCATGAGGGGTGTGTTCACCCACTGATACAAGGGAACTGTTCTAATGAGAGCTCACCAAGGCCAGCTGGACTGGACTGGGACTGAACGAGCATGTGATCAAACCGGATTCTCTGAATGTGGCTGGCATGGGGGCTGACTGAGAAGCCATTGACAGTGGCACTGGGTCTTGTTTCGTCTGCATGTACTGGCTTTTTATGATCCTAGTCTGTTTGGATGCTCACCTTCCTAGACCTGGAAGGAGCAGGGAGAAACTTGAACTTCCCACGGTCAGGAAACCCTGACTGCTCTTATGACTGGAGAGGGAGGAGGAGAGGGATTGGGGGGAATGGAAGGGTATTTGGAGGAGGGGAGGAAGTGGAAATTTCTATAAATAAATAAACATAATAAAAAAGCTTACTCCCTCAAAAATAAATAGAAAAAAATAGAGGAAATAAAGAAAACATAAACCAAGGGAATTCTGGAAATGGGAAATCAAGGTTATTGAATTTTAGATGCACGCATAACCAACAAAATCCAAGAGATGGAAGGGAGCCTCTTTGGTGTTGAAGATACGATAGAGAAAATAGTTTCAAGGTTAAAGAAAACATTCAAGCCAACGAGTTTTTTTTTTTGTTTTGAAAATGACCTATTGAATAATTTATTATAAAATTGATCCCAGGCATATCAAAATCCATCAGCACAGAGCTTGAAAGAATAGCATTTAAAAAGTACTGAAGTCTTTTCACTTTATCTACCACCTTTGGAATTTCCTTTCTTACCAACTGATTTTTGATTGTAATGTTTTACAATTCTGATGTGTCATTAATACTTTTAATAACCACTGTCAAACTTTTAACATTTTCAATGAGATTTTAGGGGAAGAAAGCAAAGAATATGCTCAAATGGCAGTGACCTGTGGTGCAATGGGTGTTTGTCCAATAATAAACTGTTATTCAGGCCAAAGCTAGAGGGAAGTTGTAATCTAGAATACAAAGATAAGGTTGTTTTTTCTTTGTTTCGTTTTACTAGTTATCCTTATGTTCTGAATATGGAAATACTCATTGACTTAGTTTTCTTTTCTTTTTTTTTTTTTTTTTTGTACATTTTATTAAATTATAAAAGTTTCCATTTCCGCCCCCCCTCCCAACACCCTCCCACTCCCCCTACTCCCCCTCCTCCTCCCTCTTCGTCCCCCAGGGCAGTCAGGGTTTCCTGCCCTGTGGGAAGTTCCAGTTCCTTCCCCCTCCCTCCAGGTCCAGGAAGGTGAGTGTCCAAACAAACTGGATCCCCAAAATCCATTATATGTAGAGGAAACAGGTCCCAATGTCATAGTCAATGGCTTTTCCATCTGACGAAGGATGGCGATACAGTCGGAGATCCACATTGCAACACCGGACTGAGCCCCCCGAGGTCCAAATGAGGAGCAGATGGAGGAAGAACATGAAAAACGAAATCAGTACTGCGAGGGATGCTATCACCCACTGATACAAGGGAACGGATCTGATGAGAGTTTACCAAGGCCAGTTGGACCGGGACTGAACGAGGACGTGATCTAACCAGACTCTCCGAATTTGGCCGGATTCTCTGACTGTGGCTGACCCGAAGTCTTTCTGAAAAGCCAACGAGTTTTTAACAGAGACCTTTCATTTAATCTAGGACATCATGTAAAGACCAAACCAAAGAATAACATGGATAAAAGTAGGAGTAGAATTCTAGCTCAAAGGCAGAGGTAATACGTTAAAAAGTCATAGAAGAAAATTTTCAAAACTAAAAGGACATGCCTATGAATACTCAAGAAACATTGAGTACACCAAATAGACGGGACAAAAAATAAAGTCCTTTCACCCTACGATAGTCAGACCACTAAACATACAGAATAAAGAAAGACTATTAAGATCTACAAAGAAAAAAGCCAAGTAACATATAAAGACAGACCCTTCAGAATAACAACAGCTTTCTCGATTGAGACTCTAAAAGCCAGACAGTACTGGACAGATGTTATGAAGCTGCTAAGAAACCATGGATGCCAACCCTGACTACAGTATCCTGGAAAGCTTTCAATCACCATAGACAGAGGAAGCAAGATATTCCATGACAAAACCAAATTTAAACAATACTTATCCATAAATCTAGCCCAACAGAAAGTACTAGAAAGAAAATTCCAACACAAACAAGTTAGTTGTAGCCAAGAAACAAAAACACAATAAATATTGTCATACCAGGAATTCTCAAAAAAAGGAAATGTACACACCAGTACTAACAAAGCTAAAAAAAATATAATAGGAATTAACAATCACTGGTCATTAATATTCCTTGATATCAGTGTACTCAATTGACCTATGAAAAGACATAAGTTTAGACAATGGCTACAAAATGGTCCTTCTCCTTCATAGAGAAAGCACATCTCAATTCAAATACAGACAATAACTCACAATTAAGGGTTGAGATAAGATTTTCTATTCAAATAGAATAAGAAACATGCTAGTATAGCTATCCTAATATCTAACGAAATGAACATCATTCTAAAATTAATTTAAAAAATGTTAGAGAAGGACATTGAATATTCATTACCATAAACACTTTCTATGGGATATCTTTTTGTATTCTGTGAATATGTACTGCTCTCATTGGCTGATAAATAAAGCTGTTCTGGCCTATGGAAAGGCAGGATATAATCATGCAGAAAATACCAGCAGAGATATAGGAGAAAGAGGGCAAAGTCAGGGAGATTCCATCCAGTCATCCAAGGAACAGCATACCAGCACACCAGTATGACCACAGTCATGAGGCAATAGTTACATTAACAGAAATTTGTGAATTTAAATGTAAAGACTAGCTAATAATAAGCCAGAACCATCGAATAACATTTATAATAAATATTAAGCATCTGAGTGATTATTTGGGAAACCTTCAATTAGAAATTGTACTCCAAAATCAGGCCTAGGTATACACAAGACATGAGAAAGCTTAAAAATGTTTCTGTATGCACAGAAATAGTGCCTCACTGGGCTTCCTAGTCTCACAGTGTCATCCCTGCAGCATCACAGAGACATTTCGATGATAAAGGATTCCCCTCTGTATGATGTGGATATCATTAGTTAATAAAGGAATTGCATTGGCCTATAGCAGCACTATAGGGGAGCCATCTAGGTGAGAAAAAGTGAACAGAATGCTGGGAGAGAGGAGGAGGAGTTAGAAAGAAGCTATGTAGCCCTGCCAGATACAGATATCAGAACTTTATCCAGTAAGACACAGACTCACAGCAATGCATAGATTACTAGAAATGGGTTAAATTAAGATATAAGAGTTAGCCAATAAGAATCTAGAGCTAATGGGCCTAGCACTGATTTAAATAGTATAGTTTCTGTGTGAATATTTCACAGCTGAGCAGCCAAGAACCAACAAGTGGACTTCTTTACAACAAATCGGCACCAATATGACTAAAATCCACTTAAAACCAGAGAAAATCTGGTAAGGAATTCTAGGAAAAAACATACAAACAGAGTTGAACAACTTAATGTTGTGACTCCTTTAAACGAGGTTTTCTGATTCAGCAGTAGTGTTTTATTTTTTTGTTGTTGTTGTTGTTTTTTATTTATTTAAAAAGCAGTGATTTTGAAATAGTGGCTTCCTGGCCATGAGTCATAATACCTGTGCAAACACTGACTTTTTCAGGATACTAAGCATTTAAATGAGGTTTGTAAGCACTGTGCTACAAACTGCTTTAGAGCTTGACATAACCCTGCTGCTTACTTGGAACTGGGGCAATGTGCACAGATTGCAGAGGTGGTAAACGGACTTCTACCATGATGGACTATGAGGGGCAAGTAAGAAGTGCTGTATATAACATACTAATGCCACAGCTTAAGTTTTTAAGAAGCACTTAGCATTTGAAGAAGTGCTCCTCGACAGTAATGAATTACAGATACATAATATGAAAAATTCAGATGAAAAAGACCTCTAATTGAGACACAATGTGTTTAAAAATGCACATATGCTTGGGAGAGAGAAGATAAAGGGCAAAGAGAGTTATCAAAAGAAGTAAACAGTTTATAAATAAAAGAGACAGAGTACAGACAGTCATAGATTAAATGAGTAAAGATAATAAAATAAATAATAAAAAGTAATAGAATAAAAACAAGCCACGTAAAGACTGAGAATATACAGAGAGTCTGGATTATGCATAATATTGTCTTTTCTTTGATTTTTTTGACTCTGAAGGAGTTAAGTACAGAGTTACATTTCATTGTATGTTCTGCTAAGTTAAAACAAATTAAAGGTATCTGGACTTCAGAATCTGAATCTAAGGATACGATGCTTTGGATTAGAGGTTCTCCTTTTGTTTCCACAGAGAATGAGAACTTGTGTGATACTTCCAGACTAATATTGCTTGATGGATCAAGAACCCCTGAAGGGTTGCCTTGAACACCCCACAAAAATTACTTCAACCAATAAACAGCAGGAAGAAATTTGGACAGAACTATGCCTGTATTCCCGAATATAATCTATAAATGTTTGTTTAAATTTAAAGGGGGGTGTGCTATAGATATTTGTATTTGTATGGATCTTGGTTTATTGGTACAAATTTAAGGTCAATTTTCTTATAATGTATATATATATATATATATATATATATATATATATATATTTCTGATCTTAATTAAGGTATTGTGCTTGTGCCGTTCATTTAGAAATATAATGTATAATTATGAAATATAGGTTAATAGAAAATCATCTATAATAGTCAAGCTTGTAGTCATATTAGCTAGATTTTCTAGATGTACAGAGATATATTTCAGGTGGGTAGGCTTTCTTTAAACCTTTAAAAGACTACTGAATATATGGCATTTAAAATGTTTAAGAATATAGGACTTTTCATGACATTGAAACACATCTGTTCCTGGCAGCACCAAGGTACTTCAAAAGGAAAATGGGCTATGAAGAGGTTCCTTATGAATTCTGTTAGACATTTGGAGAAGAAACTGCTCTTGCCTGGACTGTTTCATTAACTGTATATGCAAGACCCACAGAAAAATGACTGCTGAACTTACCTTAAGGTGATTTGGGATTCTGCTAGACATTCTTCAGGACACAGAAGAAAGTGACTGTCAATTCTAGATTTGGAAGTTTTTTACAATGTACTTAGGCAATATTATATCCTTCTGGAATCTTTGATGGAGTTGAAGTTATAGTTTTTTTTTAGTTTGACAAAATATAAAGTACATATATGTAATTTAACTATTTTAAAGTAAAAACCTTGCGTTTCATTTAAACATAAAAGTGGAGGTGATGTGGGATTTCTCTCTACATGCTGTGAATATCATTGGTTAATAAAGGAACTGCTTTGGTCCTATAGCAGAGCTATAGAAAGAACAGCTAAGTGGGGAAAACTGAACAGAATGCTGTGAGAGAGAAAGAGGTGTTAGAGAGAAGTCATGTAGCCCTTCCAGAGACAGATGCTGGAACATTATTAGGTAAGCCACAGTCTCATGGTGATATATAGATTACTAGAAATGGGTTAAGTTAAGATGTAAGAGTTAGCCAATAAAGAGCTAGAGCTAACAGTCCAAGCAGTGGTTTAAATAACGTAGTTTCTGTGTGATTATTTTGGGGCTGAGCAGGAGGAACTGACAAGTGGCCTTCCTTGCAACATATCTCCCAACAACTGCCTCCAACATGGAGCAAGCCTCATGCTACCAAGAGCTAAGCAGAATGGTATTTCCAAAGTTTCACATAGTCTTCAGTTCAGAAAGGCTAATCAGCTACACACTTCATGCCAGATCTTGCTTCTGCTATTCCAAAAAAATTCTAAAAGGTTGACAGGAAAATGAGGTCTAGACAGTAATAACTTTAAACAGGTTTCAATGTGTTTTGTAATGTGTATAGGCTACAGAAAGAAATATAAGGGTATTGACAGTTACTGAAAGGAAAAATAGTTTTAAAATAATATACTAAAGTCTTTAAAGAGAAAAAATAAAAGGCCACATAGAGACAGGAAATATACAAAGAGGTTGAATGCTGTATAGTATTGTGCTGATTTTGATTTTTTTTAAGTTATTGACATGAAAACAACAGCTGCTAAGGAACAAGACATTGAAAGAGACCCTGTTAAAGATATACTAACCTAGAGAATATCATTTTGATTGAGGTAACCCAGATTCGGAACAATTATCACATATAGTCACTCCTAATTGGTAAAGCAAACCATCCCACAAATCATAATCCCAGAAAACCTAGACAACAATAAGAGACATATATAGATATGATCTACAGAGGTAGTATAAAAAGACAAGATTCTGAGTAAGTTGGGAGTGTGGGGACCTTGAGAGAGAATTAAAGGGGAGGGGAGAAGAAAGGAGGGGAGCAGAGAAAAATGTAGAGCTCAATAAAATTCAATAAAAAAATAAAATATGGAAAAATATACTAAACAAAATATTTTAAAATGTCTTAACTTTAAAATGACAGTCAAATATATATTTGTAAAATGGAACTTAAAGATGCATTGCTTGAAGAAGGTTTTACTTCTGTTTTCATAGGAAACAAGACGTTATGAATCATTCCAGGTTAAGATGGGATGAGATTTGACTGAGGGAGAACTCCTGAATACTGACAGGCGATATATATTAACAAAAATTATAGCTGATCATTCCTGCACTTGGCCATTATCTATTTTTTCTCAAGGTCTCCATAAGATCATCAGCATTCTACAATCAGGAGGAAGTAGCATAGAGAACTATGCTAAAATTCTCAAAGTATTGTTTATTAATTTGTTTATTTAAGGGGGGTTGATTATATATGGTTGATGGTCATTCCTAGTTGTATATCTACTACATCCAACAATCCATAAAGTCAGAAGCACACAGATAATTAATCAATCACATGAATATTTTCAATTTATTTCATTCAATGAATTTATAAATGAGTTCCTTATGTGTATTCAATATAAACTTTTCTCAGATATGAAATTGGTGAATACCTTTTGGCATTCTTTGGGATGCCTCTTTGTCCTGTTGACAATGTCCCTCTGCCATGCAGAAAATTTTCAATTTCATGAAGTCCTTGTAAATCTTAGTGCTTATACTATCAGAATCTCAAAAGATTTTATTAAAGGATGAAAAAAGCAGTATTTATTTATAAAAACCTTCTGGATTTTTCAATCTTTCTTAACCTAAAATGTTCCTTTCCCTACTTTTGTTCTTTTTTTTGTTTTTTGTTTGTTTGTTTTTCATTTTTTTTCAAAGTTTATTAAATTATAAAAGTTTCCATTTCCACCCCTCCTCCCAACACCCTCACACTCCCCCCACTCCCTCTCCTCCTCCCTCTCCATCCCTAAGTGCAGTCAGGGTTTCCTGCCCTGTGGGAAGTTCAAGTTCCTCCCCAGTCCCTCCAGGTCCAGGAAGGTGAGTGTCCAGACAGACTGGATCCGCAAAATCCAGTATATGCAGAGGAAACAAGTCCTAGTGCCATTGTCAATGGCTTTTCAGAAAGACTCCGGGCCAGCCACATTCAGAGAATCCGGACACCTTCAGAGAATCTAGTTGGATTGCATACTCGTTCAGTCCCAGTCCAACTGGCCTTGGTAAACTCTCATTCGATCCTTCCCCTTGAATCAGTGGATGATCGCACCCCTTGCAGTCTTGATTTCCTTTTTCATGCTCTTTCTCCTTCTGCTCCTCATATGGACCTTGGGGGGCTCAGTCCGGTGCTCCAATGTGGGTCTCCGTCTGTATCGCCATCCATCGTCGGATGAAGGTTCCCTCTGGTCTTGCCTTCTTTGCTCACATTCTCTTTCCTTCTGCTTCTTGATTGGACCTAGGGAGCTAAGTCCAGTGTTCCAATGTGGGACTCTGTCTCTATCTCCATCCATCACCAGATGAAGATTCTATGGTGATAAGCAAAATATTCATCAGTATGATTATGGGCCAGGCTGGTTCAGGCCCCCTCTCCTCTGTCCAGAGAATAATTTGGGGATCTCTCCTTGGACCTGGGATCCCATTTATAATCAAGTCTCTTGTAAACCCTAAAATGACTCCCTTAGTTGAGATATATTCTTCCCTGATCCCATATCCATCCTTCCTCCTTCCCCCCCATCCCAGTCCTCCGAGCTTTCCCCATTCCTCCCCTATTCCCTTCTCTCTAACCCTCTTCCCTTTCAACAACCCTCCCACCTCCCCCATGCACCCGAGGTTGCCTGGGACTATTGTCTATTTCCAATCTCCAGGAGGATAACTACATGATTTTCTTCAGGTTCACCTTCTTTTTTTTTTTTATTAATCAATTATTTTTTATTTTAAGTAGCATTTTAGAGAATAGCATTGTAAGTAACATTTTTTGGGTAATGTTATTAAATTATAAAAGTTTCCATTTCCGCCCCTCCTCCCACCACCCTCCCACTCCCCCCACTCCCTCTCCTCCTCCCTCTCCATCCTAAGAGCAGTCAGGGTTTCCTGCCCAGTGGGAAGTTCAAGTTCCTCCCGCCTCCTTCCAGGTCCAGGAAGGTGAGTGTCCAGACAGATTGGATCCGCAAAATCCAGTATATGCAGAGGAAACAAGTCCCAGTGCCATTATCAATGGCTTTTCAGAAAGATTCCGGGCCAGCCACATTCAGAGAATCCGGACACCTTCAGAGAATCTAGTTGGATTGCGTACTCGTTCAGTCCCAGTCCAACTGGCCTTGGTAAACTCTCATTAGATCCTTCCCCTTGTATCAGTGGGTGATCGCATCCCTCGCAGTCCTTATTTCCTTTTTCATTTTCTTCCTCCTTCTGCTCCTCATTTGGACCTTGGGGAGCTCAGTCCGGTGCACCAATGTGTGTTTCCGTCTGTATCACCATCCATCCTGGGATGAAGGTTCTCTCCGATCTTGCCTTCTTTGCTCACGTTCTCTTTCCTTCTGCTTCTCGTTTGGACCTAGGGAGTTAAGGTTCTTATTTAGCTTCTCTAGGATCATGAACTATAGGCTCAAAGACCTTTAGTTATGGCCAGAATCCACTTATGAGTGAATACATACCGTATTTTTCTTTTTGGGTCTGGCTTACCTCACTCAGTAAAGCATTTTCTATGTCCATCCATTTGCATGCAAAATTCAAGATGTCATTATTTTTTACCGCTGAGTAAAACTCCAATGTATATATGTTCCTCACTCTCTTTAACGATTCTTCTATTGAGGGGCACCTAGGTTGATTCCAGGTTCTGGCTATTACAAATAGTGCTGCTATGAACATAGTTGAACAAATGCTTTTGTTGTATGATAGGGCATCTCTTGGGTATATTCCTTAGAGTGGAATTGCTGGGTCCTGAGGGAGGTTGACTCCCAGTTTCCTGAGAAACCGCCACACAGATTTCCACAGTGGCTTCACAAGTTTGCATTCCCACCAACAATGGATGAGAGTTCCCCTCTCTCCACATCCTCTCCATCATAGGCTATCATTGGTCTTTTTGACTTTAGCTAATCTGACCGGTGTAAAATGGTATCTCAAAGTTGTTTTGATTTGCATTTCCCTGATCGCTAAGGATGTTGAGCATGACCTTAAGTGTCTTTTGGCCATTCAAAGTTCTTCTGTTGAGAATTCTCTGTTCAGATCAGCACCCCATTTTTTAATTAGGTTAATTAGAGTTTTAGTGTCTAGTTTCTTGAGTTCTTTGTATATTTTGGAGATCAGGCCTTTATCTGATGAGGGATTGGTGAAGATGTTCTCCCAGTCAGAAGGTAGCCTTTTTGTCTTACTGACAGTGTCCTTTGCTTTACAGAAGCTTCTCAGTTTCAGGAGGTCTCATTTATATATTGATTCTTTTATTGTCTGTGCTACTGGGGTTCTACCTAGGAAGTGGTCTCCTGTGCCTATGTCTTGTAGACTACTTCCTACTTTCTCTTCTATCTGGCTCAAAGTGGTCAGATTAATGTTGAGGTCTTTAATCCATTTGCATTTGAGTTTTGTGCATGGTAATAGATATGGATCTACTTTCATTCTTCTACAGGTTGACATCCAGTTATGCCAGCACCATTTGTTAAAGATGCTTTCCTTCTTCCATTACATACCTTTAGCCCCCTTGTTGAAAATCAAGTGTTCGTAGGTTTGTGAGTTAATATCTAGGTCTTCTATTTGATTCCATAGGTTGACTACTCTGTACTTATTCCAGTACCAAGCTGTTTTCAATACTGTAGCTGTGTAATAGAGTGTAAAGCCAGGGATGGTTATACCTCCAGAAGTTCCTTTATTATATAAGATTGTTTTGACTATCCTTGGTTTTTTGTTTTTCCATATAAAATTAATTATTATTCTCCCAAGGTCTGTGAAGAAGTTTGATGGGATTTTGATGGGAATTGCATTGAATCTATAGATTGCTCTTGGTAGAATTGTCATTTTTACTATGTTGATCCTCCCAATCCAAGAGCATGGGAGAGCTTTCCATTTTCTGGTATCCTCCTCAATTTCTTTCTTCAAAGACTTAAAGTTCTTGTCAAATAAGTCTTTCACTTCCTTGGTCAGTGTTATCCCAAAATATTTTATGCTATTTGTGGCTATTGTGAAAGGTGAAGTTTCTCTGATTTCCCTCCCTGCTTCTTTATCCTTTGTGTATAGGAGGGCAACTGATATTTCGAGTTGAGCTTGTATCCTGTCACATTACTAAAAGTGTTTATCAGCTGTAGGAGTTCTTTGGTAGAGTTTTTGGGGTCGCTCATGTATACTATCATATCGTCTGCAAATAACGAAAGTTTAACTCCTTCCTTTCCAATTTGAATCCCCTTGATCCCCTTATGTTGTCGTATTGTTATTGCTAGAACTTCTATCTCTATATTGAAGAGCTATGGGGATATTGGACTGCCTTGTCGTGTTCCTGATTTCAATGGAATGGCTTTGAGTTTCTCTCCATTCAGTTTGATGTTAGCTGTTGGCTTGCTGGAAATAGCTTTTAGTATATTTAGGTATGATCCTTTTATCCCCAATCTCTTCAACACCTTTATCATAAAGGGATGTTGAATTTTGGCAAATGCTTTTTCAGCATCTAATGAGATGATCATATGGTTTTTTTCTTTCAGTTTATTTATATGATGGATTACATTGATAGATTTGCGTATTTTGAACCAGTCCTGCATCTCTGGAATGAAGCCTACTTGATCATAATGGATAACTTTTCTAATGTGTTCTTGGAATCGGTTTGCCAGGATTTTGTTGAGAATTTTTGCGTCAATGTTCATGAATGAGATTGGCCTGTAATTCTCTTTTCGGTTGTGTCTTTGTGTGGTTTTGGTATTATAGTAACTCTAGCTTCGTAAAAAGAGTTTGGCAATGACTCTTCTGCTTCTATATTGTGAAATATATTAAGGAGTATAGGTATCAGCTCTTCTTGGAAGTTCTGGTTGCATTCTGCATTGAAACCATCTGGCCCTGGGCTTTTTTTTGTCGGGAGGTTTTTGATGACAGCTTCTAATTCGTCGCGACTAACAGGTCTATTTAGATCGTTCACCTGTTCTTGAATTAACTTTGGTAAATGTTATTTATCTAAAAACCAATCCATTTCTTGTACATTTTCCAACTTTGTGGCATATAAACTTTCATAGTAAGATCTAATGATTCTCTGAATTTCCTCTGTGTCTGTTGCTATGTCCCCCTTTTCATTTCTGATCTTATTAATTTGAGTGTTCTCTCTCTGCTGTTTGATTAGTTTGGCTAGGGGTTTGTGAATCTTGTTTTTCTCCAAGAACCAACTTTTTGTTTCGTTGATTTTTTGGATTGCTTTCTGTGTTTCTATGTTGTTGATTTCAGCCCTCAGTTTGATTATTTCCAGTCTTCTACTCCTCCTGGGAAAGTCTGCTTCTTTTTTTCCAGAGCTTTCAGGTGTGCTGTTAAGTCTCCAATGTGTGCTTTCTCCGTTTTCTTTAATTAGGCACTTAGTGCTATGAACTTTCCTCTTAGCAATGCTTTCATTGTGTCCCATAGGTTTGAGTATATTGTGTCTTTATTTTCATTACATTCAAGGAAGACTGTTATTTTTTTATTTATTACTTCCTTGACCCAGGGATGATTCAGTAGTTGATTGTTCAACTTCCACACATTTGTAGGCTTTCTGGTCTTCGAATTGTTATTGAATTCTAACTTTATTCCGTGGTGATCCGACAAGACACAGGTGGTTACTAATTTTTTTTGTATCTGTGGAAGTTTGCTTTGTTACCGAGTTTGTGGTCAATTTTCAAGAAGGTTCCATGAACTGCAGAGAAGAAGGTATATTCTTTCCTTTTTGGGTTAAATGTTCTATAGATATCTGTTAAGTCCATTTGATTCATTACCTCTAGTAATTCTCTTATTTCTCTGTTAAGTTTCTGTTTGATTGACCTGTCCATTGCTGAGAGAGGTGTGTTGAAGTCTCCTACTATTAGTGTGTGTGGTTTGATGACTGCCTTGAGTTCTAAAAGTTTTTCTTTTATATAAGTGGGTGCTTTTATATTAGGGGCATAGATATTCAGGATTGAGACTTCCTCCTGATGAATTGTTCCTGTTATGAGTATGAAATGTCCATCTCCATCTCTTCTGATTGATTTTAGTTTGAAGGCAATTTTGTTAGATATTAGAATGGCCACACCTGCTTGTTTCTTAGGTCCGTTTGCTTGGAAAACCTTTTCCCACCTTTTTACTCTGAGTAGGTGTTTGTTTGTGGTTGAGGTGTGTGTCTTGTAAACAGCAGAATGTGGGATCCTGTTTTCGTATCCAATCTCTAAGTGTGTGCCTTTTTATAGGTGAGTTGAGTCCATTAATATTAAGTGATATTAGTGACCAGTGGTTGTTGACTCTGTTTTTGTGTGTGTGTGTGTGTGTGTGTGTGTGTGTGTTTAGTAGAGTTTGTGTATTTCTCTTCTTTGAGTTGTGGTTGTGAAGGGTCACTAGATGTCTGGGTTATTGTAGGCAGTGATGGCAATGTTGGATTCCTTGGGTTGCGATTTTCCTTCTATTACTTTCTGTAAGGCTGGATTTGTGGCTACGAATTGTTTAAATTTATCTTTATCCTGGAATATTTTGTTTTCTCCGTTGATAGTGAATGATAGCTTGGCTGGGTATAGTATTCTGGGTTTGCATCCATGGTGTCTTAGTTTCTGCAGTACCTTTATCCAGGAACTTCTGGCTTTCGTGGTTTCCATGGAGATGTTTGGTGTAAGCCTGATAGGTTTACCTTTATAAGTTATTTATCCTTTTCCCTTTGCAGCTCTTAATATTCTTTCTTTAATCTGTATGTTTTGTGTTTTGATTATTATATGGCGAGGGGATTTTTTTTTTTTGATCCAGTCTATTCGGTGTTCTGTATGCTTCTTGAACCTTCATAGGAATATCGTTCTTTAGATTAGGAAAATTTTCTTCTATAATTTTGTTGAATATATTTTCTGGGCCTTTGATCTGCAGTTCTTCTCCTTCTTCAATCCCTATTATTCTTAAATTTGTTTTTTTTTATTATGTCCTAGATTTCTTAAATGTTTTGTGAAGAGAATTTGTTGTATTTGCCGTTTTCTTTGACCAGAGCGTTTATTTTCTCTATGGTAACTTCAGAATCTTAGATTTGTTCTTCAGTCTCTTGTATTGTATTGGTTATGCTTGATTCAGTAGTCTCCGTTCGTTTACCTAGGTTTTCCATATCCAGCCGTATCTCGGTTTGTGTTTTCTTCATTGCCTACATTTTCGTTTTCAATTCTTGAACTTTTTCCGTTACCTTTTTGATTTTTATTTTCTTGGTTTCTCAGGGTATCATTCACAGATTTTCTTATTTCTTCAAACTTTTTGTTATACTTCTCATCCATTTCTATACTCATTTCTTCAAACTTTTTGTTATACTTCTCATCCAATTCTTTAAGGGAGTTATTCATATCCTGTTTAAGGGACTCTATTGCTTTCATAATGGCTCTTTTTTCCACTTCTTCTGGATTAAGGTGTTCAAGTCCTTCAATTGTTGGGCCGTTGGGATCTGGTATTTTCATGCTGTTTTTCAGATTGTTGAACGAGGTCTTGCCTTGGCGTCTGCCCATCTCTTCCTTCAAATGCTCTCTATTGGATCTTCTGGTACCGGGTCAGGTTCCCTTGTTGGGCAGGGACTTCACTGACAGAATGCCCACCTTTCCTCAGGCAGGCTATTGAAGCACAGGCACTCCCTCCTTCTGGGATGTGCCTACAGCCCAGGCCCAGCGCGCAAGGCAGCTGAGCTGGGGAAATTTTATGTCCTCAGGGGGAAGGGAAACATAGGAATGTGTACCTGGATGGAAGCTAGGATGGCAGGCGGGAGAGCTTAGCAGGGTGGAACCAGCACTGCCGGGTGACCTGGGAGACTATGGGGTCGGGGAAAGTCCAAGCTCCTCCTTACCAGGCCCCTGCTGTGGGCCAGAATCACACTCACCCTTCCGATGGCCCTCTGCTAGAAGTCAGGGCCCCTTGCTGGTCAGGAATGTTGCTGAGCTGACACTGTTTCCACCTTTCCTCAGGCAAGCTTTTAAGACACAGGAACTGCCCCCTTCCAGGATGCACCTACAGCCCAGGCCCAGCAAGCAAGGCAGCTAAGCTAGGGAAATTTTATGGCCCCAGGGGGAAGGGAGAAATATAGGAATTGGTACCTGGATGAAAGCTGAGATGGCAGGCAGGAGAGCTTAGCAGGGTGGAGCCAGCACTGCAGGGTGACCTGGGAGTCCCTGAGATGTCCCTCTGCTAGAAGTCAGCTGTTTTTTATTTTTTAGATTATTATTATTATTAATAATTTTCACCTCCTCACCTCTTCCCATTTCTCTCACCTTCCTGCATTACACCTCCCCCTTCCTCTTCAGTCCAAAGAGCAAACAGGATTTCATGCCCTAAGGGAAGTCCAAGGTCCTCCCCGCTCCATCCAGGTCTAGGAAGGTGAGCATCCAAACAGACTAGGTTCCCACAAAGCCAGTACATGCAGTATAATCAAAACCCAGTGCCACTGTCCTTGACTTCTCAGTCAACCCTCCATGTCAGCCATGTTCAGAGGGTCCGGTTTGATCACATGCTCCATCAGTTTCAGTACAACTGGGCTTGGTGAGTTCCCATTAGATCAGCCCCAGCGTCACAGTGGTGGGGGATGCACCCCTCGCAGTCCTGCCTTCCTTGCTCATGTTCTTTCTCCTTCTGCTCCTCATATGGACCTTGGGAGCTCAGTCCAGTGCTCCAATGTCGGTCTCTGTTTCTATCTCCATCCATCGCCAGATGAGGGTTCTATGGTGATAGACAAGATATTCATCAGTGTGGCTATAAGATAGGGCCAGTTCAGGCACCCTCTCCTCAGCTGCTCAAGGAACAAGCTGGGGGCATCATCTGGGACACCTGGGAACCCCTCTAGAGTCCTGTATCTTGCCAATACTAAAATGGCTCCCTTAATTAAGATCTATACTTCCCTGCTTTCATATTCACTCTTCCTCCATCCCAACTGTTCCATTCCTTCAAGTTCTCCCCATCCTCCTCTTCTCACTTCTCTCTCCCAGTTTCCCTTTACCCTATCCCACCCTCACCCCCACGTTTTCAATTTTTGTCTGGCAATCTTGTCTACATCCAATATCCAAGAGGATAACCACATATCTTTCTTTGGGTTTACCTTCCTATTTAGTTTCTCTAGGATCACAAATTATAGGCTCAATGTCCTTTATTTATGGCTAGAATCAACTAATGAGTGAGGACATACCATATTCATCTTTTTGGGTCTGGGTAACCTCCTTCAGGATAATGTTTTCTATTTCCATCCTTTTGCAAGGAAAATTCAAGATGACATTGTTTTTTATGGCTGAGTAGCACTCTAATGCATATATTTTACACACTTTCTTTATCAATGATTCCATTGAGGGGCATCTAGGTTGTTTCCAGGCTCTGACTATCACAAATAATGCAGCTATGAACATAGTTGAACAAATGCTTTTGTAGTATGATTGGGCATCTCTTTGCTATATTCCCAAGACTGGTATTGCTGGATCCTGGAGTAGGTTGATCCCAAATTTCCTGAGAATCCACCACACTGATTTTCAAAGGGGTTGCACAAGTTTGCATTCCCACCAGAATGGACGAGTGTTCCCCTTACTCGAGATCCTCTCCAGCCAAGGCTGTCATTGGTGATTTTGATTTTAGCCATTCTGACAGGTGTAATATAGTATCTCAAAGTTGTTTTGATTTTCATTCCCCTGATGGCTAACAAGGTTGAACATGACCTTAGGTGTCCTTTTGCCATTTGAACTTCTTTAGTTGGGAATTCTCTGTTCAGTTCAGAGCTCCATTTTTTAATTGGTTAATTACCATTTTAAAGTCTAGTTTCTTGTGTTCTTTATGTATTTTGGAGATCAGACATTTGTCTGTTGTGTGGTTGGTGAAGATCTTATCTTAATTAGTAGGTTGCCTTTTTGTCTTAATGACAGTATCCTTTGCATTACAGAAACTTCTCAGTTTTAGGAGGTCCCATTTATTCACTGTTGTCTTTATTGTCTGTGCTATAGGGGTTATACATAGGAAGTGGTCTCCTGTGCCCAAATGTTGTAGATCACTTCCCACCTTCTCTTCTATCATGTTTGGGGTGTTCAGATTGATATTGAGGTTTTTAATCCATTTGGACTTGAATTTTGTGCATGATGATATTTATGGATCTATTTTCATTATTCTACAGGTTGACATTCTCTCCTGCCAACACCATCTGTTGAAGATGCATTCTTTCTTCCATTGTATACTTTTAGCTCCTTTGTCAAAAATCAGGTGTTCATAGGTTTGTGGGTTAATATCCAGGTCTTCTATTTGATTTCATTGGTCAACTTCTCTGTTTTTATGCCAGTACCAAGCTGTTTTTATTACTGTAGCTCTGTAATAGAGTTTGATGTCAGGTATGGTAATGCTTCCTAAAGTTCGCTTATTGTATAAGATTGTTTTGGGTATCCTGGGTTTTTTGTTTTTCCATATAACGTTGATTATTGTTCTCTCAAGGTCTGTGAAGAATTTTGTTGCGATTTTAATGGGGATTGCATTGAATTTATTGATTGCCTTGGTAGTATTGCAACTTTTACTATGTTGATTCTACCCATCCAAGAGCATGGGAGGCCTTTCCGTTTTCTGATGTCCTCATCAATTTCTTTCTTCAAAGACATAAAGTTCTTGTCAAATAGGTCTTTCACTTCCTTGGTTATAGTTACCCCAAGATATTTTATGCTATTTGTGGCTATTGTGAAAGGTGATATTTCTCTGATTTTCGACTCTGCTTCTTTGTTCTTTGTGTATAGGAGGGCAACTGATTTTTTTGAGTTGATTTGTAACCTGCCACTTCACTGAAGTTATTTATCAGCTGTAAGAGTTCTTTGGTAGAGGATGGTTGTTTTATTCAAAGTATACTGTTAATTGTGAGGAATGCATGTATATATATACATGTAAGCATGCATTTACTGAGATAATGTTCATTATCTATCACACATTTTATTTACAGGTATTTTGCACAACTTCTATAAATTTGAAAGAATATTTTTTGAGTTGAATCCATGCTAATATTTTCCCTCATGAACATAATTATTTTTATTGTATTTATTTAAATAAGGAAACAAGCACTCTTTTTTCATTTTACACACCATTCCCAATCCCTCCCTTCCTCCCATTTTCTCCACCTTTCCTACTACCCCCATCTACTCCTAAGAGAGAGTAAGACACTTGACTTTTAGGAAGGACCAAGTACCTCCCTACTATATCTAGGCTTTGGAATCCATCCAAAAGGAATGGGTTCCAAAACGCTAATAAAGCAGTAAGGATTAATTCTCATGACACTGCCAGTGGCCCTGCTGTCAGCATCAGCCATACAACTGTTACCTACATTCATAGTGTCTAGTTTACTCCTATGCTCTTTCCTTCACTTTCTGCCTGGAATTGGTGATGTCCCATTATCTCAGCTAAACTATTTCAGTGATGTCCCCATAATAGTTTTGATTTATTTGCTCATATTCTCACTTCTCCATTCTTCAGCTCACTCCTTCCTCTCTTTGACTAGACTTTGGGAGTTCAATTCAGTAATTCATTGTGGCTCTTTGCCTCTAATTCCATCAGTTGCTGGATGAAGATTTTTTGGTGAAATTTAAGATAGTAATTAATCTAACTACAAGGCAATGTTTGTCAGGGCATTCTCTCCATTATTCCTTAGGTCTTAGCTGGAGTCATCCCATCTTTGTGGATTCCTGGGAATTTCTCTAATGCCATTTTTTTTGCTAGCCTAGCCTCATAATGGTTCCCTTAATCAAAATATCACTTTTCTTGCTCTCTGTGTCTTTCATTTCTCCATTTTGACTATCCTGTTCCCTCAAGTTCTTCTACCCCCTCCTCTTCTCCCCTCCTTCTCTTCTTCCACTCTTCTTTGCCCCACCCCCACACTCCAAATTTTGTCAGGAATTCTTGTTTATTTTACCTTATAAGGGGAATCTATATATTTTTCTCTTACATTTCACCTTTTTTACTTAGCCTCTCTAGGGACCTGGACTATAGACTTGGTATACTTTGCTTTATAGCTAGTGCCTACTTATGAGAGAGTACATACCATACTAATATTTCTTGGTCTGGGTTAACTCACTCAGGATGTTTGTTTCTGTTTCCATCCATTTGCAAGTCAATTTCAAGATGTCATTTTTTCTTACAGCTGAGTAGTACTCCATTGTATAAATGCACCACATTTTCATTATCCATTATTTGGTTGATGGATATCTAGGTTATTTTCAGCTTTGGGCTATCAGAGAGAATGCTGCTATGAACATAGTTGAATAAAGGTCCTTGTAGTATGATACATCATCCTTTGGGTATATGTCCAACGGTGGTATTTCTAGGTTCAGTTTTCTGAGAAACCATCACACATATTGCCAGAGTGTTTATACAAGTTCACATTCCCACCAGCAATGGAAGAGGGTTCAGCTGATGTAGGACTCACCTTTGTATGATGTGAACATATTTTATTGCCATTGGTTAATAAGAAGCTGTTTTGGATAGTGGCTTAGCAGAATAGATTAATGTGGAAATTCTAAGCAGACATTACTATGGTATATATGGCACTTTCTGCTTGCCTGCCTAGTCCAGAATTTTGGAATGACCTGCGCCTCTGAGAGCCATGCATACAGACCCATTTTCAAGCACACAGCCAGTCCATGTTGCCATTAAGCAAGTTGAAGCATGTTGTTCACAAACCCAAACCAAATGCTTGGTTTTCCAAATATATCAGAGTTTGTGCTAGCAGCAAGGTCCATGTTGGGGAATCTGACATTTTGAAACTGTGTGGCTGCTATTGCTGAGACAGGAAGACCTCTCTTAATGGAGGCACATAATGCCACCTCAAGCATAGCCCATTTGGAAAAAATGTGGCTAAACTTTGTTTTTTAATGTCTAGAATTTCTTTTCAAGACCTCTCAGGTTTCATATGGATTTAGTCCACCAAGTTGGTGCCAATTTGATGAAGATGGGGAGCTACTTCCTGTTTCCTGGTTGCATGGCTATCTTAGACCCGAAATAATCACACAGAAACTGTATTAATTAGATCACTGCTTGGCCCATTAGCTCTAGCTTCTTATTGGCTAACTATAATATATTAATTTAACCCATTTTTATTAATCTGTGTATTGCCACAGGACAGTGGTTTACTGGCTAAAATTCTCAGCATCTGTCTCCAGTCACTTCATCACTTCTCTCTTACTCTGCCCCTCTGCCCTTATTTCTCACAGTACTCAACCTAGCTTTTCCTGCCTGGTGCAGAAGAATTGTCTGTATTCTGTCAATCATGTTTTAAATAAATGCTGATTGGTCAGGCAGGAAATATAAGCAGGTCAACCCAACAGGAAGTAGAGGTGGGGCAATGAGAACAGGAGAAGGCAAGGAAGGAGGAAGCCCATTCCTCCATTCCTGCCCAGACCACAGAGAAGCAAGATGTAACCTGCCCCAGTGGAAAAGGTACTGAGCCACATGGCTAACACAGACAAGAATTATGGCTTACTGTAAAATGTAAGAATTAGTTAATAAGAAGATTGAGCTAATGGGCCAATCAGTTTATAATCTTATGGAGTCCTCTGTTTGATTTTCTTTGGGGTTTGCTGGCTGTTGGGTACTGGGCGGGACAGATACCCCAACAAGCAGGCCCCTTCATGTTACAAATGGCGCCCATGTGGGTAACTGAATCCACAGGAAGCTTGATAAAGTTTGTAAAATAATAGAGGAAAGCATGTTTTCTTGGTAGCATCAATTTCCCTGTTCTGTTCTGCTTGCTAGAGGCAAGCAAGTGCTCTCATGTAAGAGAGGCTTCCTGACTCAGCTTTAGCTGCAAAACCCTGCAGCACTTTTAAGAGATCCTGTCATGAAAAACTTAAATGGGGTTGATGAAAAGATGAATGCATTCTTTTTGGTTTTCAGCTGTAGCAGGGAAAAAGTTGCACTGTTTTAAAATGCCAACTTTCTGGGCTGTCCTTTCAGGGCAAACTCTGACTCTTTCAGCAGGCAGTCTGACTGAGTGTGGTCTGTGAGCAGAATGTTGCAGCTTGATTGCTGGCAGCGACCTTGAAGACCATAGAGTTGTGGAAATAAAAATGGCTACAACCAGTACCTCTACCATGAGGCTGGAAAGCTAAGGAATGGTCTGGATCCAGCTGTCAAAGCCAAGGCTTTAATCCTCTCCATAAAGACTCACATGGTCAGAAAAAGAGAGATGTACAGTAAAAAGAGATTCAAAGACGAAGAAACCCCCTGAATGGTTTACAGTGTGTTAAAAATAGATGCAGGATAAAAGTTAAAGTTCTTAAACTAAAAAAAAAAAGAAAAGAAAGAAAGATAGATAGAAAGAAAGAAAGAAAGGAAGGAAGGAAGGAAGGAAGGAAGAAAGAAAGAAAGAAAGAAAGAAAGAAAGAAAGAAAGAAAGAAAGAAAAAAGATGGTAGTTGGGTGTGGTGGTACGCACCTTTAATTCCAACACTTGAGAGGCAGAGGTAGATTGACCTTTGTACTTCAAGGGGCAGAGGATGATTTACCTCTCTGACTTCAAAGTGTGGTAGCACACACCTTTAATTCCACCACTTTGGAGGCAGAGACAAGCAGATCTCTTTGAGCTCAAGTACAGCCTGGTCTATAGAGTTATTCCAGGACAAAGATATACAGAGAACCTGTCTCAAAAAGTCAAAGTAAAAAATAAAAGAAATAGAGGTTAAAATAAAACTGCACAAAGATAGAAAGTACACAGAGAATCTTGATACTGTATGCTATTATGCTCTCTTTGAATTGTTTGAATGTTGAGGAAGGAGTAACAGCTGCTAAAAGATATTTGCTTATAAATGCTGATGAATTTATCCAAGATAGATATTTTGAAAATACCTTTGCTTCAAAATTGAAGTCATTAGGTATGTTACTTTGGAGAAGAGATTTTGCTTTTGTTTCCACAGAAAATGAGAGGCTCTGAATTTATTCAGAATTAAGAAAAATCATTTTTGATCAAGGAAGACCACCTGAGAAATCACCGGTAGGAACAGATGGCCCATATGTCTGAGTTTTACAACCAGAACTGATTCAAGACTGCTGCCTGAGATGATCGAAACTCCCAGGGTACTCCAGTCAGGACTTGATTATAACTAAATTTTCTTTAGGTTCCCATATGATTTTCAGCACCCCCAACTAGCTAGAAGTAGCCTGGAAAACTACACTCATTTTCCCAAAAAATGAACTATGAATATTTTCCTTTGTTTAAAAAAAGAGGGGTAAGTAGTATGGGAGAATTGTCTGTGTTCTGTCAATCATGTTTTAAATAAACGCTTATTGGCCAGGCAGGAAGTATAGGCGGGTCAACCTGACAGGAAGTAGAGGCAGAGTGATGAGAACAGGAGAAGGCTAGGAAGGAAGGAACCATTCCTCCATTCCTACCCAGATCACAGAGAAGCAAGATGTAACCTGCCCCAGTGGAAAAGGTACTGAGCCACATGGCTAACACAGACAAAAATTATGGGTTACCGTAAAATGTAAGAATTAGTTAATAAGAAGACTGAGCTAATGGGCCAATCAGTTTATAATCTTATGAAGTCCTGTGTGATTTTCTTTGGGGCTTGCTGGCTGTGGGGTACTGGCCAGGACAGATACCCAAACAAGCAGGCCCCTTCATGATACACCTGCCTTTCTATGATCTGCATTGCTATATGTTAGGTCCAAAGAAATTTCTTTAATTTAATAGAAAACACAGCACACAGACGGGACTCCTACATCAGATACTAATGACCAGTAATTGTTAATTCCTGTTATTTTTTGGTGTTAGTGTGTTTATGTTTCCCTTCTTTATGGTTTGCTGGCACAAGGTAATATATTTCTTGTGTTTTTGTTTGTGCAGTTAGCTTCCTCAGCTTGGATTTTTCTTCTTATAATATCAGTAGGGCTGGGTTTGTGGATAAGTATTGTTCAAATCTGGTTTTGTCACGTAATATTTTGTTTATTCCATCAATGGTGATTGAAAGATTTGCCAGGTATAGTAGTCTTGGCTGGCATTCCTGTTCTCTTAGTGTCTATAGCACATCTGTCCAGGTCCTTCTGGCATTCACTGTTTCCATTGAAAATTTGTGTGTAATTCTAATAGGTTTGCTTTTATATGTCACTTGGCATATTGTTCTTTCTTTTTTTTCTATGTTTTGCATTTTGATTATTATATGGCAAAGGTACTCTTTTTGACTTAGTCTATTTGATGTTCCGTTAGTTTCTTGTATATTCATAGGGATATCCTTTGTTAGATTGGGAAAATTTTCTTCTAGGATTTTGTTCTATGAGTTTTTGTGTCTTCAAGCTGAATTTCTTCTTCTTCTTTTATCCCTATTTCTTAGATTAGGATGTGTAGCTCATAGGGTTAGATCAACGGGGTGTCTTTGAGCAGCCTACATCTTGGACCTCTCTGTGTAGTTGCAGTATGTGTGTCATATTTCCTCTTAGGTATGGGAGAAAGGAGGGTTTGAGGATGGAGGTGAGACTTGTAACTTATAGGGTCTGATTGATGGGGTGGGTATTTTGTGGTTACACACATACAGGAGGCTGAACTGTTGGCTAGCTGAAGAAGCTGAGGCAGTTGGTGGAAAGGCCGAGGGTTTTGCCCCAGTATGGGGGGCCTAAAGTGTTTAGTGCCCAGTTTGGTAGGTGGTAACTTAACTCTTGGTCCACTGTGTACTTGCAGCTGTGTTTCAGAGTTCTTCTGAGGTCATAGGGGATAGGAGTATTTGGGAATGGAGTGGGATTTGTAGCTTGAAGGGTCAAATTGATGGGATTTTTTAAATAAGAAATTGAAAAGGGAAACAGTTCATTTATTACCCGGTTGCCCAGACAAGAATAATCACACAGAAACAATGTTAATTGCAACAATGTTTGACCAATAGTTAATCTTATTCCTAGCTAGCTCTAATATCTTAAATTAATACAATTCTATGAATCTGTGTATAACCATGAGGCTGTGACCAACCAATAAGTTTCCAGTGTCTTTCTTCTTTGGCAGCAGCATGTTTTCTCCTTGACTCTGCCTACTCTCTCAATATATATCTCTGGCAAGATTTCTCACCTGTCTTTACTCTGCTAATTGATTGGCCAAAAGAGCTTTATTAATTAACCAATAAATGCAACACATATGGAGAAAAATATCCCACATCTAGAACTCTGAATCTAATTTCCCTTATTTTATCTTTCCTCCTGACCTTAACCAGCAAAAACTTGTAACTAACACCCTTAAAAAATGAGAAATTTCCACAACTCATTGAATGACTAAAAGCATCCTCTTGACTTTTGGGGAATTTAGTTATTATATTCTGAATTTTACTTCCTGCTATCTGAGAGTTATGGCATTTTTAAGGTATATTGAAAAGAAAACTTTGAGTTAATTGTAAAATCCTGGTAGAGGTAGTTTTATTTTTTGTTGTAAAGTATCTGCATAAAGGCTTGTCTCAAGTCATGACTTAGTCTCTGAGGATGAATCATCTCAGCTAGCAACCTCAAAATTTTCCTGAGGAGTTTGTATTCCAAAGCACATCTTTAGGTATTTTTTTTCTGCTTAGTAGTACAATCATAGTCCTAGAGAAATTGTTATTGTGGGGCCCCATTCTCTTTTGGAGGTTTCAGTGTTTGCTGTTAGGCATACTCATGCTTCACTGCAGACAACTGATAGACACTTGAACCCAATATGATATACAGGAATGTAGAGAAATATTTTTCTAGAATTAGTTACAGAAAGTTTAGTATATATATATATATATATATATATATATATATATATATATGTATATATATATGTACATACATAATAATCTTATAAATTTTCTACCTTAAAAGAAATTGTTCAAGCATCATTATAAAACCAAAGTTTTATGAGATGAGTGGCAATAAAATAGGCTTCAAGTATTTGTTTTTCTTCTGTCTCATATAAGGTGACACTTCTGACATGAGACAAAAATTTTGGAATTTCCTTTAATAAGCATGCTTTGGTTTAGAGAAAGAGAGAACCACACTCTGAAGTCAGTTTTAATCTTTAACTGGAATGGGACTAAAAAAAAGACCATTTGCATTATATATCTAAAGAGAATAGTAGAAACAAACATTTGTTAAAATATATGGAATTTAGTTTTTTGGACAAAGATTCTCAATTATGCCACAAGTACATGTGGTCAACTATTTTCATAGCAGCATTGTTTGTCTTAGCCAGAACCGAGAAACAACAAAAATGCTCCTTGACCAAAGAATGGATAAGAAAAATGGGGCACATTTACCCAATGGAGTACTGCACAGCAGACAAAAAAAAACAACATCTTGAATTTTGCAGGAAAGTGGATGGAGCTAGAAAACTTTATTTTGAGTGAGGTAATCCAGACACAAAGAGACAATTGTCACATGTACTCACTCATAAGTGCTTTTCAATCTTAAAGCAAAGAAAACAAGCCTACAAATCACAATCCCAGAGAACTTATACAACAATGAGGACCCTAAAAGAGACATACATTGATCTAATCTTCATAGTAAGAAGAAAAAGACTAGATCTCCTGAGTAAATTGAGAGCAGGGGGACCTTTGGGGAGGGGTGAAGGAGAGAGAAGAAGCAGGGTGGTAAGCTGAGAAAAATGTATAGATCAGTAAAAATCAATAAAATTTTTTAAAAAATAATTTAATCCTTTGGGCAATGTGGTATACCAATAGGCCAATTTATTCTTTATCCTGATACTTTTTCTTTTTTAGATGATTTGTCCCAGTCAGGAGGGCAATGTGATGTACCAATAGTCCAACTTAATCTTTATCTTGAGACTTTTTCTTTTCTGGATGATCTGTCCAATTTCTTCAGATGGCTCATTTCTACAGTGGTCTTCCAATTCCTTGGTTGGATACCTTCAATCCTGAAAAGCCAAAAACAAAACCCATCCCTTCCTCTAATTTTGTGGAAGTTATTTTGCCAAGTTATTTCTGATCAAAGGAAAAGCATGTGTCAGTTTTATAGGTTACTTTATAGTAAATAACAATGTTGTTTGATGAATTCACTTTTCTTCATTTTAAATTATTTTTCTTGTTTAAATTGTAATTTAATCAATGTTGATGGTATTCATTCCTATTCTTCTCCTGTAGTAAGAAAAGAAAAACCCCTTCTCAAACATAGCACATGTACTGGTTTTCAATCTGTGGTCAGTCTATTTTTAAAGTATAACAGCTAATTTAATTCAGCAAGTTTTTCTACTATCCAATGTCTCTCCACAGTTACACAGTTATTGCTCCTTTCTCATTAGCATTTTGAAAATTCAAATTTAATAAATCACTATGTAATTTATTTTGAGGATCTTTAGCATCCTTTTCTGTTTATTTAATATAGCCTTTAGTATTTGATTTGTTCTTTCTATAACTGCCTTCATTGTAGATTTGTGTGTTATACTTGTAATATGGTTGCTATTATGATAAGCAAAAAAAGTTCCATTTTCTTAGAAACATATGCTGGATTTTTTTTTTGTATGAGTATACCCATGAAGACCATACCTTCTAACAAATGTGTGTGAACCTAAAGTAATTTCCCACTGAAGTCCTAAACAGGTATAAGAGTGTGGTAAAGGTAAAGTGAAGAAAGATTTTTTTTAAATCAATAACTATAAGAGGCCATCTTTTAGGTAATAGAGAAGGCAAAATAATGTGACACTGTATATAGCCCATTGGCTGAATCACATTGTTAACAGATCTTAAATGTCTTACCAGTCTCCATTTTCCAGATTTTCTTTTAATAACAAAAGCAGAGGAATTCCAAGACCTGTTTGATTTTTCATTATGTTTAGTATATTGTTGTTCCTCTACCAGCTGTTTTAAAGTTTGCAGTTTCTCTTTTATTAAAGACCATATGGACCCTTCATAGGATTGTCTGTCAACCATTTTAAAGTTAGGGCAATCTGCATCTCTTAAAGAGCTTTTATGCTTTGTTCTTGTATAACTTGAATGATCAGTGACTGTTCTTTATACCTTCTTTTTTTTTCAGAAACTGATGTTAATTTATGGCTTGGTTCTAAGATTGGGGGACTATTAATAATCTGAGTATCACATTGCTGTCAAGATTCACATCCCAATAATTAATTGTTATGTTAGTCACATATGGCTTTAGTTTCCTCTCTGTCATTTAAGCTCTATATATTTGACCCATCATTCTGTGTTTTACTTGAGATAAAGTTCCAATTCCTAAACCTGAACATTTACCTCCTTAAGAGGCAACTTTGGATAACAGGATTTCTGTGAGATTATTGTTACATCTACACCTATGTCAATAAGAATTTCTATGATGATGTCATTTATTCATATTTGAAATTTATTAGTCAAATGCCTATCTTTCTCCACATTTTCTGCATAATCCAGAAAGAAGTGGCATTCTGTTTTGATTATGCTCTTGTTAACAATTACTTATAAAGTGACCTATTTTGCCACAACTATAACTCTTGACATTACATTTTTTCCTGAAATCTCTGGAAAACGTCTCTTCTATCCAAACATCATCATGATCCTGAGATTCAATATTAATTGTATCTCAGATCCATTTATGTGAGGGTGATGACATTGTCTTTAAAGATCTAATTAATTTTTTGCATTGAGAATTATCATTTTCTTTTTTTTTGAAAGTAATTTTATTAAATTATAAAAGTTTCCATTTCCGCCCCTCCTCACACCACCTACCTACTCCCCCCACTCCCTCTCCTCCTCCCTCTTCATCCCTAAGAGCAGTCAGGGTTTCCTGCCCTGTGGGAAGTTCAAGTTCCTCCCGCCTCCCTCCAGGTCCAGGAAGGTGAGTGTCCAGACAGACTGGATCCGCAAAATCCAGTATATGCAGAGGAAACAAGTCCCAGTGTCATTGTCAATGGCTTTCCAGAAAGACTCTGGGCCAGCCACATTCAGAGAATCCGTCCATATTCAGAGAATCTGGTTGGATAACGTGCTCGTTCAGTCCCAGTCCAACTGGCCTTGGTAAACTCTCATTAGATCATTCCCCTTGTATCAGTGGGTGATCGCATCCCTCATAGGCCTTATTTCCTTTTTCATTTTCTTCCTCTTTCTGCTCCTCATTTGGACCTTGGGGGGCTCAGTCCGGTGCTCCAATGTGAGTCTCCATCTGTATCGCCATCCATCGTCGGATGAAGGTTCTCTCTGGTCTTGCCTTCTTTGCTCACGTTCTCTTTCCTTCTGCTTCTCGTTTGGACCTAGGGAGTTAAGTGCAGTGTTCCGATGTGGGTCTCTGTCTCTATCTCCATTCATCGCCAGATGAAGGTTCTATGGTGATAAGCAAAATATTCATCAGTATGATTATGGGCCTAGGCCGTTTCAGGCACCCTCTCTAGGTGCCCCTCAATAGAAGAATGGTTAAAAAAGATGTGGAACATATGCACATTAGAGTTTTACTCAGCGGTAAAAAACAATGACATCTTGAATTTTGCATGCAAATGGATGGAAATAGAAAACGCTTTACTGAGTGAGGTAAGCCAGACCCAAAAAGAGGAATATGGTATGTATTCACTCATATGCGGATTCTAACCATAATTAAAGGTCTTTGAGCCTATTATTTGTGATCCTAGAGAAGCTAAATAAGAAGGTAAACCTGATGAAAATCATGTAGCTATCCGCCTGGAGATTGGAAATAGACAAGAGTCAAAGGTAACCTCGGGTGTATGGGGGGGTGGGAGGGTTGTTGGAAGGGGAGAGGATTAGAGAGAAGGGAGTAGGGGAGGAATGGGGAAAGCTCGGTGGACTGGGTGGAGGGATGGAGGAAGGATGGATATGGTATCGGGGAAGAATATATTTCAACTAAGGGAGTCATTTTAGGGTTTAGAGGAGACTTGATTATAAATGGGATCCCAGGTCCAAGGAGAGATCCCCAGATTGTTCTCTGGACAGAAGAGAATTATCATTTTCAAAAGCCAGAGATTCATTTCTTATTTGTTTGTCTACTGAATTTTGTATCATTCTATTAAAGCTGAAGGAACTCTTTGTAAGAAATCCATGAAGGCTTCCTTTGGGCCATCTATAACTTTAGAAAACGATTCAATTTTCTTTCAAATTCTCCAATTCTGTAGTAAATATTCAAAACTGCTGTGTGGCATAAAGTCAGGCCATGGTTACCATATAATTATTTCTTTTCTATAATAACAGAGTCTCCTTCTTCAATAAGTTGACCTTGAGAGATTTCAATACCTCAACTTTACTCCATTATTCAATAGTTACAGCCTTTTCTCTGAACCCAGTAGTCCACTGTCACTGTTTATCAGGTTCTAAAACAGGTTTAATCAAGTCTATCTAGTTTTTAGGAATAATTCTGTTACCAACTGACTGAGTTTAACCTTTGCTTCACAAAAGGTGAATGAATACAATAAGAAACTATAATTGTCATAGGAGTCCAATTAGCTCTCACGGAACATCTATAATTTGGAAATTTTAGTAAGGTTACTAATTAAAGTTGTTTGTTTGAAAGCATTTGGTTTCAAATATTTGAAGTATCAGAATTCCATCTATGAGGAAATCTTAACAATTCCAAAATGGCCAAAACAGTAGTAAAAGTAGCTATTGCTAAATAAATTAAGTTAAGATATAACAAGTCAGTATTCTTTTCATACTTATAAGGTCCCAATAAATGTAATTATAATATTTTAAGCCATTGAAAACTCCTTCATAACTAAGCATGAATAAAACATTAATTTAGAATTGGTACATGGAATACAAGAATCAGAATTTTTTTTTTCTTGTAGACATTATTTCAGATGAACAGATGGTCTTATTTGTGTAAAGGCAAACTCTACATACAAAGTCAGAATTTTAAATTGTAAATGTATTGAGAAAATCAATATAATAAATAGTAATTTATGAGTATATTTCTAATTAAATTGAATATATTCAAAGATATATAATTAACACTGTAAGTTAGATAACCATATCATCCAAAACAACTTTGCCACTATTACTATTTTTAAGAAATATTTCTTCTTTTGAATAACTATTTGAGTTTAATGCATGAATTAAATGCAATTCATAAAAAGATGACTCCTCTAATTATTTAAAATAATCAAATTCAGAAACATGATGTGATTCATAAAGTAAATAATTCCTTGTGTGTACTTTAGGCATGACAAATGAATGCTTTATCCCATCAAGAGAAAAGTTCTTAATCACAGATACAGTTATATAGAAATAAAAATTCAAAGACGATGGTGACATTTGAGAAAAAATTAGGTATATAGTCAAGGAGTCAATCAATGTATTTGGAGATCTAGGTTACATTAACAGTTGTAGAAAGTTTTTTGGAATTTTAAAGAAATAAAGACTCTAGCATTGTATTTTATTTCCTGTCAATAGAAGCCCAAATTCTTGAAAGAGGATTAGATTCATATTACTTATATTTTTAACTGAATTCACAGATGCAATATGTTTGTCTGGACAATGGAAATATAATGGCATAGAATTCTGAATATTTAATCAAATGTGAATATACACAAATCTCAGAATCCAGATTAACATTTTATACTAATTAATTCCATTTCAATCATCATATAGCTAATGTCCAAATAAAAAATAATGATTGGGCCAAAAATGTTTTTTGAAAACCATGAAACATTTGCAATATTCTTCCTTTATCTTTTCTGTGTCTTTAGGAAGAACTATACTAGTGATCTAAAGACAAGTAGAAACACTAGAAATTCTGCTACTTGAGATACCATGTACTGTTGTTGTTTTATTCAATTACAGTTTAACAACACATGAGTTAAAAAGAAAGCATATTAAAAAGTAAAACTAATTCATGTTGACAAATGGAAAGTTGTTTCATATACTTTTTCACAAATAGTTAAGCAAAATATGTTAAAATTAATTGTTTGAATTACATTGCTAAAGTTTTGTGCATTTACTTGTCTGCTATTAACCTGTCTTTTTTGGTTTTGTATTTTAATTGGATCTTGGCTGTACTTTAATCATCAACAAATGAAAAGAAAATGTAACAATTTATCAGTTTAATTATATTTTTGTTATTTGTATTTTTATTGTGTTTTAACTGTTTCTACTGTCTATCAGACAAAGGGAGAAGACAATACTCAGGTTAAAAAGAAAGTTCAGGATTCAGCTTTGAAAATGAAGTTTCTTTTTGAACACCCAGAATAGAAATTCTAATAGAAATCATTTGAATGCTGGTCACAAGTATTGGAAAACTTGCTTAGCAATATTGGCTTGCCAACTGTTTAAAAAGTGAATACTAAATGTTTTCATTTATTTAAGTAGAAAAATATTCTTAGAGGGTAAATATAGGGTGATAATATTTTACATTAATTTTTAACTGTTTTAGAGTTTCTGTTAAGAGAAATAGTTCTATTACATTTAGCATGATTTTGTCAATTGAGATGGGTGAACAGAATTTTAAAAAATTATTTTCTAAAGCTAAATGCCTAGGGATACACATGTTTTTCAGTAACTTGGTGAGATGATTGCATCATTGATGAATATTTTTCTGTTGCTTGAATATTTCAATGTATTTACATAAGCATTCCAAAGATGGACCTTTTTTGAATAATTTATAATACTTTGATTAATCAGTGATAATTTTTTTATTACCATGTTCTCTTTTCCTTGGATATAATGGGAAGTGAGAAGAGAAGGGAAAACTGTGGTTGGGATCAAAAATAGGAAAATAAAAAAAATTAAAAAATGAAATTAGTTAATATAAAATATATTAAGTATATATCTCTAATTTGCTTCAATATTAAGTATTTAAACTTAAAATAAAATTTAAGTCTTGAGAACATTATGTAATACTGCATTATCTCTATTGAAATAAGTAACAAGCTTAGAGTAAATCACACTTCTTTAATGAGAATTTTTCTAGAGTATTTTAGATTGCATCTTATTTACTTTAAAAACAGTATTTGATTAATGCATTAATTGCCATGAAGTCAGTAAATATATGTTAATAGACTTTTCTATCACCACTACTGGCAAGTTATTATTTTGAGGGAGGCATGCCTTTAAAATCCAGAATGGCCTAGGATGCATGATTATACTGATCAAACATCAAGGATTTATAACAAAATCATTAACCTTTATTCCTAGTGGGAATATGGTAAATTTTAAGTAATAACAAAATAATTTCATCTGTTTTCAATATGTAGAATCAAGGTCTAAATTTGTAGATCTAGATCAAGCAGCATTATTACTTGTTTAAAAATGTTATAACCATTATTTTTTCCTTCCTATAGCACTGTCACTATTTGATCAGGAGCAAAACAATCTGTTAGAAAATGAAATCCCATGTTCTGACAGAATAAGAACTTAAGTTACAAAGCAAAAAATATGAAATCAATATTAAGTTTAATAGATTATAAAGATTATGAACTATATTTCTTCAACATAGTCTAACTTTGTGACATAGAATTCATAGTAAATAAATTAGTATAAAAATCATTATGGTTTGTTATTAGTTTCTTTTGAGAGAAGGTTTCATATAATCTAGATTGGTCTCAACTTGCTAAGAAAGAGAAGCTGAACTTTGACCTAATTTTCTGTCTTTTGCCTCCAAAATACCATGTTAATAGACATCTATAAGCGTATCTGAATTTATCTATCTATCTGGCTGTCTATCTATCTATCTATCTATCTATCTATCTATCTATCTATCTATCTATCATCTATCTATCTATATGTGTGTGTATGTGTATGTATGTATGTATGTATGTATAATAAAAAAAACTAAGAAACATCAGACTTAAACTGCACAGGTTTACTTATATTTTTATAAAATATAATTTTTAAAATGTTTATAATAATTCATCAAAATAGATGAACCATATATTATAGACAATTCCATACATAAAAAATCAAAGAATATGCCATGAATGCATAATCCTTTTTATATGTGTGAGATAACTTGCCACTTACTGTAAAATATATAAAGGAAAATATACAGTTTAAAATAGATAATAATTTATGTATCCAAAACAAAACAATGCCTATTAATATTTCCTACTTAAAGATATAAAGACTTTGAAGATATAAAGATAAAATTTTAAATAATAACTGCATAAATTTGAATATTGTGCATACTTTATTTTCATAGTAATTTCATAGTTAATTCCTGTTCTTGTTTCTCTAAACTCAAGTGGTAGAATTACCTAAGAATTTGCTGAAAATCTTTTTCATATGATACTTTTTCTATGTGAGTAGTTTGTCTCTGTGGGACATTGTATATCACATTAAAAATGTCTTCTCTTGGAAGGAGATATGAGAGGGGAAACCACAATTAGAACAACTTGTATAAATTTGCTAAAACAACATTAAAAATTAGAAGTAAAAATTGACATTAAAAATGGTTTAGATTGTAATGGTATAGAGTAGAAGCCAAAGGTTCATGCATTTTCACTTTCAAGGCTCCTCTACTTACTATCACACTCTTGGAAGAATCACTGATTCTACAGTCCATCACAAGCACTTCCAAAGCAAGTATAAACACCAAAGGGAGAACCATCATTACCTTGCCATTAATTTCATCTTACTGATCAATAATACCTATATTATGGCCAGAAGTGAGGGAATGAGTACTGATATAACAGGCTGGGGAAATGCCTCATTGAGTGTAACATACTGTTCAAACATGAGTGAAATAGTATTCACATACAGTGTCCTGGATCTATAACCCAAGTTCTGGTAAAGGAATAGTGAGATGAAGATCTTGGAATATAGATGGCCAGCAAAATTAGCTCTAGATACAGTGGGAGACTCTGTATTCAAAATCAGTTGGACAGCAAAAGATACCTGATATCCTGATAAATGCCACTAGCCTAAATACTCAATCACAGACACACACACACATGCATTCATGAACATATTTAAATATACACACTACACAAAATTACAAATTTAAACTGATAGTGTTCATTAACATGTATTACATCAGGTAAGATAGTTTGTACTGCAGACAACTATAAAAAAAGTGTAGCTCTAGAAACTTCCTTCTTAGTGTAGAAGAAGGACTATAAGCTGTTGTTTTTCTGTCAACTTATTTGCTGCACATAATGAGGGTTCATGGTCATGTAGACAGTATCCGACCTGACACTCAGACCAAGGCCTGAATGAACCATCTTGTGGCTCCAGCTCTGACACAGCCTAAATGTGGAGACTAAGTCAAGTATTAATCTATATAACAAGAAAGATTTGGAAGTCTGACATGGAGGTGAAAACCTACTAGAACAGAGAGGCATAGAAGGAACCAATTGACCTTCCCTTTTAGCAACAAACAAACTCAGCAAAATAGATGTCTCCTCAGTCGTTCCAAAAGAAGACGTGTCAAACTCTAAGTCCGGCTCTATCCTCCCTGTACATCTTCTCAATCCATATTCCTGTCTTCTCTATAACTAATTATAGTCAGTTAGTTGCTGCTTTTGCTCCCTGATTCAAGGCTAACTTTATTAACTCAGTCCCAGACTGTAATGGTGTGATCAAATATCCCATAACAATAAGCTTTGATTATGCTGAGGAATAATAGGGTAGAGGTAGCAAGAACCGATTCCAATTGAGCTCACTAAAACTCAACAGAATAAAACTTTGGACATAATTCCCATATAGGAGCCCTCCATACAGTAGCCAGAATTACTATTTTACAAGGAAAAATAAGAGAAAGAATGCTCATCCAAATACTCTCATAAAATGCAGATTCAATGGGTCCAGTTCTAACTTAGACAAAGTTAGACCAAGGTCCCCACCTTACTATATGTGAGTTCCCTATGGACATACCCCCCCCCCCCCCATTATAACTCTGCCTTACAGAGAAAAATGGTAGTGGTTGTTGACAGTCAAGGTTAAGAAGAAGTTGCAAACTTGTAAGAAATAATATGGTTCAGCAATTAGGTCACAATTATACAAGAGATCAAAGAGAGTTCAGAAAATAAACAGCAATGTACAAATGATGCCAAATAAATAAAAAGCAATTCATCTACCAAGTGAGAATCCACATGCAGCTGAAGTCAAGCCAGATAAAACTGAATCAATGTCAATGTATTTTTTCTATCATAACCAATAATCCAATATGAGGACATGAATGGGATATCACAGCAGAGTAAGTAAAAACTTAAAGCTGAAAATATATTACGCCTTTATTTTACCTTTGGAAAAAATCCAAATTATTAGAATTATCTATACAACATAGTGTTTCCTTCTGGTAACAATTATTTTTAAAAGCCTTATTTTGCAAATCTTTTAAAAACATTTCAAACTTTCATTTCAGGTCAGGTTGATATGTTTAGGAAGAGGGTTTTCAATGTGTAAAAATGTTTGGGATTTGATTTTTCAAACAATCACTGAACTATAAGCACAGACTATTAAAGGTCTTTAATATTTTTTTTTATAAATGTATTTTCCACTTAGTGGATATTGGTGCCTATGCTTCCTGTTAGTGAAGATTCAATTGTAGTTTTTATGCTACCAAGTATTAATTTAGCTATAGATCTAAAGATGTTTTGATCTGATAGAGTTATATTTCTCTGTTTTATTTCCTCACTATAATCTTCTTGATTAATAGTTAATTTCATTATTTTTGTATTTTCTGGATCATTCTGAAAGTTAAATGTACTGATTTATTTAAATTTTGTATAAATGCCTGACAATGATAAATGCTTAATATCTGTGTGAATTTATTGCTAATTTTTTGTCTATGATATAAAAATATTAAAAAATATAATTTCCTTGAATAAATTTCTAGTGAAGGTCTTATCTTAAGAGTTAGTTTTCACAGACCAAGTCATTAAAAATAAATTTTATTGCCATTGATTTAATTAAGACAATCTAATCAAACATATATGCAAGTGTAGCCAGGTGGTGGTGGCGCACACCTTTAATCCCAGCACTCAGGAGGCAGAGGCAGGCGGATCTCTGTGAGTTTGAGGCCAGCCTGGCCTACAAGAGCTAGTTCCAGGACAGGCACCAAAAACTACAGAGAAACCCTGTCTCAAAAAAAAAAAACAAAAACAAAAACAAAACAAAGCAAGTGTATTAAGTTCACTGCTTATCAGACATAATTTTTCTAGCTTCAATTTCACAATAATCAAATATGATATGCTATTTTATGATTGTTATCTTCATCTTAACTAGCTTGACCAATCATTTATAATGGTACCTTGTTAATCCATCTACATTTTAAAAATTATCTTGATTTTAAGTTATTAGTACCTAGTAAGAAAGTTTGCTACTATTATGATACAAGAATTATAATTGTATTGCTGTTCTCTTTCACAGAAAAGAGATGTTGAAAAGGATTATAATATTAAATAATCACATTATGGGTCATTTTCCTATTGAATTTTAAAAATATGTACATAAATAATTGCTTATTTTTCCTACTTTTGGTAGTTAAGACCAAAAATTAAAATTTTAAGCCAGATTTCATAGACAAGTTTGAGAAAGTTCTACTTTGTAGATAGCACATGCATTGATTTGTTTCTATGTATTTTTCAGAAATCAGACAGAAAATACAAAATATGATGTGAACCAAGGACTCTGAAACTCACTAATTTTAAGAATACCTTTGAAAAAAAAAGGGCTCAAATTTTAAAACTAGTAAGAATTGATAATAATGAAAGATTAATAAAAAATTAAAATACATTCTTTACATTTTTTAGTTCTTTCAGAACTTCATAAAATGGAGTGGAAAGTTAATACTTTATTAGCCGTAACTTGCATAACAAGAATGTATTTGTAAAAATATTCTTTAATGTCACCCTTTGGCTCCCTTTTGTCTCTAGGAAGAAATTTGCATTTAGATAACTGAAAAGACAAACTCCAAAGTCATGTACTCTCTGCACATCATCCAGTTGTAGGTTTCTGTGTTAATTGTCATCTACTGTACGAAAAAACTTCTTTGAAGAGGGTAAGTGTGGCATTTGGCAATGCTTAAATCAAAATGTCATTAATAGTTATTTTATTGCTTTGTTACTTTAGAAGAACAATAGTAGTAGACTTTCCACTATGTCCATAAGATATGGGCTAGTCCTTGGTTTTGGGGCAATTCAGTAGTGACAGGTATGTGTTTCTTCTCATTCAGAGTGTCTTAAGTCCAAACAAATAGTGGTTGGCTATCCCTGTAATATATTTGTCACCATTGCACCACAATATCTTATAGGCAAAACCTTGTTATTAGTTGAAAGTTATGTACATAAGTGATATTGAAAATTATCATTTCTGTCTGTGGAATGAAATGAACTATACAGGAACATGAACAGTAGTAGGTAGGTTGGAATTTCTAGTTGTTTCCAATGTTATTTTTTATTTATTATAAATTTCTACCTCCTCCACTTTTCCCATTTCCCTCCCACTCCCCCCTCCTCCCCCTATTTCCCCAGTCCTAAGAGAAGTCAGGGTGCCCAGCCATGTGGGAAGTTCAAGCCCCCCACCCTGCATCCAGATTTAGGAAGGTGTGCATCCAAACAGACGAGGCTCCCACAAAGCCAGTCCATGCAGTAGAATCAAAACCTATGACTTCCTGTCAGACCTCATTGTCAGCCACATTCAGAGAGTCCAGTTTAATCACATGCTCGTTCAGTCCCAGTCCAGCTGGTCTTGGTGAACTCCCATTAGATTCTTGCTCATGTTCTCCCTCCTTTTGCTCTTCATTTGGGCCTTGGGAGCTCAGGAAACTGCTCCATTGTGGGTCTCTGTCTCTATCTCCATCCATTGCCTGATGAAGGTCCTATGGCGATATGCAAGATATTCATCAGTGTGGCTATGGGATAAGGCCAGTTCAGGCACCCTCTCCTCTGCTGACCAAGGAAAAGCTGGGGACATCTCCTTGGACACCTGGGAATCCCTCTAGAATCAAGTCTCTTACCAAGCCTAAAATGGCTCCCTTAATTAAGATATCTACTACCGTGCTCCCATATCCACTCTTCCTTCAATCTCCATTCCCCTAAGCTCTCTCCAATCCTCCCCTTCTCACTTCTCTCTTTCCATCTCCCCTTCCCCCCCATCCCCACCTCCGTGCTCCCAACTTT
This sequence comes from Myodes glareolus, assembly GCF_982192425.1. NCBI lineage: Eukaryota > Metazoa > Chordata > Mammalia > Rodentia > Cricetidae > Myodes > Myodes glareolus. The sequence continues at coordinate 63,577,357 of NC_142053.1, read as the reverse complement.
TGCCCTGCTGTCTTGTCTAATTCCAATATCCAGGAGGATAACTATATATTTTTCTTTGGGTTCACCTTCTTATTTAGCTTCTCTAGCATCACAAATTATTGGCTCAATGTCCTTTATTTATGACTAAAATACACTTATGAGTAAGTACATACCACATTAATCGTTATGGTCTGGGTTATCACACTCACTAAAGTGTTTAGTATTTCCATACATTTGCATGTAAAATTCAAGATGTCATTGTTTTTACCACTGATTAGGATTCTAAAGTGTATATGTGCCACACCTTCTTTATCCATTCTTCTTTTTAGGGGCAACTAGGTTATTTCCAGTTTCTGGATATTACAAATAGTGCTTCTATGAACATAGTTGGACAAATGTTTTTGTAGTATGATAGGGCATCTCTTGGATATATTCCAAGGAGTGGAATTGCTGGATCCTGAGGTAGGTTGACTCCCAGTTTCCTGAGAAACTGCCACACTGATTTCCAAAGTGGTTGCACAAGTTTGCATTCCCACCAATAATGGATGTGTGTTCCCCTTACTCCACATCCTGTCCAGCAAAGGCTATAATTGGTGTTTTTGATTTTAGCCATTCTGACAGGTGTAAGGTGGTATCTCAAAGTTGTTTTGATTTGCATTTCCCTGATTGTTAAGGAGTTTGAGCATGTCCTTTAGTGTCTTTTGGCCATTTGAACTTCTTCTGTTGAGAATTATCTGTTCAGTTCAGTACCCCATTTTTAGATTGGGTTAATGAGAGTTTAATGTCTAGTTTCTTGAGTACTTTGTATATTTTGGAAATCAGACCTTTGTCAGATGCAGGGTTGATGAAGATCTTCTCCCATTCAGTAGGTTGCCTTTTTGTCTTAATGACAGTGTCCTTTGCATTACAGAAGCTTCTCAGTTTCAGGAGAACCCATTTATTTATTGTTGCTCTTGTTGTCTGTGCTATTGGGGTTATACATAGGAAGTGGCCTCCTGTGCCTATGTCTTGTAGATTCCTTCCCACTTTCTTTTCTATCAGGTTCAATGTGGTCAGATTTATATTGAGGTCTTTAATCCATTTGGACTTGAGTTTTGTGCATAATACTAGATATGGATCTATTTTCCTTCTTCTACAGCTTGGCATCCAGTTATGCCAGCACCATTTGTTAAAGATGCTTTCTTTCTTACATTGTATAATTTTAGCTGCTTTGTCGAAAATCAGGTTTCATAGTTTTGTGAATTAATATCCGGGTCTTCGATAAGGTTCCATTGGTCAATATTATGTAACAGTGAGGAATCAATTGGCTTATCAATAATCTATGATGTTTGGTATGTGAGGGGCTTGATTCAGACTCATTTAGCAAATCCCTCCAGAAAATGAGAACCATTTCTGGCTGATACTACTGATTTTATTTGGTGTCATACGATGTCTAGTTCAACAAGCTTTCCTACGTTATCTGTTGTAGTACATTTAATTTAGGTTTTCAAAAGGCCAATATTTCTAGTTATTCTTCTCCATATTTTATCTTTTATCTTTTCCCAACATTTCTCTATTTAATTTCCTTCACTAGTTTTCCCTTTACATATTCATAACAAAAGCTTTATTTTCCATACCCTGCTGGGTTTCCTATTTATCTCTGTTCCATTACTATGTGTTTAGATTCTGTTATTATTCAGATTGTAGTATACATATCAAAGCTTAAAAGCTAGCATTCACATTTAAGAGAAATATATTTCTCATATATATGTATATATGTTGTCTTTGGGTGTCTGGAATACCTCATTCAGAAGTATTGTTTCTAGGACCATCTATTTTCCTGTGAATTTCAAATTTTCAATTTTAATGGCTGATCATTTTCCATTGTGTAAATGTACCAATTTTCCATTATCCATTAATTCGTTTATGGACATCTAGATTATCATCAACAAAAAAAACAGCATAAGTGAAATCTTATTTATAAAATATAAGAATGATCTTACTCAGCAAATATTTTGTTTACGTTTTATACAGTTACAAATGTGAATGAAAATATTTTCAAACAATTATGAACTTTGCTACTGTGAGTAACAGTGAAACCAGGTTCCAATGTATGAAAAGCCTAGTAGAAGCAAGTAAATAATAGAAATTATTTCACTTAAAATATCTTGGACATTGGGTACTCACCCTAATAACTTTACATCTTATCAATTTGTACTTGTATCTGATTTGTACAAATGTAGCAATTTCTTTTTCTGTTTCTATCTTTACAAGAATATTTATGGCTGCTATTACTACTACAATTATAGATAAAATGTCTCTGGAATGACATAAACAGTCAGTGCAGTGCCATTTTTCTTGCATTGGCTGGACTAGACTTAAAAAAAGAATCAGTACAGCTCTAATGGAAAGGTATCCTGGAAGCCAAGATCCAAAATTTACCACAAAGATATACCACAAAACAAACCTCACACAGAGGTATATTGGGAGCCAGGAAAACAGTATCGTGGCTACATGTACTCAGGTGACAAACAGAAGCAAACTGAACAGAATAGGCTTATATAGAGTTTATTGAGAAAAGGGGCAGAACTTTACAGGCTGGAGCTTTCCAGGGTGGAGACTGCTGGACATTTTTGCCCAGAGATTGGACTTTTTACACTTTAGGATGCGTGAAGGATCCAGCAGTTAGGGCAGTTAGAGTATTCTGTGGGTGGAGGTTGCCTATTAGAGGTCCTTTATGTGGTTCAACAGATTTACAATACCCCATTATTGTTTATTATTCATAAACAGTCAGGTCACAGGAAAGGGTGCCATGTTATCATTAGACTTCTTCCTGTTGAATCAGGGCACCAAAGTCTTTTGTGTGAACTTTATCTTCCTAAGTAAGGTACAATCAGGAGTCACTGACCTCTGGCTCTGTAGCTACAGGATGGTAATACTGTAATAACTAATGATTAAATGTTTGTTTAGAGATCATTTGAATCTGATGTTGAAGAAATCTATGCAAGAAGTTTATAGAGGAGGGTACAATTAGTAGGATTAAGAAAAGCAGTAGAAAAGGGGATAAGAAGCATAGTAACCAGTTACATATTTGACTGTCAATGAGTTACTATCTAGAGGCATCGAACTGATTCTGAAATTTCTAGAGATCCATCTGGAGTTGTCAGATTTTTTTTTTTGCTATATGTGGCTGTTTGATATAGAAGCAACAATCCTCCCTGAAAAAGAGACAAAGACCTCCTCTTTCTGCTGTTAGTGAATCTAATCTTCACTGATTTCACAGCACTTTTGGTGACCCTGTAAGTCTATTTGACCCTAGAGGGTAAGAATTGTCCGAGTCACCCACTGGAGATGCTGAGTGAACAGAGAAGAAAAATGATGATGTATAACTAGAAATGTAGTCAAACTCAGGTTTTGGCACCAAAATTCAAACTTCAAATATTGCAGTTCTTTTATTTGTTTTTTTTTTTAATTGTGTCCCAGATTTCCTGAATGTTTTGTGAAGAGAATTTGTTGGAATGGGATCCCAGGTCCAAGGAGATCCCCAGATTGTTCTCTGGACAGAAGAGAAGGTGCCTGAAATGGCATAGGCCCATAACCATACTGATGAATATTTTGCTTATCACCATAGAACCTTCATCTGGCGATGAATGGAGATAGAGATAGAGACCCACATCGGAACACTGCACTTAACTCCCTAGGTCCAAACGAGAAACAGAAAGAAAGAGAAAGTGAGCAAAGAAGGCAAGAGCAGAGAGAACCTTCATCCGACGATGGATGGCGATACAGACGGAGACCCACATTGGAGCACCGGACTGAGCCCCCCAAGGTCCAAAGGAGGAAGAAAATTAAAAAGGAAATCAGGACTGCGAGGGATCCGATCACCCACTGATACAAGGGGAAGGATCTAATGAGAGTTTACCAAGGCCAGTTGGACTGGGACTGAACGAGGACGCAATCCAACCAGATTCTCTGAATGTGGCCAGATTCTCTGAATGTGGCTGGCCCGGAGTCTTTCTGAAAAGCCATTGACAATGCCACTGGGACTTGATTCCTCTGCATATACTGGATTTTGCGGATCCAGTCCGTCTGGACACTCACCTTCTTGGACCTGGAGGGAGGCAGGAGAAACTTGAACTTCCCACAGGGCAGGAAACCCTGACTGCTCTTATGAATGGAGAGGGAGGAGGAGAGGGAGTGAGGGGAGTGGGAGGGTGGTGTGAGGAGGGGCCGAAATGGAAAGTTTTATAATTTAATAAAATTACAAAAAAAATATTGCAGTTCTTATAGAAATGGATCCTGCCAGTCAGAAACCAAAGAGTTTATTACAGCTCTGAAGGGAAACTTATCCCTGACAAAGGGAAGCCAAGAATTATCTACAGCTCAGAAAGAAAAAGTATCCAGGCAGTTGGAAGCCAAGGAAAACCACAGCTCTAAAGATATTCTGGCACATCTGTATGGCATTCATAGAAATACTAAACAAAGCAGGGAGCTACATAGAGATACCCTGTAAAAAGGGAAAGACTAGTGGTTAGAGTAGGTAGAGGAAAAAGTAGCTGGACAAGTGCAAATGTCTTAGTAAGTAGAATTACAGATGTTGTAAGGCCCTGAAGAGCTTTGCAGAGAATATGTCCATGTGGTAGGCAGCCCATAGGGTATAGAAAAAATTCTCTTAAGAAGTCAGAGATAAAAGACTTAAGTCCTTTGAAGCTATGAAGAAAGAATGCATATTGAGCCTGGGTGATATCTTTGTTGGGGTTTGGTGAGGCTAGTAAAATTGCTACCCTACCCTCATGATAGGGGAATAAAAATATGGGGGGTTTATAAAACTGCATTAGGACCAAATAGGCAGACCCAGTGTCCAAAAGGATAGAGAAGGATCACCCTGATACTGTGATGTCTACCTCAGGCTCCCAGTGAGAAATGGAAGTGGTTAGGTCAAAGATTCCCAGGCCCCCTCAGTTGTCCACAGCCAGATCTAAGAGTTCAGGTGAAGAACCATCTGGGCTTGTTGCTCCCATGCTGCTAGGGACATGAAGACATTCAACATCACAATGACTTTTCTTTATGTCACCTTGGACATGGCATGGGTGGTATGTGAGATATCAGGAATGCTGTGCTCAGTGACCCTGCTGAATGCATTTGAAAGAGGGATCCAGAGATTCTTAGATTTTAGGAGGGTAGGAAGCTTTGACAGTTGCTATGGCCTGTTGAAAAGACTTGACCATCATCAGATATTTTTGTTTAGGGGCTTTTTCATCTCTTCCATTGTACAACTTAAAAGGTTTTGCTAATACTTCTGCTTGTGAAGTAAATGGTCCTTTCTCTATATATTTAAATTTGGACCAAATAAAAGGATAACTCTGGGAAAAGAAGTTGATCATAATGAGTTTTGTTTTTTTTTTTCTTTTTCTTTTTTTTTTTCAGGATCTAGATTGGTATATTGTAAGAGGGTCGTTGAGAGGCAGTCGAGGAATTGAGATTGGTTATCATGTTTGTCCTGGATGACCTCTTGGATTTTTTTTCTTAATTTACTTCTTGAAGGGTGGGCAGATAGGAGGCAAGTTACAAAGTGGTCCCTACCAAGGATGTCCTTGTGGTATTGAAATTTCATTCAAGTCCTATTTAAAGAATGCCTCAGCCTTTACTGGGTGGGCAGCTTGTTGCTGAAAAGGAAAAATAGAAAACAGAAAGGCTGGAGAGTAAGAAAGGGACCATTGGTTTAAGATTGTTTCTGTGATTGGATTGAATATAATGAAAGAAAGAAGCATCTAATTTGGGCCTTACAGCTAGGAGGAATCAATTTCACTTGGATGACTTAAGTCATGTGTTCCCTTTTTCAAGAGGGGAATGAGGCCAGGTCACATGAAAAAGTCCATCTTATCCATCCCTAGCAAAGATGGCTGACAGCCACATAGCTAATTCCAGTCCACTGGTCAAACAGTAGCTAAGGTTGCAGCCAATTACATGTTTTCTGTAAGATAACCTATGTGTAGATTTTTAACTATCAATCCTCATGTTATGTGTTTTAAATTAATCTTAGTGTTACAGGTTTTACAGGGTTTTGATTATACCTGATGTGGTTACAAATCTTGAGGCACAGAAAGTTTATATAATTGTTTTACAAATCTTGAGGTTAGATTGTTACCTTAGTAAAATTTTTAGAGAGTTAAACTTAATGTTGTTTTCACCAATGTACCTAACAGTCTCTATTCAATAAGAATAGCTCCCAGGATTAAGAGTTGTTGTTAGTAATTCTAGATAAGAGATTTGAGAAGTATTCACCCCCCTGTGGAGTCATAGGGGAAAATATTCAAGAAAATATAATTTCCAGAGAAAATTACAGTAATTTCATGTGTGTCTGACAAAGTAAAACTAAAACAGCTCAAAGAATCGCCAATATAATGAGAGAGAAAAAGCCTGCAAGATACATAAATTTTGCAATTTCCAACACTGTCTCATGGACTACCCATCCTTGCCAAGTTGAAAGTCTGTTTCCATGAGTACTTTGTCCCATTGAAATTCAAGTCACATGCTGTTGTGAGACTAGGTTGCATGGCTCCTGAAAGCTGAAAGAAGCATTAGCCTGGAAAGAGTGTGCAGTGGGTGTGCATATTGCATCTGACCCATTACTTTGCTTTCTTCCCTCCTGCTAATTAAAACTTCTAGTTATCACTTTTCAGCAAATTTTCAGATCTATCAATGGCAGACATCACAATGTCTATCAATAGGACATTTTCACAGTGTGTATGTGTCTGGGAAGTTATAGAAAACAAACTGGGCTTGGAGCTGAGAAATAGAGAATGCGGAATCTCTTTCCATTTCTGTTCACTCACTGCATTGTAAATGTCTTTCAGGTAAGAAACAGCAGTAAACTGAGCAGCAAACAGAGATTACATAGAGTTTCTTTTTTTTTTCAAAGTTTGTTAAACTATGAAAGTTTCCATTTCCAACCCTCCTCCCAACACCCTCCCCCTCCCCCCTCCCCCTCCTCCTCCCTCTCCATCCCTAAGAGCAGTCAGGGCTTCCAGCCCTGTGGGAAGTTCAAGTTCCTTCCCCCTCCCTCCAGGTCCAGGAAGGTGAGTATCCAAACAGACTGGATCCCAAAAATCCAGTATATGCAGAGGAAGCAATTCCCAGTGTCATTTTCAGTGGCTTTTCAGAAAGGCTCCCGGCCAGCCACATTCAGAGAATCCGGCCACATTCAGAAAATCTGGTTGGATCACATGCTCGTTCAGTCCCAGTCCAACTGGCCTTCGTGAAATCTCATTAGATTAGTCCCATTGTATCAGTGGGTGATCGCACCCCTCGCGGTCCTGAGTTTTTTTCATGTTCTTCCTCCTTCTGCCCCTCATTTGGACCATGGGGGGCTCAGTCCGGTGCTCCAATGTGGGTCTCAGTCTGTATCGCCATCCATCGTCGGATGAAGGATCTATGGTGATAAGCAAAATCTTCATCAGTATGGTTATAGGCCAAGGCTGGTTCAGGCACCCACCCTCTCCTCTGTCTAGAGAACAGTCTGGGGATCTCTCCTTGGACCTGGGATCCCATTTATAATCAAGTCTCTTGTAAACCCTAAAATGACTCCCTTAGTTGAGATATATTCTTCCCTGATCCCATATCCATCCTTCCTCCCTCCCCCCATCCCAGTCCACAGAGCTTTCCCCATTCCTCCCCTACTCACTTCTCTCTAATCCTCTCCCCTTCCAACAACCCTCCCACCCCCCCCCCCCATGCACCCGAGGTTACCTGGGACTCTTGTCTATTTCCAATCTCCAGGCGGATAGCTACATGATTTTCATCAGGTTCACCTTCTTATTTAGCTTCTCTAGGATCACAAATAATAGGCTCAAAGACCTTTAATTATGGTTAGAATCCGCATATGAGTGAATACATACCATATTCCTCTTTTTGGGTCTGGCTTACCTCACTCAGTAAAGCGTTTTCTATTTCCATCCATTTGCATGCAAAATTCAAGATGTCATTGTTTTTTACCGCTGAGTAAAACTCTCGTGTATATGTTCCACACTTTCTTTAACCATTCTTCTATTGAGGGACACCTAGGTTGTTTCCAGGTTCTGGCTATTACAAATAGTGCTGCTATGAACATAGTTGAACAAATGCTTTTTTAGTATGACAAGGCATCTCTTGGGTATATTCCCAAGAGTGGAATTGCTGGGTCCTGAGGGAGGTTGACTCCCAGTTTCCTGAGGACTGTACATAGAGTTTCTTAAGAAGAAGGTGCAACTTTTCAGGCTGAATCTTTCCAATGTGGAGACTGGTGGAATTTCATGTCCAGAGACTGAGCTTTTTATACTGTAGGATGTGAGCAGGGTTCAGCATTTAGGACAATTAGAGTCTTCTGTGGGTAGAAGTTGGCAGTTAGAGGTCACTTGAGGAAGGTCCTGGCCACTTGTGTGGCTTACACAGGCTTGTAGATTTTCTGGATTCTCCAGAGGTTCATGGATGCCTAGTTCAAAAATACAAAATTGAAGTGATTTAATGTCATAGTAAGTGATTTTTGAATTATGGAAAATTGATTTATTTTTCTTAGAAAATAATGGTTTGGAATCATAGTAATTCCATACAGTCTCTCTTAAGACATGCAGGTAATACAGTAGCATGCTTTGTGGAAGTTGTAATCAGGAGCACAATTTCCAAATTTTTCATTAGTTTAGAAAGGTAGACTTTATGTCTACTTTTACAATTTTTATATCTCACTCCTCACTTTCCCCTCATTCATGATTCTCTGACATTAAAATCTTAAATGATGTTTGGATATGCTAATGAGGTCACTTTATGCCTCCATTTTCTATGGAGCTCAATTTACCATAATTCATAGGCATATGAGATTTTATTTTATGGTCCAAAAAGTAAGTGTTTTCAATAGAATAGCTCACATCAATGTAAGTCAGGCTAGACTTACATTCATATAAATAATTTTTCTAATGCTTTCTGTCAGAGAGCATAGACAAGTAACATAGACAAGTAACATTGTCTTAAAGGTTTACTGTTTGTTCTAGTGTTTAAAGCCAGGACGTTACAGATGCTGGGTAAATAGTTTACCGCTAAGGTAAAATCTTTGGATATTATAACTTTTTTAACACAATTCTTCATTAGGAAGTCTAACAGATAATTTATTGTTGTGTTACAGGTGAATTTGCACATTCTAAAAAGTGGCTTTAACAGGACAAAGAGTCTCCTTTTGTAATGCATTTGAATAAAAGAGAAGACAATATGGATAAAGTAATTGCTGAGGTATAATTGTAAAGAAATGGAAAAAAAACAGAAAAGTAAAGTGTGCATTTTGAGCTGCTGGACAGAAGATTTCTTTGATTTTGTTAATTGTGGTGGAGTAGGATAAATGGGCCAATGGGGAGATAAAAATAAGACAAAAAATGTTCAATATTTTAAGTAAATTTATTTTTATATTTTTAACAGATGTTAAAAATTAAGTTTTGAAAATTGAAACTTTAAATCTAGATAGCTGTGTCAAAATATAATAGGATATATATGGTACATTTGTATTTACAAAATCGGATATTAACTTACAAACTATACAATAGCAAAAAAAAATTTCCAATAATTCAGTGCCTTAGGTACAAAAATTTTCAGTGAAAAAAAATAGGAGACTGAGAGAATAAGTATATTTTTAACACATTGCCCATTTGTGGAAAAGCAAAAATGTTAATCTAGAAATGTATAAATCCTTATATTCAATTATAAGGTAGTTGTTTTAGTATATATACAGAAAAAAACCAAAGATATACATTTAAGTAGAAATTTTAGAAAAGAACAATGCTGGGGCACTAGTCAGTAATAGAATGTTTATATAACTACCTCTAGTCATGGACAATATTCCTAGAATTATAGAAAGCAAGATGTGGTATAGGGTGACAGTGTCCTATGCTAGTATATTATACCAAGGTTCAAAAATTTAAAAGGTACCAATGTATTAGAAAGTAAAAAGTAGCCACTAAAGTAAAGGAAAATTGAAATAGAGGCATAGAAAACAAGAAAAGAAGGACTTCCAAGTAAATTGTGGTAGTCAAATATGATGTGTGTAGAACTATTGAATAAAATGTGATTTTTTTAATTTAATGATTATGAATATTGAGAAAAAATGGAAGAGAATTTATTTTACCTTAAAAATGTAAATAAAGGGTGTCATAAAAATAAATTTAAACTGGCATTTAAATAGGAATAGTATTTGCTCTCTGAATAATTTATATTATAAGGAAAACATACAAGGTTTCTATTAAAGAATTCATCAAATAAAGAAATATACTAAAATATGGGACAATTGATCTGGTGAATATCTCATCCTAAATAATGAACAAATATTATTTGAATAAGTGAATAAAATTTGCATATGCTTAGTGATATAACTTTTCCTTGAATTGATAGAGCTTTAGGTTGACTATGATAAAATAAATTGAAAAAAAAAATTCTATGCTAATTTCTTTTTTCATTTTCTTCATCCTTCTGCTCTTCATTTGGACCGTGGAGGGTTCCGTCCGGTGCTCCAATATGGGTATCCGTCTGTATCGCCATCCAACGTCGGATGAAGGTTTCCTCTGCTCTTGCCTTCTTTGTTCACGTTCTCCTTCCCCACTGATACAAGGGGACTGATCTAATGAGCGTTCACCAAGGCCAGCTGGACTGGAACTGAACGAGCACGTGATCTAACCAGATTCTCTGAATGTGGCTGGATTCTCTGGTTGTGGCTGGCCCGAAGTCTTTCTGAAAAGCCATTGACAATGACACTGGGACTTGTTGCCTCTGCATATACTGGATTTTTGGGATCCAGTCTGTTTGGATACTCACCTTCCTGGACCTGGAGGGAGGGGGGAGGAACTTGAACTTCCCACAGGGCAAGAAACCCTGACTACTCTTAGGGATGGAGAGTCTCTACTTCCTGTCTGGTTTTCCCACCTATACTGCCTGCCTGGCCAATCAGCGTTTTATTAAAATATGATTGACAGAATACAGACAATTCTCCCGCATCACTGGCATTTTGTTAAAACAGTGGAAAACTAAACAGTAAATATTTGACATTTCTCATAAGCAATAATCTTGCCAAAAATAACTAAATTGAAAAGATCCTCTGTAATTACTGTTTTAATTCATTCCTTTCTACTGAATTCATGGGGATTTTCCCCTCAAATTTAACCTTTAGCAATTTTGGTAACTCTCTTCAAAACTTTATTATCAAGAGGTGATTAAAATAGTATAATGAGGAACAGATGTTATTATATTTTGCTATGATCATTGCTAAAATTACTATACGTAAAAGTTTTAAAGACATATTATATATTAAATAATCTGATGCTACTGCCTCAGTTAGCTTCTGCATTATACTATGTTTTTTCTCTGGGTCCTCACATGTAAGTACAATGGAAGCACTAATGTTGAGATTTGGACTAGAAAAACAGAAATATTTGAAAGTCATGAAATATGAATATATAGCATATAGATACATTTATGTACATTATGTATCATATTTGATATATCATAAATTATGACACATGTTATACCATGTTATAAAATATATATTTAAAATCTTATGTATAGATGTTATTAGTGTTTTCTCTATATTCATGTTTTAAATATATATACAAGCATATATATGTATATATATATATATTCTTGTTAAAATGTCTCTTAATATTATATCTGGGGTTGATACTTGATGTTTACAGAATAATAAGTTCTGAAGAAGAAATACATGTAGTATGTTATGACAAGTGCAGATAGAGAAGCCACAAAGTTGGACTGTGTTTTTCTCTATTTCTTATCACCTCAAAATTCTATCATGAAGGAGAAATGCAGAAGCTAGTGCCCTAGACCAAGGAGGTAAGCTCTCCTCTGTCTCTGGAGTCAAAGAACCTTCAAAATCTAGGAAACAAGGAACAGCAGAAGTCCTATTTGTGTCCCATGCCAAAATGATTAGTCAGGAGATAAGGCACAGCATGTAAAAAAATCTAGCAACACCTGGTACTTCTACATCACCCTTCCAAGTAAAAAGGTAATTTGGCTGCTAATTCATTTCTGACTTCCAAATCTTACATAAAATGTCTCTTTTAACCCCAGTTAACTAGGATATGTGTAGGGAAGAAATTTAGGGAAAATTGTTCAAGCATACCAAAGCTGACTCAATGCAAATGCATTATAACGCTGGTCATGATATAAATGAGACTACAGAGAATGAGGACCTCAATCCCTGAAAATATAGGGTATTTCTTGAAACTCTCCCTAATCATGAACATTAGCTTAGGAGGACATGATTTACTTTTCATTTGTTTTTTCTATTTTAGTAATTGAAGGATTTTTCATATACAAATCTTTATGACAGCAAGAATTAATAGCCAGGTTTATGTAGGGATAACATAGAGAATGGAACCCAAGTTTCTATAGAGAGCAGTGTTTTGTTGGTTTTTTTTACAGCTTTTTCTCTCATTGATGAAGAGTAATAGAAGAAAATCAAAGGAAAGTATGCAATATATTTCTTTGTGCAAAATCCTTAAAATGTTAGTAGCAATTGTTATAGTTAGCCATTCAAGTAACCTATTTCCAATTATGACAGGAATTTAGCAGAGAATGCATGTGAATTTGTTTTAGATTAGTATCATTTATACTATTTTGATTTTCATTAAAGATTTCTCCTCAATAACTCACTTGTGGAACTATGAAAAAGAATCAAATCGTATTTTATGGTTAGCTTACTATAAGAGAATACACACACAAACACTGGAGTAAACTTTATTGTATTCATATGGAAAACTAAATTAGAAAAACAAAAAACACCTTTTTTTCTGAACGCACCAGAGCTCAAGATAGCCTTCTTTATTAGTAAACTCATCTCTAATTTCTGCTTTAGCTTCAGACTTCCAGTGACCTTAATACTGAAATACATCAAGCAGGACATGCCATGAGATGAGTTGAAAATGTCGAAGGGAAAATGCACACACAAAAATTATATTTAGTGAGAGTAAGCCTAAAGGAACTATTTGCATAATTTAACTCTTTTGTTTGAAAACATATTCATAATATAATTTTAGTTTCTATTATCTCATGATGTAATTAGAGCATGTTCATACTAGATATATGAATACATTTTCAAAACAGTATGCAGATGAATACTAATCTCAAAAACAAATAGTAGATAAGATTTTCAATTGTCATAATGACTGATTTAAGATTTTTTTCTTCAACCATGCAAATAATTCTTTATAAATGGCCTTTTGTCATTAAAATGCTTATAACCATAGTACTTGTACTGTCAAAAATAATCTATTATTTCGTGAAGCAAAAATGAATCTAAGCTTGAAACACATGCCTTTTTATTCATTTCTATCATACCTCTTAAAACACTTTTTTTATTCCTAAGAAAGTGGATTAAGAATTCACTTTAAGCTCATTATTATTAGAAATTGAATATCCCATATGTTAAAAAATTACAAAGCAACCCTACATCAGAGGAGGGTTTATGAAGGGAAAGATAAGTGTGTTTAAAAAATGGAGAAAGATAAGAATATCTAACAGAGAATTTCACACATAATCTCTAAAAGTTTCTATGTGACATTCTTCAATGTGTCTTTGTGATCTTTAGGGTGTATTAAATAATAAAAACTACTTAGTATCTAAAGTACTAGTCCATTTAAAGAAGTAACAAAATGAATATTCAGGATTAGGGATTTACCATAGCTGTAGGGAATTTGAGTAGTATGTACAGGGACCTAGTTTCAGTTCCCACTGTTGAAAGAAAGAATGTGAAAAAACAAACAAGCAAAACAAATAGATAAATATGAACATGTTCGATACAACTTTAACATACAAAAAATAATTTTAGCATCATATGAAATTTTCTATTAGAAAATTTAGTTAGATAATGTTATGTTAACATAGAAATTGAATCTTACTTTTAAATTTACTTTTGTATTTGTTATTCATTTGTCACAAAACACTGAACAGAAGATGTCTTAAAAGTTTACTGTTTCATGGGAGGAATATATTCTAATATTCTGCAAAATATCAAGGTGATCCTAACTCATGCGAATTTATTTTAATCTGTAAAATATCAGAAAATAATAATTTTGATGGTTTCTAATAAAAAGAAAGAAATGCATGTTTAAGGAGAGAATAAAGTTAGTTATCAAAACTTGATCATAACTTATTAAATATATCTACCAATTAGCACATTGCATTGTATAAATATGATTGTAACCAAAGACTGTGCTTTCGTTTCCTGGCAACCGAGAGGCAAACAATTACACCGAATCTGTATTAATTACAACACTGTTTGGCCAATAGCTTAGGTGTATCCTTAGCTAGCTCTTATACTTTAAACTAACCAATTTTTATTAATGTGTGTACAAGGATGTGGTCTACCAGAAATGTTCTGGCATCCTTCTCTGTTGGCAGCAACATTGCTTCTCCTTAAATTCTACTTCTCTCTCTCTCTCTCTCTCTCTCTCTCTCTCTCTCTCTCTCTCTCTCTGTTCAGTTTACTTGCCTGACGTTACTAAGCCATTGGTCAAAAGAACTTTACACATTAACCAGTAAAAGCAACATATATACAGAAGTACATCCCATATCATCATCTCCACATTTCTACCTAAATAAATAGGAAGATTTTAACTTTAACATAGTAAAATTCCACATAACAAAACAATTATCAAGTAAGAATTGCACTTGAAATATTCTATCTGGCAACATTAAAAAATATTATTTTACTTATTTTATCCTTGTGAGTATAAATTATTTTATCTAATTTATCTTTTATCATAACTAAGGAAAATTATAACTTTCTGTCTTCAACTCTTCAAAGAAGGATATAACATTACCAAAGTAAACAGGAAGTACATTGTAAGCAGCTTCCAAAACTCTAGATTTGACAGAGAAATCTTGCTATTTGAACAGTAAACCAAAGTTCTTCTGTAACACTGGGGCATCCATCTTCAGCCTATAGTCCCATAGTATTCAGCAGAATTTTCCATGGAGCAGGAAATTTAAAAATCTGTTTTGCCTATGTTGACAGTTTGTCAGTCTCTTTCTTGTGTGTCCTGTAACGTTTAGAAGTTTCTTTCATGAACCTGGAACTCTAAAAGACTATCTCACCTTCTTTTGTCCAGTTCAGCAGTCATTTTTCTATGGGTCCTGCATGTTCAGTTCATACAGCATAACATTAAATAATTAAAGCAAGGGCAGTTTCTTGCCCAAATGTCTAGATTTATCACATTGATGACAAATTTCATAATGAGTTACTTCAATGCCTATCAACAATTCTGACATGATTGCTGCTGCCAAAAGCAGACATGTCTCAGTGTCAAGAAAAAGTCTAAGTACTTAAAACATTTTAAATGTCATATTCTGTAAGTCTCTGAAGTGTTAAAGACTATATGTCTAACAGAAATATATCTCTGTATATTTAGAAAACCTAACATGATTACACCTTTGGTTATTATAGATGAGTATCTATTAACCCATATACATTACATATTTTAATGAGTTGTACAAACTACCATAAACAAGAGTAAAAATATGTATACACAGTGTAACAAATAGACCTTAAATTTGTATGAATAGACTTTTATTCATACCGCTGCAAAAATTCATCTCTATGTCACATTCTCCTTTAAGTGAAAACAAACATCTATAAGCACTCATTTTGGTAATTTGGAAACTGTTTTCTCATATATGCTTTCTGTTGTTTATTGGGTGAAGTTTCTTTTTTTGTGGGGAGCTTCATGGAGACCTTTCAGTGGTCTTGTTCCACCAAACCACATTATCCTGGAAGGTACCCACAGGTTCTCATCTTCTCTAGAAACAGAAGAAGAACTTCTTTTCCAAAGAAATATATACTTTGATCCAAAGTTTGAAGTCAAAACACCTTTATGTTGAGGTAACTTAGCAGCACCCAGTATTAAAAGTCTCTCTGCCATCAAAAAGTTCAAGGAAAACACAATAATATCCATAATCCAGAATTTCTTTATACTTTTCCTCTTTATGTGGCTATTTTTCTTTTCTACTTTAAGCTATGACTGTCTGTATTCTTTTGTATTACTTTTACTATCTCTTTAAAAATTTTACTTTTTAAAACTATTTTGTAACTGTTTATACTCTTTTTCTTCTCTCTTCAAAACTTATGTACATTTTTTAAACACTATCAAACATTCAGAAGTTTATTTCTGTCTGAATGTATCTTTATTGTGTATCTATTAATATTTTCTGATCAGGAGCATCTTTTTAAAAATACTAAGTGGGTGTAGCTAGGACCAACACTGCATCCCTAATTGTTAGGTCCACCCCATCTAACATGGTGGAAGTGTTTTCACTGCTTCTCTGAGCCATGCTCAATACCCCAACTCCAGGGATGCAGTGGGTCCGTATCTCTGTTACACAATTTATAGTACTCTTCTCACAAACTCCACTTAAGTGCTCTTTAAAAGGATCAGCAGGAACCAGGAATGATGTAGGTGGGTCTTCTGTATTTCTGTTGCTTTCGTTGGTTAATCAATAAAGAAACTGCTTGGTCTGATAAGTCAAAACTTCGGTGGGTAGAAAAGACAAAAGAGAATGCTGGAAGAAAGAAGCAGAGTCAGGCAGATGCAGAGAGCCACCGCCATGAAGCTGCCAGGTCAGATATGCTGAATCTCTCCTGATAAGCCATGACCTCGTGGTGTACACAGATTGCTAAATATGGGTTAAAGCAAGATGTGAGAATTAGTCAATAAGAAGCTAGGTATAATGGGCCAGACAGTGATTAAAAGAATACAGTTTCCATGTAATTATTTCGGGAGTAAGCTAGCCAGGATCTGGACGGGAACACAGTCCGCTGCTCCTTCTACAGAGTGGCACTCAGTGTGGTAATGAACTCCACGTAAAACCTGAGAGTGGTTAAAAAAAAGGTGAAAGAGAGTTTAACACAGTTTTTTGCTGTTTGCTAGGACGTGCTGTAAAGAGATATCCTGTTTCAGCAGTAGCAGCAAAAAAAAGCTACACCGTTTTAAAACATGGTTTTCTGGGCCCTACTACTGGTGCAAACTCCAGCTATGGAGCATTTCTGGGCCCGGACATTTGTGTGCCCGCTTGGGGTCAGGAACAAAGTAGCTGAGACCATGCCCCTGGCTTGGCTCTTCCTGACTGAGTTAGCAGTGAAATCAGGTCTACTAGAACGTGGCGGTTTTGAAATACCAGTTTCTGGGCTGCGCTGCCATCACAATCTGTCTGGCTCCTGCGGGAAACAGAGCTTTTGAATGGAGCATTTGGAGTAAAGTGCTACAATTTGTTTGATGGCAACTAGACTCGCTCTGTGCTTAAAAGGGGGATATTGCATTCTGTGGCTCAGAGGCACAAGCATCTCCGCCATGCTAGCAGTGCAATATGCAAGGCTCAGAGACACTAGCAGCTGGGCCTTGTGGGACTGGGCGGGGCAAGCAGGCATTACCTGCTTTTGACCTAGGAATGTCACAGCTTAGATTATTAAGTGCTTAGTGATATAAAAATGCAAAACAAAAATACTCCAGGAGAGTAAAAAATTACAGATTCACAATATGACAGATTCAGACATAAAAGACCTCTAAATGGGTCATAGTGTTACATAAAGTTAGACATACATAGGCTTGGGAAAGAGAAGAAAATGAATAATGTCTTAAAAATGGTAAAGTCTTTAAACAGACAGAGTACAGATAGTTATAGATTAAAATAAATAAAGAAAAATAAGCCACATAAAAATGGAAAATTCACAAAAGTTTGGATTCTGTATATTGTGTTTTCTATGAATTTTTTGACTGTAAAGAAGCTAATTACAGAGAGACATTTCATTATATGGGCTGCCAAGCTAAACCAGAATGGATATCATAAGGTTATAATGTCTTCAGAATTTTGGTCTAAGAATATGATGCTTTGAAAAGGAGGTCCTTCTTTTGTTTTCACAGAGGATAAGACCCTGTGGATTGCTCCTATCCCAATATGGTATGATAGACCACATCCTCCTGAAAGGTTACTGTGAACACCCTCAAGAAATTACTTTGCTCAACTGCCGACTGAGATGAATCAAGCATGCAGGTTATACCATGAAAGACCTGAATAAAAGCGCCCCCATTCAGCATGAAGCAGTTTGGAGAGAAATAACTGCACCCATATTCCCAAATATTGTTTATAAATGTTCTGTTACATTTAAAGGGGTATATGATATAAATATGAATAATTTGTATTGGTATGGATTTTAGGTCAATTTTGTTATACATATATGCATTACTTCTCTTGATTAAGGTTTTGTGACTGTGTTTTGTGATCATTTTAAAATGTAATGTATATTAGGAAATATAGAATGTTAATGGATAATCATCAATAATACTCAAGCTTGTAGTCATGTTAGGTAGATTTTCTAGATGTGAATAAATACATTTCAGATAAGCATTCTTCATATCTTTCAAAGACTACAGAATATGGCATTTAATGTTTTAATAACTTAGGGCTTTTCATGATAATGAGACACTTCTGCTCCTGGAAGCACCAGCTACTTCAAGAGGAAGATGGACATTGAAGAGGCTACTAATGGAGTTTGAAAGCCATTTGGTCAAGAAACTTCTCTTGTCTGGACTGTTGCATAAACTGGACATAAAGAACCCATAGAGAGAGGACTGAAAGGTGAAATGGTCTTTCGGAGTTCTTGATTCAAGAAAGAGTCTATGAGGGGCTGGAGAGATGGCTCAGAGGTTAAGAGCATTGCCTGCTCTTCCAAAGGTCCTGAGTTCAATTCCCAGCAACCACATGGTGGCTCACAACCATCTGTAATGGGGTCTGGTGCCCTCTTCTGGCCTGCAGGCATACACACAGACAGAATATTGTATACATAATAAATAAATAAATAAATAAATAAATAAATAAATAAATAAATAAATAAATAAAAGAAAGAGTCTATGAGACATTCTGAAGGACCCAGCAAAATGTGACTGAACTGTCTTTAAATTTTCCTGCTTCATGGAAATGTCTGTTGGATACTATAGGCCTGTAGGCTGAAGATGGATGCCCCAACGGTACAAAAAAACTTTGGGTGACTGTCCAGGCAGCGAGATGTCTCTGTCATTTCTAGTGTTTGGAAGATGCTTATTTCTTCTCTGACTAGGTACTATTGTATCCTTCTGGAGGCTTTGATGAAGTTGAAGAATAAATACAGAGTTATAGTTATAGTTTTCCTTAATTATGATAAAAAATAAAATAGATATATATATTGTAAATATAATTCTTGTTTTACAACTGTTTTGTTATATGTAATTTTTTTATTATTATTAATTTTTAAAAATTTCCACTTCCTCCCCTCCTCCCAATACCCTCCCACTCCTCCCACTCCCTCTCCTCCTCCCTCTCCAGTCCTAAGAGCAGTCAGGGTTTCCTGCCCTGTGGAAAGTTCAAGTTCCTCACCTCTCCCTCCAGGTCTAGGAAAGTGAGCATCCAAACAGACTAGGATCCCAAAAATCCAGTACATGCAGACAAAACAAGACCCAGTGCAATTATCAATGACTTCTTAGACAGTCCCCATGTCAGCCACATTCAGAGAATCTGGTTTGATCACATGCTCGTTCAGTCCCAGTCCAGCTGGCCTTGGTGAGCTCTCATTATATCAGACCCCTTTTATCAGTGGGTGAACGAACCCCTCATGGTGCTGACTTCCTTGTTCATGTTCTCCCTCCTTCTGCTCCTCATTTGGACCTTGAGGGCTCAGTGCAGTGCTCCAATGTGGGTCTCTGTCTCTATCTCTATTCATCGTAGGATGAAGGTTCCCTCTGATCCTGCCTTCTTTGCTCTTGTTCTCACTCCTTCTGCTTCTCATTTGGACCTAGGGAGTTAAGTCCAGGGTTCCAATGTGGGTCTCTGTCTCTATCTCTGTCCATCACCAGATGAAGGTTCTATAGTGATATGCAAAATATTCATCAGTATGGTTATGGGCCAAGGCCTGTTCAGGCACCCTCCTATCTGCTGTCCAGGGAACAATCTGGGGACCTCTCCTTGGACCTGTGAACCCCTCTAGAATCAAGTCTCTTGAAACCCTAAAATGTCTCCTTAGTTGAGATATATACTTCCCTGCTCCCATATCCATCCTTCCTCCCTTCCCCCAATCAAATTCCCCCAAGCTATTCCCAATCCTCCCCTACTCTCTTCTATCTTACCATCTTCCCTTTCTTCCAGCCCCTCAGACCCCATGCAGTCAAGTTTGCCTGGCAATCTTGTCTACTTCCAATATCCAGAAGGATAACCGTATGATTTTCTTCAGGTTCACCTTCTTATTTAGCTTCTCTAGGATCACGAATTATAGGCTCAAAGACCTTTAATTATGGCTAGAATCCACTTATGAGTGAGTACATACCATATTCCTCTTTTTGGGTCTGGGTTACCTCACTCAGTAAAGTGTTTTCTATTTCCATCCATTTGCATGCAAAATTCAAGATGGCATTGTTTTTTTTGTTTTGTTTTGTTTTGTTTTTACTGCTGAATAAAACTCTAATGTGTATATGTTCCACACCTTTTTTAACCATTCTTCTATTGAGGGGCACCTAGGTTGTTTCCAGGTTCTGGCTATCACAAATAGTGCAGCTATGAACATAGTTGAACAAATGATTTTGTAGTATGATTGAGCATCTCTTATGTATATTCCCAAGAGTAGAATTGCTGAGTCCTGAGGGAGGTTGACTCCCAGTTTTCTGAGAAAACACCACACTGATTTCAATAGCGGCTGCTCAAGTTTGCATTCCCACCAAAAATGGATGAGTGTTCCCCTCACTCCACATCCTCTCCAACATAGGCTATCATTGGTGTTTTTGATTATAGCTATTCTGACAGGTGTGAGATCGTATCTCAAAGTTATTTTGATTTGCATTTCCCTAATCACTAAGGAGGTTGAGCATGACCTTAAGTGTCTTTTGGCCATTTGAAGTTTTTCTGTTGAGAATTATCTGTTCAGTTCAGTACCCCATTTTTTAATTGGGTTAATTAGAGTTTTAGTGTCTAGTTTCTTGAGTTCTTTGTAGATTTTGAAGATCAGATCTCTGTCTGATAAGGGCTTGGTGAAGATATTCTCCCAGTCAGAAGGCAGCCTTTTTGTCTTACTGACAGTGTCCTTTGATTTACAGAAGCTTCTCAGTTTCAGGAGGTCGCATTTATACATTGTTTCTCTTATTGTCTGTGCTACTGGGATTCTACCTAGGAAGTGGTCTCCTGTGCCTATGTCTTGTAGACTACTTCCCACTTTCTCTTCTATCAGGTTCAAAGTGGTCAGGTTAATGTTGATGTCTTTAATCCATTTGGACTTGAGTTTTGTGCATTGTAATACATGTGAATCTACTCTCTTTCTTCTACAGGTTGACATCCAATTATTCCAGAACCATTTGAGAAAGATGCTATCCTTCTTCCATTGTATATCTTTAGTTCTTTTGTTGAAAATCAGGTGTTCATAGGTTTGTGGGTTAAGATCTGGGTCTTCTATTCGATTCCATAGATCGATTTCTCTGTTCTTATGCCAATACCAAGCTGTTTTCAATACTGTACCACTGTAATAGAGTTTGAAGTCAGGGATGGCAATACCTCCAGAAGTTCCTTTATTGTATAAGATTGTTTTGGCTATCCTGGGATTTTTTTGTTTTTCCGTATAAATTTGATTATTGTTCTCTCAAGGTCTGTACACTATCATATCATCTGCAAATAATGAAAGTTTGACTTCTTCCTTTACAATTTGAATCTCCTTGATCCCCTTATGTTGTCGTATTGCTATTGCTAGAACTTCAAACACTATATTGAAGAGGTATGGAGAGAGTGGTCAGCCTTGCCGTGTTCCTGATTTTCGTGGAATGGCTTTGAGTTTCTCTCCATTGAATTTGACGTTACCTGTCGGGTTGAAGTAATAGCTTTTATTATATTTAGGTTTAATTCTTGTATCCGCAATCTCTTCAACACCTTTCTCATAAAGGGGTGTTGAATTTTGTCAAATACCTTTTCATCATCTAATGAAATGATTATAGGTTTTTTCCTATCAGTTTATTTATATGATGGATTACATTGATAGATTTGCGGATGCTGAACCAGCCCTGCATCTCTGGGATGAAGCCTACTTGATCATAATGGATAATTTTTCTTGGATCTAATGTTTTCTTGGATTCGGTTTGTCAGAATTTTGTTGAGAATTTTTGCGTCGATGTTCATGAGTGAGATTGGCCTGTAATTCTCTTTCTTGATTGTGTTTTTGTGTGATTTTGGTATCAGGGTAACTGTAACTTCATAAGAAGAATTTGAAATGACTCTTCTGTTTCTATATTGTGGAATACATTAAGGAGTATAGGTATTAGCTCTTTTTGGAAGTTCTGGTAGAATTCTGCATTGAAACTATCTGGTCCTGAACTTTTTTTGGTAGGGTGATTTTTGATAACAGCTTCTAATTATTCATGACTAAGAGGTCTATTTACACTGTTCACCTGGTCTTGATTTAACTTTGGTAAATGGTACTTATGTAAAAACAAGTCCATTTCTTGTATGTTTTCCACCTTTGTGGCCTAAAAGCTTTTGTAGTAAGATCTAATGATTCTCTGAATTTCCTCTGTGTCTGTTGTTATGTCCCCTTTTTCATTTCTGTTCTTATTAATTTGCATGTTCTCTCCCTGCCGTTTGATTAGTTTGGATAGGGGTTTTTCAATCTTGTTGATTTTCTCCAAGAAGCAACTTTTTGTTTCATTGATTCATTGTAATGTTTTCTGTGTTTCTATTTTGTTGATTTCAGCCCTCAGTTTGATTATTTCCAGTCTTCTACTCCTTCTGGGTGAGTCTGCCTCTTTTTTTTTCCAGAGCTTTCAGGTGTGCTGTTAAGTCTCCAATGTATGCTTTCTCTATTTTCTTCAATTGGGCACTTAGTGCTATGAACTTTCCTCTTAGCACTGCTTTCATTGTGTTCCATAGGTTTGATTATGTTGTGTCTTTATTTTCATTAAATTCAAGGAAGACTTTAATTTCTTTCTTTATTTCTTCCTTGACCCAAGGGTGATTCAGTAGTTGATTGTTCAGCTTCCATGAGTTTGTTGGCTTTCTGGGGTTAGAATTGTTGTTGAATTCTAACATTATTCCATGGTGATCTGACAAGACTCACATGTTTACTAATATTTTTTTGATATCTGTGGAAGTTTGCTTTGTTACCCAGTATGTGCTCAATTTTTGAGAAAGTTCCATGAGCTGTACAGAAGAAGGTATATTCTTTCCTATTTGGTAGAATATTTTATAGATGTTTGTTATGTTTATTTGATTCATTACCTCCAGTAATTCTCTTATTTCTCTGTTAGGTTTCTGTCTGATTGACCTGTCCATTGGTGAGAGAGGAATGTTGAAGTCTCCTACTAATAGTGTGTGGGGTTTGATGTCTGTCTTGTGTTCTAGAAGTGTTTCTTTTATATAACTGGATACTTTTATATTAGGGGCAATGAAATTCAGGATTGAGACTTCCTCCTGATGAAATGTTCCTGTTATGAGTATAAAATGTACATCTCCATCTCTTCTGATTGATTTTTTTTTGAAGTCAATTTTGTTAGAAATTAGTATAGCCACACCATTTGCTTCTTGGGTCCATTTGTTGATAAACCCTTTCCCAACCCTTTACTCTGCGTATATGACTGTCTTTGTGGTTGAGGTGTGTTTCTTGCAAACAGCAGAATATTGGATTCTGTTTCTGTATCCAATCTCTTTTCTGTGCCTTTTTATAGGTTAGTTGAGTCCATTAATATTAAATGATATTAATGACCAGTGATTGTTGCCTCTGGTTAGTTTTTTATTATTTTTTTCTGTAATAGAGTTTCTGTGATTCCCTTCTTTGAGTTGTGCTTGTGAAGGGTTGCTAGCTATCTGAATTATTGTAGGCAGTGTTGGCAATGTTAGATTCCTTGGGTTGCGATTTTCCTTCTATTACTTTCTGTAAGGCTGGATTTGTGGCTATGAATTGTTTAAATTTGTTTTGATCCTGGAATATTTTGTTTTCTCCATTGATAATGAATGATAGCTTGGCTGGTTATAGTAGTCTAGGCTTGCATCCATGGTCTCTTAGTTTCTACAGTACCTCTATCCAGGACCTTCTGGCTTTCATGGTTTCCATAGAGAAGTCCGGTGTAAGTCTGATAGGTTCACCTTTATAAGTTACTGGACATCTTTCTTTTGCAGCTCTTAATATTCTTTCTTTAATCTGTACATTTTTTGTTATGATTATTATATGGTGAGGGGATTTTTTTTTTGATCCAGTCTATTCGGTGTTCTGTATTCTGCTTAAACCTTCATAGAAATATCTTTCTTTAGATTGGGAAAGTTTTCTTCTATAATTTTGTTGTGTATATTTCCTGAGCTTTTGATCCACAATTCTTCTTCTACTACTACTCCTATTATTCTTAGGTTTGGTCTTTTTATTATGCTGCTGATTTCTTGAATGTTTTGTGATATGAATTGGTTGGATTTGCTGTTTTCTTTGATCAGAGCATCTATTTTCTCTATGGCATCTCCAGACTCTTAGATTCGTTCTTCTATCTCTTGTATTCTATTGGTTTTACTTCATTCTGTAGTCTCTGTTTGTTTACCTAGATTTTCCATACCCAGCTGGCCCTCGGTTTGTGTTTTCTTCATTGCCTCCATTTCAGTTTTCAATTCTTGAACTGTTTCCATTACCTGTTTGATTGTTTATTCTTGGTTTCCCAGGGTATCATTTACGGATTTACTCATTTCCTCAAACATTTTGTTATACTTCTCATCCACTTCTTTAATCATTTCTTCAAACTTTTTGTTATACTTCTCATCCAGTTCTTTAAGGGAGTTATTCATATCCTGTTTAAGGAACTCTATTGCTTTCATAATGGCATTTTTTTCCACTTCTTCTGGATTAGGGTGTTTAAGTCCTTCTGTTGTAGGGTCACTGGGTTCTGGTGTTTTCATGTTGTTTTTCAGATTGTTGGATGAGATCTTGTCTTGGCATCTGCCCATCTCTTCCTTTAAATGATTTGTATTGGATCTTCTGGTATCTGGTCAGGTTCCCTTGTTGGGCAGGGACCTCACTGACAGAAGGCCTACCTTTCCTCAGGCAGGCTATTGAAATACAGGAATTGCCTCCTGCCAGGTTGCGCACTGCACTTACAGCCCATGCCCAGCTCACAAGGTAGCTGAGCTGGGGAAATTTTATGGCCCCAGGATGAAGGGAGGAATAGAGAAAGAGGTTCCTGGGTGAACACTGTGATGGGATAGGAGGCAAGAGGGCTTAGCAAGGTGGAGCCTCCCATGCAGAGTTACCAGGTAGTCAAGGGGATCGGGGAATGTCTGAGCTCCTTCTTGCAGGGCTTCTGCCATGGGTCAGGAGCAAACTCACTCTTCTGACGGATCGTCTGCTAGAGGATCAGTCCCCCTTGCTGTCCAGAAATTTCGCTGAGCTTATACAGGGCCTACCTTTATGCAGGCAGGCTTTTGAAACACAGGAAATCCCTCCTGCCATGTTGCACTTACATCCCAGTTCTAGCATGCAAGGTGGCTGAGCTGGGGGATTTTATGGCCCCAGAAGGAATGGAGGAATAAAGGAAGGGGTTCCTGGGTGAAAGCTGGGATGGGAGGCCGGAGAGCTTAGCAGGGTGGAGCCACCGCTGCAGAGTGACCAGGGAGTCAAGGGGGTCGGGAAAAATCTGAACCCCTCCTTGCCGGGCTTCTGCTGCAGGTCAGGAGGAATCTCACCCCTCTGATGGATCGTCTGATAGAGCTATTATATGTAATTTTACTTTCTTTTTTGTTTAAACAGAAAAAGGGGAAATGATGTAAGTGGTTCTTCTGTATTTCTGTTACTTTCATTGGTTAATTAATAAAGAAACTGCTTTGCCTAATAGGTCAGAACATAGGTGGGTGGAATAGACAGAAGAGAATGCTGGGAGAAAGAAACAGAGTCAGACAGAAGCAGAGAGCCACCACCATGATGCTGCCAGTTCAGACATGCTGAATACCTCCCAGTAAGCCATGACCTCATGGTGATATACAGATTATTATAAATGGGTTGAATCAATTTGTAAGAGTTAGCCAAAAAGGAGCTGGAGACAATGGGCCAGGCAGCATTTAAAAGAATATAGTTTCTTTGTAATTATTTCGGGAGCAAATCTAGCCAGGCAGCCAGTAGCTGGATGGGACAAAAAGCAGCCTGCCTCTCCTTCTACACAGGAAACTGGATCTTAAAGAAGCCATTAAATTTTTCCTGCTTATGCTGTGTCAGCAAATCAATTCTTAAAGGAATTTTTCCTGTGCTTGCTACTAGAAAACAGAACCAACATGAGAAAATTCTGTTATCAAGAAGACATACTTAACTCTGTTCATCTATGTCTAGAATTCCTTCCCAAGCTCTCTCATGTTTGGATGTACATCCACACATGTGGGTGTTGTCCCCTATTGGGTGCCATTTTGTAAACAGAGACAAAAATTTTGTTTCCCAGGTTCCCAGCCCCAAATAATCACACAGAAACTATATTTTTCGACATTCTTTGGCCAATAGCTTAGGCATGCTCCTAGCTAGTTCTTACAACTTAAATTAACACATTTTATTAATCTGTGTATAACCTTGTGTTTTTGGCCTACAGTTAAGTTTCTGGTGTCCTTCTTCATTAGCAGCTACAGATAAAATCAGTCATTATAGTATTGTAAACTTTCAGATGATGAGAGTGAGATTCTTGGTTAACTTAAATCACATGCTTCAGCAATATTTACTCCTTGAAGTAAGCTCTCTTTATAGAACAGAATGAATAGATAATTCTTGCCTGAGCTCATCTACATCAAATGCAACTATGTGATAAATAGCAAGAAGGAGTTTTTATTGTTAACAGTCAGTTAAAATGTCAAGGAAAAAAATGTTTCACTTATATAAGGTCAGATAACCCCACAATACTCTATGATAACTGTAATTTTTTTTGATTAATGTCTATATTAAGGAGAAAGTAATTGGAAGTTCTCTGAATGACAGTTTTCAGCTGACAATATGCTACATTTAATGAATTGTGAAGCTATACTTCAGTCTCTGATAATTGTCAGCAACCACCTTATATTTCCACAGAAGTTATAAATATGCCGTAGTAATATTGTCACAAGGGGCTCAAAATTTCTATTTTTTCTTAGTTATTTTTTCACAGAAAATAATGTTAAAAATTATGTTAAATAACTAACTAACCAAACTTGAGTGCAGATTTAATCTTAGGCAATAATTTTCCTATCTACCAGTGGAATTTCACACTTCAAGTTATTGTTAAAAACTTCTTTTGCCCAGATCTTTGAAAGTCAGCAGAGTTCTATGCATTCTAAAGTTTTATCACAAGAAGAGAGAAATATCTAATTAGATTGGTTAGCACGGTATTCAGTGATACTGAGTTTAGCTGAAATAACTCTACAGTTCATTAGTTTTTATGCCTATATTCCACGCCTTTCAGTAGCAAGATATTAATGACACTGTAAAATGCCCTTTGTTGTTTGCATAGTCTCAGCAATCTCAGAGCAAAATATTCAAGAAAGTGTATTATAATTTTCTCTACATCTTATCGTTTAACAAAAAGAAAACATTGTGAAAATTTATGTTATCCAGTTTTAGTATTTTTTATTTTCTTAAAAAGAAAAAAGTATTCTATAAAAGAAAATATGTCTTCCAAGTGAACTACACATTCATAATACCCAAAATGATTACTATGAAGTTAATCTAATTTAGCATATCATTATAACTAGTGATGTATAATTCAAGTGTTTTGACAAAAATGATAACATCAATTTCTTACTTATATTAAACAACATGAACTAATACTTCATATTACCTGAATATGTAATGCTGTGGGAGCTTATTCCACTCCTTCAGCCAATAACCTTTAAGATTCCAGGGCTCTTGGGCATGGTATCTTTTGCTTTTAAAATTAGTGGTTTCCCTGCTCTCTCACTCTCTTGCTTTCTGGCTCCACTTCCTGCAACTAGGCTCTGCTCCTGGTCATGCAGAGAGCTGTTGTCTAGGACAGTGATCTGTAATTTTTCTCCTTAAATAAATAACCCTTTAATTAATCATAATTCCAAACTGGTGTGGGATTGTTTTGTGACATGTCTACACCTGGCACCTATGTGGATTTAAACTCCACGGACCAGACAGTCACTTCTCCCTTGGTTTGCTCTTTTGTGAGCAGTTTTTAAATCCCAGTTGCAGCACAGTGTCTACACAGTGTGAGTCAGAGAGGAAACAGTTGTAAACTGTTGCAATCCCCGCTCCAGGGCAACTCTTTGTTTTTAGGTGGCACCTGCAGCTTCTGGATTTCTGTTCTCTGCCCCTGGATTCTCGGTTTATGGCTCCATGTATGGAATTGATTTAATTACATTTACTTTGTTGAGTAACTCATATTTCCCACTCTTTAATAAATACCAAGGTGGACACTGAAATAGGACTGTTTCTGTCACCTATGCATTAATTCCAGCCAAGAATCAGCAAAAGCACCACTTGCTGGATAACAGATAATATGGTAATTTTCATTTCCAATGCTATTTTACTGCTTTCTTTACTAATACAATAGATTATATCATTCAACGTTTATATGACTATGGGGATACCTCAATTTACTGTTTACTAGATTTCAGTTTTCTTCTCTGAAAACTTTCTTCTCTGAAAACTTTCTCCATATTCTATCATTAAGGAAGAATATGGCACTCCTAGGAATGATAAAATCTTTATGGACTAATAATGAACAGATAGTTGACAGTAATAAAATAATTAAAAATCAGAGGTTATCTGAACAACTGGATATTATGATAAACAGAATTGACTCCATATCTAAGGATACTAGGAAGATATCTAAAAGAATTCACACTGTTTAGTTTGACATTCAAAAGTTATAAAAAAGTTTTGATAAAGTAACAGACAGAATTTACCCCCAGGATGGCAATATACATGATAGTCCAGAAAAGTCCATGGTGATATTATCTTTAAAGGAGAACATTAAAAACTTGGAATCACAGGAGCAGAATGAAGACCAGAGATTTGATGCCTCCATGAAATCACTAGAAATATATTCAGGCCAGAAGATTTGGGCTTTACAAAAAACAATGATAAAAAGATTTAAAATGATTGAGGAAATTACTGGAGTTGATGAACAGGGAAAGTAGACACAAGGACAGAATGCAACATTGCCAGTGGCTGTCAGAACTAGAGTACCCAGGGTTTTAGCTTGCTATTCTATACTTTACTCTGACAAAGCATCAGGTTCTAAAGGCCAAAGAGGATCAAAAGAAGGTAGATGGATACCTATAGGAGTAAATAATCTAAAATAAATTAAGCAAGATATTGTAACTTATGGCTTGCATTCTGCATTTGTTAAAAAGAAGATAAGGAATTGGGCTTCTAATATCAGAACAACTCCTTATGGATTTTGTTAGTTAGTTTCAGCAGTACTGGATGACAGACCTTCATGGATGTTAGGGATTTATTTCAGGGAGGAATCAAAAAATATGGAACAACAGGGAAGAGCAAAAGGTCTTGAGGTTTCCCAAGATAAAATTCTTGGTGAAGGTCCTTATGCTGATCCACAGGTCCAAGCTCTTTAAGATGAAGAAACCTTGTCCCTATGCCACAAAGGAGACTTAAATGCTTGGGACAAGTTACAAGAACTAAGGATAAGTGTTGAATCATATGCCAGGGTTAAGCATGGACAAAGAGAACACTTTACTAACTTTTTACAAAGATTAAGTAATGCTATACAAATAGGAGCATCAGGTACAGAAGCTAAACAAATAATTCTTGAATCTCTGGCTTTTGAAAATGCAGACTTTGAATGAAAAAAGATTATTAGGTCTTTAAGGTTTAGATCATCACCACTAGATGAATGGATTCTGTATATAATGAATGCTGAGACATTTGACTATAATACTGAATCTTTGGTAGGATAAGAAAATTCAAAAGTAATGAGGAGACATCAAACTATCAAATGTTTCAATTGTAGTAAAATAGGACATCTGAAAAGGGATTGTAGGCAAGGATTTTGCAGGAACAATTTCTTCTCTGGGAATGGCAAAAAATAGGAGACCTAGTACTTCAGGTACAGGTAGAAAGGGTGGTAAAGGCAGACATTGGACCAATGAACACAGCTCAACAACAGACAGACAAGCAACCCAATACAATAGAGAAACTCCTTGAGAAGCCTCTCTCAGGCCTCCAAGCCAAAAGTGACCCATTCATTCCCAGTCACAGAGGAGTTTCACCAAGAAAATTAAAAAATCCAATGCCTGCTGTAAAAAGCAATACTGTTATGAATGATGGCTTAAATGTGGAGGATTAGTCAAAAATCAAGTAGAAAAAAGAAAACAAATATTTTTGCAGACTTCTACTAATGATCAAAGAACAAGCTAAGAGTTTGTATAAATGAATTTTTTTAAAGTAATTTTATTAAATTATAAAAGTTTCCATTTACGCCCCTCTTCCCAACACCCAACCACTCCCCCCACTCCCTCTCCTCCTCCCTCTTCGTCCCTAAGGGCAGTCAGGGTTTCCTGCCCTTTGGGAAGTTCAAGTTCCTCCCCCCTCCTTCCAGGTCCAGGAAGGTGAGTATCCAAACAGACTGAATCACCAAATCCAGTATATGCAGAGGAAACAAGTCCCAGTGTCATTGTCAATGGCTTTTCAGAAAAACTCCGAGCCAGCCACATTCAGAGAATCTAGTTGGATCACTTCCTCATTCAGTCGCAGTTCAACTGGCCTTGGTAAACTCTCATTAGATCCATCCCTTTGTATCAGTGGGTGATAGCATCCCTCGCAGTCCTTATTTCCTTTTTCATTTTCTTCGTCCTTCTGCTCCTCCTTTGGACCTTGGGGGGCTCAGTCCGGTGCTCCAATGTGGGTCTCCGTCTGTATCGCCATCCATTGTCAGATGAAGGATCTATGGTGATAAGCAAAATATTCATCAGTATGGTTATGGGCCAAGGCTGGTTCAGGCACCCTCTCTGTCCAGAGAACAATCTGGGGATCTCTCCTTGGACCTGGGATCCCATATATAATCAAGTCTCCTGTAAACCCTAAAATGACTCCCTTAGTTGAAATATATTCTTCCCTGATCCCATATTCAACCTTCCTCCATTCCCCCCCACCCCCGTCCCGGTCAACCAAGCTTTCCCAATTCCTCCCCTACTCCCTTCTCTCTAACCCTCTCCCCTTCCAACAACCCTCCCACACCCCCCACCATGCACCCGAGGTTACCTGGGACTTTTGACTATTTCCTACCTCCTGGCGGATAGCTAAATAATCTGCATCAGGTTCATCTTCTTATTTAGCTTCTCTAGGATCACGAATAATAGGCTCAAAGATCTTTAATTATGGTTAGAATCCACTTATGAGTGAATACATATCGTGTTCCTCTTTTTGGGTATGGCTTACCTCACTCAGTAAAGCGTTTTCTATCTCCATCCATTTACATGCAAAATTCAAGATGTCATTGTTTTTTACCGCTGAGTAAAACTCTAATGTGTATATGTTCCACACCTTTTTTAACCATTCTTCTATTGAGGGGCACCTAGGCTGTTTCCAGGTTCTGGCTATTACAAATAGTGTTGCTATGAACATAGTTGAACAAATGCTTTTGTAGTATGTTAGGGAATCTCTAGGGTATATTCCCAAGAGTGGAATTGCTGGGTCCTGAGGGAGGTTGACTCCCAGTTTCCTGAGAAACCGCCACACTGATTTCCACAGTGGCTGCACAAGTTTGCATTCCCACCAATGGATGAGAGTTCCCCTCTCTCCACATCCTCTCCAGCATAGGCTATCTTTGGTGTTTTTGACTTTAGCTATTCTGACAGGTGAAAGATGGTATCTCAAAGTGGTTTTGATTTGCATTTCCCTGATCACTAAGGAGGTTGAGCATGACCTTAAGTGTCTTCTGGCCATTCGAAGTTCATCTGTTGTGAATTCTCTGTTCAGTTCAGTACCCCATTTTTTAATTGGGTTAATTAGAGTTTTAGTGTCTGGTTTCTTGAGTTCTTTGTCTATTTTTGAGATCAGTCCTTTGTCTGTTGAGGGGTTGGTGAAGATCTTCTCCCAGTCAGAAGGCAGCCTTTTTGTCTTACTGACAGTGTCCTTTGCTTTACAGAAGCTTCTCAGTTTCAGTAGATCCCATTTATTCATTATTTCTCTTATTGTCTGTGCTACTGGGGTCCTACTTAGGAAGAGGCCTCCTGTGCCTATATCTTGTAGATTACTTCCCACTTTCTCTTCTATCAGGTTCAAAGTGGACAGATTAATGTTGATGTCTTTATTCCATTTGGACCTGAGTTTTGTGCATGGTGATAGATATGGATCTACTTTCATTCTTCTACAGGTTGACATCCAGTTATGCCAGCACCATTTGTTAAAAATGCTTTCCTTCTTCCATTGTATACCTTTAGCTCCCTTGTCAAAAATTAGGTGCTCATAGGTTTGTGGGTTAATATCTGGGTCTTCTATTTGATTCCAAAGGTTGATTTCTCTGTTCTTATGCCAATACCAAGCTGTTTTCAATACTGTAGCTCTGTAATAGAGTTTGAAGTCAGGGATGGTAATGCCTCCTGTAGTTCCTTTATTGTATAAGATTGTTTTGGCTATCTTGGGTTTTTTGTTTTGCCATATAAACTTGATTACTGTTCTCTCAAGGTCTGTGAAGAAGTTTGATGGGATTTTGATGGGGATTGCCTTGAATCTATAGATTGCTTTTGGTAGAATTGCCATTTTTACTATGTTGATTCTCCCAATCCAAGAGCAGGGAAGGTCTCTCCATTTTCTGGTATCCTCCTCAGTTTCTTTCTTCAAAGACTTTAAGTTCTTGTCAAATAGGTCTTTCACTTCCTTGGTTAGAGTAACCCCAAGATATTTTATGCTATTTGTGGCTATAGCGAAAGGTGATGTTTCTCTGATTTCCCTCTCTCCTTCTTTATCCTTTGTGTATAGGAGGGCCACTGATTTTTTGGAGTTGATCTTGTATCCTACCACATTACTAAAGGTGTTTATCAGCTGTAGGAGTTCTTTGGTAGAGTTTTTGGGGTCACTTATGTACACTATCATATCGTCAGCAAATAATGAAAGTTTAACTTCATCCTTTCCAATTCGAATCCCCTTGATCTCCTTATGTTGTCTTATTGCTATTGCTAGAACTTCAAGCACTATATTGAAGAGGTATGGAGAGAGTGGACAGCCTTGTATTTTTCCTGATTTTAGTGGAAAGGCTTTGAGTTTCTCTCCCTTCAATTTGATGTTAGCTGTCGGCTTGCTGTATATTGCTTTTATTATATTTAGGTATGATCCTTGTATCCCCAGTCTCTCCAACACCTTTATCATAAATGGGTGTTGAATTTTGTCAAATGCTTTTTCAGCATCCAATGAAATGATCATATGGCTTTTTTCTTTCAGTTTATTTATATGATGGATTACATTGATAGATTTGCATATGTTGAACCAGCCCTGCATCTCTGGGATGAAGCCTACTTGATCATGACGGATAATTTTTCTAATGTGTTCCTGGATTTGGTTTTCCAGGATTTTATTGAGAATTTTCGCATCGATGTTCATGAGTGAGATTGGCCTGTAATTCTCTTTCTTGGTTGTGTCTTTGTGTGGTTTTGGTAGTTGACTGTTCAACTTCCATGAGTTTGCTGACTTCCTGGGGGTAGCATTGTTGTTGAATTCTAATTTTAATCCATGGTGATCTGACAAGACACAGGTGGTTACTAGTATTATTTTGTATCTGTGGAAGTTTGCTTTGTTACCGAGTATGTGGTCAGTCTTCGAGAAGGTTCCATAAACTGCAGAGAAGAAGGTATATTCTTTCCTATTTGGGTGGAATGTTCTATAGATGTCTGTTAAGTCCATTTGATTCAATACCTCCAATAATTCTCTTATTTCTCTGTTTGGTTTCTGTCTGATTGACCTGTCCATTGGTGAGAGAGGAGTGTTGAAGTCTCCTACTATTAGCGTGTGTGGTTTGATGACTGCCTTGAGTTCTAGAAGAGTTTCTTTTACATATGTGGTTGCCCTTATATTAGGGGCATAGATATTCAGGATTGAGACTTCTTCCTGATGAGTTGTTCCTGTTATGAGTATGAAATGTCCATCTCCATCTCTTCTGATTGATTTTAGTTTTAAGTCGATTTTGTTAGATATCAGAATTGCCACACCTGCTTGTTTCTTAGGTCCATTTGCTTGGAAAACCTTTTCCCACCCCTTTACTCTGAGTAGGTGTCTGTCTTTGTGGTTGAGGTGCGTTTCTTGTAAACAGCAGAATGTTGGATCCTGTTTTTGTATCCAATCTCTAAGTCTGTGCCTCTTTATAGATGAATTGAGTCCATTGATATTAAGAGATATTAATGACCAGTGGTTGTTGACACTGGTCATTTTTTTTTTGGGGTAGTAGAGTGTATGTGTTTTCCTTCTTTGGGTTGTGCTAGTGAAGGGTCGCTAGATGTCTGAGTTATTGTAGCCAGTGTTGGCAATGTTGGATTCCTTGGGATGTAATTTTCCTTCTAATATTCTCTGTAAGGCTGGATTAGTAGTTACATATTGTTTAAATTTGTTTTTATCCTGGAATATTTTGTTTTCTCCGTTGATAGTGAATGAAAGCTTGGCTGGGTATAGTAGTCTGGGCTTGTATCCATGGTCCCTTAGTTTCTGCAGTACCTCTATCCAGGACATTCTGGCTTTCATGGTTTCTATGGAGAAGCCTGGTGTAAGTCTGATAGGTTTACCTTTATAGGTTACTTGACCTTTTTCCTTTGCAGCCCTTAATATCCTTTCTTTAATCTGAATGCTTTGTGTTTTGATTATTATATGGCGAGGGGATGTTTTTTTCTGATCCAGTCTATTCGGTGTTCTGTATGCTTCTTGCACCTTCATAGGAATATCACTCTTTAGGATGGGAAAGTTTTCTTCTATAAGTTTGTTGAATATATTTTCTGGACCTTTGATCTGCAATTCTTCTCCTTCTTCTACTCCTATTATTCTTAGATTTGGTTTTTTTTATTATGTCCCATATTTCCTGAATGTTTTGTGATGAGAATTTGTTGGATTTGCTGTTTTCTTTGGTCAGGGCGTTTATTTTCTCTATGGTGTCTTCATACTCTGAGATTCATTCTTCTATCTCTTGTATTCTATTGGTTATGCTTGTTCGTGAAGTCTCTGTTTACCTAGATTTTACATATCCAGCCGGCCCTTGGTTTGTGTTTTCTTCACTGCCTCCATTTCAGTTTTCAATTCTTGAACTGATTCCATTACCTGTTTGATTGTTTTTTCTTGGTTTCCCATTGTATCATTTACAAATTTACTCATTTCTTCAAACTTTTTGTTATATTTGTCTTCCATTTCTTTACTCATTTCTTCCATCTTTTTGGTAAATTTCTCTTCTATTTCTTTAAGAGAGTTATTCATAACCTGTTTAAGAGACTCTATTGCTTTCATAATGACACTGTTTTCCACTTCTTCAGGAATAGGGTGCTCAAGTCCTTCTGTCGTAAGATCGCTGGGATCTGGTGTTTTCATGTTGTTTTTCAGATTATTGGAGGAATTCTTGCCTTGGCGCCTGCCCATCTCTTCCTTCAGATGCTCTACAATGGCGCTTCCCTCCGCTGGGTCTTCTTCTACTGGATTAGTGCCCCTTGCTATCCAGGAATCACTTTGCCTGCAGTCTTAGCTTGCTGCAGGCAGGCTATTAGAACAAAGGGACTTCCTTCCCTTTGCACTCACCGCCTGTCCAGCCCGCGGTGCCCACCCCGGCTGAGATGGAGGAATTTAAGCCCTGAAAAAGGGAGAGGGGAGGGTCGGGGTTCCAGGCAGAAAGCTGGGATGGTGTAGCAGGAGAGAGGGTTTAGCTGGGGGAAGCTGCCCCTTTGGAGTAGCCAGGGAGATAAGGATGGTGGGAATATTGTGTGTTCCCTAACCGGATTTGTATGGTTGTCAGGAACAACACACTTACTCCTCTGTTGTATCTTCTGGTACAGGATCAGAGCCCCTCACTGGTCAGAAGTCTCCCTGCCTGCAGTCTTTGCTTGCTGCAGGCCGGCGATCAGAACAAAGGGACTCCCTTCCCTTTGCACTCACTGCCTGTCCCGGCCCGCGGCGCCCACCCCGGCTGAGATCTAAATGAAATTTTTATTGAAGGCTTATTAGACATGGGTGCTGATGTAAGTATCCTTACTCCAGAATTGTGGCATTGAAAATGGCCTCTTCAAGAGGTATATGTTCAGTTCCTGTGAACTGGAACCCTATCTCAGGTAAAACAAAGCATGAGATGGCTTGAATGCATAGGGATAGAAGGGAAAATAGGAAGACTAAGGCCATATACAGCCAATATTGTAGTGAATTCGTGGCCTTATGAACTATTGCAGCAATGGAATACCCAGATTAACATTCTTGCAGCCCACAAAACTTTTATTTCTGAGGAAATTATTAGAAGATATTATAGAAGATAGACACCAGCCATTTGGGCTGTACAAGAGTGCAAAGCAATTGATAAACCTTCAGAGGTACCAACAGCCCTACCTTTAAAATTGTTCACTGAGAAACCAATATAGGTTAAGCAGTGGCCTCTAGCTGAGAAAAATTTGCAGGTGTTAGAAAAGATGATACAAGAGAAACTAGATGCTCTACATATAGAAGAATCAATCAGCACTTGGAATTTTCCTGTACTTGTTGTTAAAAAGAAATCTGGAAAATGGGTAATGGTGACAGATCTATCTAAGGGTTATCAATAAGGTTACTGAACCTATGAACCCCCTAAAATCTGGAATTCCTCTGTCTTTTCTGTTACTAAAGGGATGGCCTCTCATAGTTATTGATTTAAAGGTTTGTTTCTTTGCTATACTGTTGTAGGAGGGAGGGCCTGCTTTTGGTCCTGGCTGCCCAGATAACTTAACCTCCAAAATAACCATACAGAAATTACTGCTTGACCCATTATCTGTAGCCTCTTATTGGCTAACTCTCACATCTTAATTTTACCCATTTCTATTAAATCTCTGCATTGCAGCATGACTGTGGCTTATTGGCAAGATTCTTACCAGTGCCTGCCAAAGGCAGGAGCTCCATGGCATCTCTCTGTCTGTCCTTCTTTCCAGCATTAGGTTCTGTCTACCCAGCCTCGCTAAGTGCTGCACTATCAAAAGGCCAAGGCAGTTTCTTTATTCAACCAATGAAAGCAACACATAGACAGAAGAACCTCCTACATCACTATACATTTACAAGAAAAGGATAGAGAAAAATTTACCTTCACAGTGCCTACTTATAATAATTCTCAGCCTATTAAGAGATATCAATGGACTATTCTCCCACAGAGGATGCTCAATAGTCCCACATTGTGCCAATATTTTGTAAGCCAGCCATTGGAAATAATTCATAGGCAATTTACTAAGTCTATAATCTACCCTTACATGGATGACATTTTGCTATCCCATTCAAACATGAATATTTTAGAAAGAACATTTGAAGAAGTAAAAATAGATTTAACTAAATGGGGATTGCAGATTGCTCCTGAAAAAATAAAGAGAGGAGATTGTGTTAATTACCTAGGTTATAAAATAGGTTTGCAGAAAATTAGGACACAAAAGGCACAAATTAGGAGAGACCGGTTAAGCACTCTTAATGATTTTCAAACATTGTTAGGAGTCATTTCCAGTCTACGACCAGCTGTTGGGATAACACCTGATCTAATAATTCACTTAAACAAAACCTTAGATGGCGATAAAAATTTGAACAGTCCCAAAGATTTAAAGCTGAAGCAGAAATCGAGTTGACAATTGTTGAGAAGAAATAATAGGAGGCAAATGTGCATAAGGTGAATTTGAATCTTAATTGTATTCTATTCATATTGTCATTGAGTATTTCTACTACAGGAATTTTAATGCAGAGGCAAGACATTATTTTTGAATGGATCTTCTTATCACAAAAACCAAGAAAAAATTAAAAACTTACGTTGAAAAAGTCTCAGAATTAATTTAGTGACTTTGTCAACTAACAGGTATAGATCCAGCAGAAATTATAGTGCCTTTCACTACTTATTAAATAAAAAAGTCATGGAAATACAATGAATAATGGCAAAGGGCTTGTGCAAATTTTGGGGGAGAAATTAGTAGCAACTATCCCAAAAGCAAAAGATTTAACCTTATAAAGGGGATTTCTAGGATTCTTCCCCAAATTGTACATGATGCTCCAATAAATGGAGCCCATACATTTTATATTGATGCAAATAAATCATGAAATGAAGGTTACAAATCAGAAGAATTAAGTAAGGTGGAACAAAGCACTTATAATTCTGGATAAAGGTAGAATTATATGCTATTCTCATGGTGTGAAGGGACTATAAAGAAACTCTTAATGTAGTTGCTGATCATAATATATAGAAAGAGTTATCTTGTATATTGAACTGATGAATTTATACCAGATAATACAGAAATTACTTCATTCTTTACCCAGGTGAAAGACATAATCAGGAATAGGCTTTGTCCAATGTACATAACACATATCCAATCCCATATGGTTCTGCCAGATTCTCTAGCACAAGGTAATGCAGAATTGATCAATTATTAATTGGAAGTGTGTTGTAGGCCTCTGAATTTTATAAAAAATCATGTCAATAGCAAACGTTTAAAGAAAGAGTTACTTACATGGCAACAAACTAAGGAGAGTAAAAAGAGGTGTCCTACTTGCTCTTTCTATAATCAAACACTGTTGACTGCAGGGAGTAACCCAAAGGTACTCAAAGAAATGAAATCTAGAAAATGAATATGTTCCACTTTAAAGAATTTTGAAAATTAAAATATTACACTACACCAAAGATACATATTCATGTTCTCAATGGGCAACTGCCTTGAACTAAGAAAAGGTTGATTCAGTAATCACACATTTATTGGGACTTATAGCCATCATGGGTTTACCTGCACAAATAAAGAAAAAAAAAGAATTTTTTTGCCTATTATAATATAAAGCACATTGCAGGTATACCAAATAATCCTACATGTCAGGCAGTTATAAAAAGATCAAATCGTACTATAAACGATATGCTGAACAAACAGAAAGGGATAGAAAATAACCAAAGAAAGGATTGCATAATGCTTTATCAACCTTGAGTTTTCTTAACACCAATGAGAAAGGAACAACAGCAGCAGAGAGATATTGGATAATAGAAAAAAGTTCAGAATTGAATCAACCAATATATTTCAAGGATGTGTTGACCTAAAAATGAAAACCAGGAGATGTACTACATTGATGTTTTGCTCTCATTTCTACAGAAAAGAAAAATTATAGATACCATCAAAATTAATAAAGATTCACTTTGAAAAGGAGAAACCTATTGAAACAGGGAAATGACAGCTCATCCACAATGGTTGCAACCATACAGGTGATAAGGAAAGCCATATAGTGTTAGGGCTGTATTCTGCTCTTATCTTTGCTGGAAAATATACATCACCAA
Source organism: Myodes glareolus (assembly GCF_982192425.1). NCBI lineage: Eukaryota > Metazoa > Chordata > Mammalia > Rodentia > Cricetidae > Myodes > Myodes glareolus. The sequence continues at coordinate 63,537,932 of NC_142053.1, read as the reverse complement.
ATATTTAAGAGACCCTAGATGTTTGAATGCCGACAAAAAAAAAAAACTATCCACTAAGGAGCATCTAGAAAACAGAATATGGTTTATAAATCCAGGTAGTGTTTACACTTATATTTACACATACACAAACACATACACACATGCACACAAACATATACACACATTATACATATGTACATACATACATACATATATATGTATATATCTATATCTATAGATAGATAGATAGATAGATAGATATAGTTTTGGAGTTGGACAATGGTTCTGTACTTCTCTAAATCCAAGTTTATTCTTAAAAGGAACATTCAGTATTTCTGTCTCATAACAAGATCCATCTGGTATGGGACCGAAGGAATACTTTAGGAAAAATTTTTCTTTCCCCATGCCTATTTGGTCTGTATCATATTCTTCATTGAATATATGTTTATATGAATGATGTTTAAGTTTTCCATGATAAAAAATAGATTTTCCTAAAGACTCATTTACTGTAGTAATCTTTGAAGTTTCCAGGAAGAAGATGGGGCCCCACAGCAACAATTCCACCTAGTTGAGATAACATTGCAATGCAGACAGTGCTGCTATAAGACTGACTCTTTTTTTGGGAGGTAGCAGCTACTGAAATGGTGCCACTTCTCATGACATTCTGGCCAGAACTCCAAATAAAAACTTTGAAAAAAAAGCCCTATCTGCTCGGAAATTGTTTGCAACTATACTAGACAATAATTTTGAAACTTAACCATCACTTTAATTTTGCAGGATCCCATTAAAGAGAGAATTGCCTCCATGACAGTGGAAAGCAATTCTAGAAGATGACACCCCCATCCACAAAAAAAGTTTGTCCATAGGGTTGGGAACATTGTTTAGGGGTTGTTGATTATTTCTTATTCTACATAGAGGGTGGGGGTAAAACTCTTTAAAAAAAGAATAGTAATAATGGGTAATATAGTGAATAATCATGAGCTATCATTTATGGATAATTTACATTGGTATGTTTTTTGCATATTGATACAAGTTCAAATAATATTTGTTACTTTTCTTTACATTATTTGTACTTCTATAAAAATGTTTGATCAGATTGCATATATGAATATTTCTATCAAAGTTTAGGATATTTTGTATACTGATACAACTTTTAGGGCATATTTTCATATTGCATTGTATATTACTTTTACCTCTGATCAAGATACTTATAGATTGTTTACATTTTGAGATCATTTTCCTCATTTGTTGTACATTTGTTTACAGATTAATATTCTGACATGAATTTTTGTTCTTTAATTTATACAGATATTATAGGTTAATAATTGTTCATGCTTTTTTACATGCAGTCAGATCAATTAGGCTCTTTAGACACATAGAGATTGTATTCTGTCTAGATAGGCAATCTTCAATTACTTCAAGCATATGTAGAACATTTAAATAACTTAGGATTCTATTGAAATGAGATATGATTGCTTCTGAAAGCATCAATCTATGCCTGAGAGAATGTTGAGCAACGAAGACACTCTACTTGGAATTTGTTTTCTTCTTGGAAAATCTGGCCTTTGGGCAAGGAACAGACAATGCCTCAACTACTGACAAGTTACATGATATCCGGAAATGGATAAGCAGGACTGTCAAATATTGCCAAGACAGGATAAAATGGTTTTGAAAATTTTTTCTGCCTCTGAAAATGGTCTGTCAGTTACTCTAAGCCTTAGCTAAAGTTGGTTGTTAAATAATCTGTCAATAACTGTGCAGTAAATGAGGACAATGACCTCACAATGCACAATGTAAACTATGTATAAGTTGCTCAATTAGAAGTAGAAATATATAATACAATTGATTAATATATCCTAAAAATTGTATCAATATACAAAATGTCTTTAACAGAGGTAGAAACAGGCATGCATTTAATCTGATAAAATAACTTTGCATAGTTATACAATAATTAAGAATAGAAAAACAAATATAATTGGAACTTGTAACAATATACAAGAATATATACCAATATAAATTGTCCATAAATAATTGCTAACAAGTATTCACTCTATTACTCACTATTTTTATTGCTATTGTTAGTCTGAGTAAGTTCACACTAAATTACCTAGTTTTCTCTGGGTACCCAAAAGGTCATGCCTTAATGTGGTCCAGCCTTTTAAAGGACATTGGCTAAAGGAGTTTTTGTCTCAAGAACCCCCGCGCCCCAAATGATAGTTGCTGGTTGCATTTCCAAATGAAGGGACCAGTTCTTCTATAAGGGGTGAGGTTCGTTTTCCAGTGAGGAGGGGGTGACTTTCCCTGTGACAGTGAGGACTTGGGACAGTTTAGCATGGCATTCATACAACATGTGGTTCAACACATGGCTCACAATACTCAAGCATGTCCAGCAGTAACAGCTTGAGGCTGGATATTACCATGGCCCCAAATTGCATTGCAGACCTCCCAGACTGGGATAGGCCCAGTGGAAACATGACCCCTGGACTCCAATATGGCCTCAGGTGGTGGTCCAGGCCCAGGGCTGTCATCTAGCTTTTGATGGTATCAAGAACTATGGGTGCCGTAGGACCACATGTTCAGACTATTTTGTCAGCCACAGCTTGGGCCAGAAGTCATTATGGCATTGGGTAGCAACATAGGCCATCCCAATCTTAGTATCACAGGCAGCAACAAGATTCTTTGTCAGGAACATAACCTCAGGTGTTGGTCTAGGTCCTGGACATCTTCATGACCTTGACCCAGGTGTTTAGTTAGGCAAGGCCCAGGCTGTAGCTCATCTCTCAAACCCCAACTTGGCTACAGGTGATAGTCCAGAAGCTCAACATCTTTGAAATCTTTTGGTGGCAACACAGGCAATGGATATCAACATAGACCCTGCATACGGTAGCACTACAGACCCAAACAGGATTATTTGCAGTAGCCGAGGCCCAGATATCACCAAAGCCCAAAGTAGCAACACGGGTCACTCACATCACCATTGCTCCAGCTACAGGGTGTCACTTAGACAGTAAAGGGCCTGAAGGTGGTTTACCAGGTCTCAGGCTTGCACACAGTCTTCAATGGTTACAGATACCAAGGTTATCAATGCTGACCCTGAAGGTTTCAAACCACAGATCCAAACAGAGCCTTAGACAACAGCCTGGACAAAGGTGGCAAGGCAGTCCACTCAGATCAGTATGGCCCTGACTCCAACATGATTCTTTGACATGAACATGAACTTAGGTGTTGGCCCAGACCCCAGACATCCAGATGGTCCTTGGTGGTACCCAGAACCATGGACATTAGTATGGACAGGAGCTGCTACAGAGCCATAAAACTAGATACGGCTCTGGGCAGTAACTCAGGACCAGTTGTCAAAATGGTTCTGGGTGGCAAGGAAGCCACCTGCATTATCCCCTTTTGTACTGTCATCATGTCTTTAAATCGGTCTTTCTCCACAGAACATAAGAATTTCGGCACAGCTGTCTCCTATACTCTACTATATATTTTCTCACTGAGTGAGGGTGTCTGGTAGATTATTTTACTCACCCAGGGTAGGCAGGTACAGGCAGCTTTTATTTGTGATAAATATGTTCATGATAGTTTTTTCTTTACTTATGAATAAAAGTAAAAAGTAGTACACAAGGGTTAAGAACATGTCAATGAGTATGTGTATATATATATACATATATATATTGTGTATATATTGTTATCCATCAAGTAAATATTGGGAAGTTGAATCATTACTTCTACAAATGTTTATGTTCATTTTATGATCTACTTTTTGACTCCATTTATACATATGTTAATACACTTAGTGGGGTATGATATCTACTACTTTGCATGTAATGCTGTATGAAATACTTCATTCAGAAATAATAAGTATAAGAACAGAGATATTGGTCACTGTTTAATCATGCTTGCTGTCTTGCAGAACACCTGAGATGATTCCCAGAATTCATGATGAGCAACTAACTCCTGCCAGTAATTTCATCCCTTAGAAAATCTGATGTGCACTCTGGACTCTTTATACAGCTACATTAAGGTACAAACATTCCCACATAAACATACATACTTAAAAATAAATTTTAGAAGGTATAGTGTTGAGGAATTAATGAGTAATTATAAACAAATTAACTCCACTTGAATGAACAAAAGCTAATAGCAAATGCAATTTCTTTTTTTAGAAAGTAATTTTATTAAATGTAGTGAGGGGCTGCAGGCAGGCCTGCTTTTTGCCTGACCCAGCTCCTGCACAACTAGCTTAGTCCCAGAAATAATAACACACAAATTGTATTCATTTAAGCACTGCCTGGCCCATTATCTCTAGAGAGTTAGTTACTGACTAACTCTCATATCTTGATATTAACCCATTTCTAATAATCTGTAGCACCACGAGGTGGTGGCTTACCGGAAAAGATTCAGCATGTCTGACCTGGTGGCTGGCTCCATGGCTTCTGCCTCATAGTCCTCTTCCCAGCATTTTGTTCTGTTTACTCTGCCTACCTAATTTTCTGTCCTATCAAGGGGCCAAGGCAGTCTCTTTATTGACCAATGAAAATAACACAATAGACAGATAACCCTCCTCCATCATTTCCCCTTTTTCTGTTTAAACAAAAAAGAAAGGCTTTCATTTTAACATAGTAAAATTACACATAACAAAACAGTTATCAAGCAAGAATTACAGTCGCAATATTTATAACTATATCTTTATCATAATAATGGAAAACTATAACTACGACTATCCATTCTTTAACTCCATCAAAGACTCCAGAAGGATATATTACCTAAGTAAACAAGAAGTAAGAAACTTCCAAAACTCTAGAAATGACAGAGACATCTCACTGCCTGGACAGTCACCCAAAGTTCCTCTGTATCGTTGGGGCACCCATCTTCAGCCTTCAGGCCCATAATATCCAGAGACATTTCCATAAAGCAGGAAATTTCAAAGACAATTCAGTCACTATCTGCCGTGTCCTGCAGAATGTCTCGCAGACTCTTTCGTGAATCAGGAACCCCGAAAGATCATCTCACCTTTAGGCAAATTCAGCTGTCCTCTCTCTGCGGGTTCTCTGTGTCCAGTTTATATAACAGTCCAGGCAAGAGCAGTTTCTTGCCCAAATGGCTAACCAACTCCATAAGGAGCCTCTTCGATGCCCATCTTCCTCTTGAAGTAGATTGGTGCTGCCAGGAGCAGACGTGTCTCATTGTCATGAAAAGTCCTAAGTTATTAAAACATTAAATGCCATGTTCTGTAGTCTTTGAAAGATATGAATGTCTATCTGAAATATATCTATGCACTTCTAGAAAATCAGACTAACATTACTACAAGCTAGTATTATCCATTAACAACCTATATTTTTAATTATACATTGCATTTTTATATGAACTACACAATCAAAATCAGAAATATATACACATATAACAAAATTGACCTTAAAATCCATACCAATGCAAATTATTCATATCTATATCATATCCCCCTTTAAATGTAAAAGAACATTTATAAACAATATCTGGGAATATGGACGTAGTTGTTTCTCTCCAAACTTCTTCCTGCTGAATAGGGGCGCTGTTAATCAGGTCTTTCATGGTAAAACCTGTCTGCCAGGTTCCTCTCAGTTGGCAGTTGAGTGAAGTAATTTCTTGAGGGTGTTCACAGCAACCTTTCAGGGGGACGTGGTCTATCATACCATATTGGGATAGAAGCAATCCACAGGGTCTCATCCTCTGTGAAAACAAAAGAAGGATCTCCTTTCCAAAGCATCATATTCTTAGACCCAAATTCTGAAGTCAAGGTATTTTCAAAATATCTATCTTGGGTTAATTCTGCAGCATTTATAAGCAAATGTCTTTTGGTGACTGTTGCTCCTTCCTCAGCATTCAAACAATTAAAAGAGAGCATAATAACATATAGTATCAAGATTCTCTGTGTATTTTCCATCTTTATGCAGCTTTATTTTTAACCTCTATTTCTTTTATTTTTACTTTTACTTTTTGACACAGGTTCTCTGTATATCTTTGTCCTGGAATAACTCTGTAGACCAGGCTGTCCTTGAACTCACAGAGATCTGTCTGTCTCTGCTCCCCAGTGCTGGGATTAAAGGCATGTGCTACCACACCTTGAACTCAGAGATCCTTCTGTCTCTGCCTCCCAGGCATTGGGATTAAAGGTGTGTGCTACCACACCTTGAAGTCACAGAGGTCAATCTACCTCTACCCCTTGAAGTCACAGAGGTCAATATGCCTCTACCTTCCGGGCATTGGGATTAAAGGTGTGTACCACCACACATAACTACTCTCATTTTACTTTAAGAACTTTAACTTTTATCCTGCATTTATTTGTAACACACTATAAACCATTTAGAGGTTTTCTTCATCTTTGAATCTTTCTTTACTGTATATCTCTCCTTTTATCTGACCACATGAGCCTAAAACCGTGGCTTTGACGGCTGGATCTAGGCCATTTCTTAGCTTTCCAGCCTCATGGTAGAGGTACTGCTGAAGGCATTCTTATTGCCACAACTCTGTGGCATTTCAAGGTCCCTGCTAGCAAGCAAGCTGCAGCATTCTGGTCACAGACCACACTCAGTCGGACTGCCTGCCTGAAAGAGTCAAGAGATTGCCCTGGCAGGACAGCCCAGAAAGCCGGCATTTTAAAACAGCGCAGCGTTTTTCCTGCTACGACTGAAAACCGAAAAGCATGCATTCAGCTTTTCATCAACACAGTTTAAGTGTTTCATGGCAAGACCTCTTAATGAGGTGCAGGGTTTTGCAGCTAAAGCTGAGTCAGGAAGCCTCTCTTAGATGAGAGCGTTTGCTTGCCTCTAGCAAGCAGAGCAGACCTGAGAAATTGCTGCCACCAAGAAAACATGCTTCACTCTATTCTTTCCCAAACTTTCTCAAGCTTTCTGTGGATTCAGTTATCCACGTTGGCGCCATCTGTAGTGAGGGCTCGGAGCTGTGGGCAGGCCTGCTTTTCAACCCGCCCGGCTCCTACATGGCTAGCTTAGCCCCAGAAATAACAACACAAATTGTATTCATTTAAGCACTGCCTGACCCATTATCTCTAGAGAGTTAGTTACTGACTAACTCTCATATCTTGATATTAACCCATTTCTAATAATCTGTAGCACCACGAGGTGGTGGCTTACCGGAAAAGATTCAGCATATCTGACCTGGTGGCTGGCTCCATGGCTTCTGCCTCATAGTCCTCTTCCCAGCATTTTGTTCTGTTTACTCCGCCTACCTAATTTTCTGTCCTATCAAGGGGCCAAGGCAGTCTCTTTATTGACCAATGAAAATAACACAATAGACAGATAACCCTCCTCCATCAATTAAATTATAAAAGTTTCCATTTCCGCCCCTCCACCCAACACCCTCCCACTCCCCCCACTCCCTCTCCTCCTCCCTCTTCATCCCTAAGAGCAGTCAGGGTTTCATGCCCTGTGGGAAGTTCAAGTTCCTCCCAGGCCACCAAGCTTTCCGCATTCCTCCCCTACTCCTTTCTCTCTAACCCTCTCCCCTTCCAACATCCCTCCCACCCCTCCATGCACCCGAGGTTACCTGGGACTCTTGTCTATTTCCAATCTCCAGGAGGATAGCTACATGATTTTCATCAGTTTCACCTTCTTATTTTGCTTCTCTAGGATCACGAATAATAGGCTCAAAAACCTTTAATTATGGTTAGAATCCACTTATGAGTGAATACATACCATATTCCTCTTTTTGGGTCTGGCTTACCTCACTCAGTAAAGCATTTTCTATTTCCATCCATTTGCATGCAAAATTCAAGATATCATTGTATTTTACCGCTGAGTAAAACTCTAATGTGTATATGTTCCACACCTTTCTTAACCATTCTTCTATTGAGGGGAACCTAGGTTGTTTCCAGGTTCTGGCTATTACAAATAGTGCTGCTATGAATATAGTTGGACCAATGCTTTTGTAGTATGTTAGGACATCTCTTGGGTATATTCCCAAGAGTGGACTTGCTGGGTCCTGAGGGAGGTTGACTCCCAGTTTCCTGCAAAACCACCACACTGATTTCCACAGTGGCTGCACAAGTTTGCATTCCCACCAACAGTGGGTGAGTGTTCCCCTCATTCCACATTCTCTCCGGCATAGGCTATCATTGGTGTTTTTGCTTTTGGCTATTCTGACAGTTGTAAGATGATATCTCAAAGTTGTTTTGATTTACATTTCCCTGATCGCTAAGGAGGTTGAGCATGACCTTAAGTGCCTTTTGGCCATTCGAAGTTCATCTGTTGTGAATTCTCTGTTCAGTTCAATACCCCATTTTTTAATTGGGTTAATTAGAGTTTTAGTGTCTAGTTTCTTGAGTTCTTTGTCTATTTTCGAGATCAGACCTTTGTCTGATGAGGGGTTTGTGAAGATCTTCTCCCAGTTGGAAGGTAGCCGTTTTGTCTTACTGACAGTGTCCTTTGCTTTACAGAAGCTTCTCAGTTTCAGTAGGTCCCATTTATTAATTGTTTCTCATATTGTCTGCACTCCTGGGGTCCTGTTAAGGAAGTGGTCTCCTGTGCCTATATCTTGTAGACTACTTCCCATTTTCTCTTCTATCAGGTTCAAAGTGGACAGATTAATGTTGATGTCTTTAATCCATTTGGACCTGAGTTTTGTGCATGGTGATAGATATGGATCTACTTTCATTCTTCTACAGGTTGACATCCAGTTATGCCAGCACCATTTGTTAAAGATGCTTTCCTTCTTCCATTGTATACCTTTAGCTCCCTTTTCGAAAATCAGGTGTTCATAGGTTTGTGGGTTAAGATCTGGGTCTTCTATTCAATTCTATAGGTCGACTTCTCTGTTCTTATGCCAATACCAAGCTGTTTTCAATACTGTAGCTCTGTAATAGAGTTTGAAGTCAGAGATGGTAATGCCTCCAGAAATTCCTTTATTGTATAAGATTGTTTTGATTATCCTGGGTTTTTTTATTGCCTTATAAACTTGATTATTGTTCTCTCAAGTTCTGTGAAGAAGTTTGATGGGATTTTGATGGGGATTGCCTTGAATCTATAGATTGCTTTTGGTAGAATTGTCCTTTTTACTATGTTGATTCTCCCAATCCAAGAGCAGGGGAGGTCTTTCCATTTTCTGGTATCCTCTTCAATTTCTTTCTTCAAGGACTTAAAGTTCTTGTCAAATAGGTCTTTCACTTCCTTGGTTAGAGTTACCCCAAGATATTTTATGCTATTTGTGGCTATCATAAAAGGTGATGTTTCTCTGATTTCCCTCTCTGCTTCGTTATCCTTGGTGTAAAGGAGGGCAACCGATTTTTTGGAGTTGATCTTGTATCCTGCCACATTACTAAAGGTGTTTATCAACTGTAGGAGTTCTTCGGTAGAGTTTTTGGGGTCGCTTATGTACACTATCATATCGTCTGCAAATAACGAAAGTTTAACTTCATCCCTTCCAATTCGAATCCCCTTGATCCCCTTATGTTGTCTTATTGCTATTGCTAGAACTTCAAGCACTATATTGAAGAGGTATGGAGAGAGTGGACAGCCTTGTCGTGTTCCTGATTTTCGTGGAATGACTTTGAGTTTCTCTCCGTTCAATTTGATGTTAGCTGTCGGCTTGCTATATATTGCTTTTATTATATTTAGGTATGATCCTCGTATACCCAATCTCTCCAACACCTTTATCATAAAGGGATGTTGAATTTTGTCAAATGCTTTTTCAGCATCCAATCAAATGATCATATGTTTTTTTTCTTTCAGTTTATTTATATGTTAGATTACATTGATAGATTTGCATGTGTTGAACCAGCCCTGCATCTCTGGGATGAAGCCCACTTGATCATAATGGATAATTTTTCTAATGTATTCTTGGATTCGGTTTGCCAGTATTTTATTGAGTATTTTTGCGTCGATGTTCATGAGTGAGATTGGTCTGTAATTCTCTTTCTTGGTTGTATCTTTGTGTGGTTTTGGTATCAGGGTAACTGTAGCTTCATAAAAAGAGTTTGACAATGATTCTCTGTTTCTATATTGTGGAATACATTAAGGAGTATAGGTATTAGCTCTTCCCTGAAGTTCTGGTAGAATTCTGCATTGAAACCATCTGGTCCTGGGCTTTTTTGTAGGGAGATTTTTGATAACAGCTTCTAATTCTTCACGACTAACAGGTCTATTTAGATTGTTCACCTGTTCTTGGTTCAACTTTGGTATATGGTACTTATCTAAAAAAATGTCCATTTCTTTTACATTTTCCAACTTTGTGGCATATAAACTTTCGTAGTAAGATCTAATGATTCTCTGAATTTCCTCTATGTCTGTGGTTATGTCCCCCTTTTCATTTCTGATCTTATTAATTTGCGTGTTCTCTCTCTGCCGTTTGATTAATTGGGATAGGGGTTTGTCAATTTTGTTGATTTTCTCCAATAACCAGCTTTTTAATTCATTGATTCTTTGGATTTTTTTCTGTGTTTCTATTTTGTTGATTTCAGCCCTCAGTTTGATAATTTCCAGTCTTCTACACCTCCTGGGTGAATCAGCTTCTTTTATTTCTAGGACTTTCAAGTGTGCTGTTAAGTCTCCAATGTGTGCTTTCTCCGTTTTCTTTAATTGGGCACTTAGTGCTATGAACTTTCCTCTTAGCACTGCTTTCATAGTGTCCCATAGGTTTGAGTATGTTGTGTCTTTATTTTCATTAAATTCAAGGAAGACTTTAATTTCTTTCTTTATTTCTTCCTTGACCCAGGGGTGATTCAGTAGTTGACTTTTCAACTTCCATGAGTTTGTTGGTTTCCTGGGGGTAGCACTGTTGTTGAATTCTAACTTTAATCCATGGTGGTCTGACAAGACACAGGTGGTTACTAATATTTTTTGTATCTGTGGAAGTTTGCTTTGTTACCCAGTATGTGGTCAATTTTCGAGAAGGTTCCATGAGCTGCAGAGATGAAGGTATATTATTTCCTATTTGGGTGGAATGTTCTATAGATGTCTGTTAAGTTCATTTGATTCAATAACTCCAATAATTCTCTTATTTCTCTGTTAGGTTTCTGTCTGATTGACCTGTCCATTGGTGAGAGATGAGTGTTGAAGTCTCTTACTATTAGTGTCTGTGGTTCGATGACTGCCTTGAGTTCTAGAAGTGTTTCTTTTACATAAGTAGGAGGCTTTATATTAGGGGCATAGATATTCAGAATTGAGACTTCCTCCTGGTGAATTGTTCCTGTTATGAGTATGAAATGTCCATCTCCATCTCTTCTGATTGATTTTAGTTTGAAGTCATTTTTTTTGGAAATTGGAATGGCCACACCTGCTTCTTTCTTAGGTCCCTTTGCTTGAAAAACATTTTCCCAACCCTTTACTCTGAGTAGATGTCTGTCTTTGTGGTTGAGGTGTGTTTCTTGTAAACAGCAGAATGTTGAATCCTGTTTTTGTATCCAATCTCTTAGTCTGTGCTTTTTTATAGGTGAATTGAGTCCATTAATACTAAGTGATATTAATGACCAGTGGTTGTTGACTCCGGTTATTATTATTTTTGTTTGTTTGTTTAATAGAGTTTGTATGTGTCCCTTCTTTGAGTTAAGCTCGTGAAAGGTCGCTAGATGTCTGAGTTATTGTAGGCAGTGTTGGCAATGTTGGATTCCTTGGGTTGCGATTTTTCTTCTATTACTTTCTGTAATGTTGGGTTTGTGGCTACGAATTGTTTAAATTAGTTTTTATCCTGGAATATTTTGTTTTCTCCGTTGATAGTGAGTGATAGCTTGGCTGGGTATAGTTGTCTGGGTTTGCATCCATGATTTCTTAGTTTCTGCAGTACCTCTATTCAGGACCTTCTGGCTTCCATGGTTTCCATAGAGAAGTCCGGTGTAAGTCTGATAGGTTCACCTTTATAAGTTACTTGACCTTTTTCCTTTGCAACTCTTAATATTTTTTCTTTAATCTGTATGTTTTGTGTTTTGATTATTATATGGCAAGGGGATTTTTTTTGATCAAGTCTATTCGGTGTTCTGTATGCTTCTTGAACCTTCATATGAATATCATTCTTAAGGTTGGGAAAGTTTTCTTCTATAATTTTGTTGAATATATTTTCTGGGCCTTTGATCTGCATTTCTTCTACTTCTTCAATCCCTATTATTCTTAGATTTGGTTTTTTTATTGTGTCCCAGATTTCTTGAATGTTTTGTGATGAGAATTTGTTGGATTTGCTGTTTTCTATGATCATAACATTTATTTTCTCTATGGTATCTTCAGATTCTGAGATTTATTCTTCCCTCTCTTGTATCCTATTTGTTATGCTTGATTCTGTAGTCTCTGTTCGTTTACCTAGATTTTCCATATCCAGCCGGCCCTCCGTTTGTGTTTTCTTCATTGCCTCCATTTCAGTTTTCAATTATTGAACTGTTTCCATTACCTGTTTGATTGCTTTTTCTTGGTTTCCCATTGTATCATTCATGGATTTACTCATTTCTTCGAACTTTTTGTTATAGTTCTCATCCATTTCTTTACTCATTTCTTCAATCTTTTTGTTGTATTTCTCATCCAGTTCTTTAAGGGAGTTATTCATATTCTGTTTATGGGACTCTATTGCTTTCATAATGGCACTTTTTTCCACTTCGTCTGAGTTAAGAGGTTCAGGTCCTTCTTTGTGGGGTCATTGGGATCTCTTGTTTTCATGTTGTTTTTTAGATTGTTGGAGGAGTTCTTGCCTTGGCATCTGCATATCTCTTCCTTCAAATGCTCTCTATTGGATCTGCTGGTACCAGGTCAGCTTCCCTTGTTGGGCAGGGACTTCACTGACAGAAGGCCTACTTTTCCTCAGGCAGGCTACCAAAGCACAGGAACTGCCCCTGCCGGGCTGATCCCACAGCCCAGACCCAGCGTGCAAGGGAGCAGCTCTGGGGAGATCTTGTGGCCCCAGGGGGAAGGGGGGAAGAGAGGAAGGTGTACCTGGATTAATGCTGGGATGGGATTCGGGAGAACTCAGCAGAGTGGAGCCACCACTGCAGGGTGACCAAAAAGTCGAGGGGGGCAGGGAAAGTCTGAATTCCTCCTAGCCAAAACCCTCAGGCCAGGAGCAAACTCACCCCTCCTCCAATGGATATCTGCTAGAAGTTCACTGTCTCTTGCTGGCCAGGAATGTGGCTGAGCTGACAGAAGGCCTGCCTGTCCTCAGGGAGGCAATCAAAGCACAGGTACTGCCCCTGCTGGGCTGAGCCCACAGCCCAGGCCCAGCGTGCAAGGGAGCAGCCCTGGGGAGATCTTGTGGCCCCAGGGGGAAGGGGGAAAGAGATTAAGGTGTACCTGAGTGAAGGCTGGGATGGGATTCGGGAGAGCTCCGCAGGGTGGAGCCACCACTGCAGGGTGACCAGAAAGTCGAGGTGGGTGGGGGAAAGTGTGAATTCCCCCTAGCCGAAGCCTTCGGGCCAGGAGCAAATGCACCCCTCTTCCAATGGATGTCTGCTAGAAGTTCACTGTCTCTTGCTTGCCAGGAATGTGGCTGAGTTGACACAAGGCCTGCCTGTCCTCAGGGAGGCTATCAAAGCACAGGAACTGCCCCTGCCGGGCTGATCCCACAGCCCAGGCCCAGAGTGCAAGGGAGCAGCTCTGGGGAGATCTTGTGGCCCCAGGGAGAAGGGGGGAAGAGAGGAAGGTGTACCTGGATGAAGGCTGGGATGGGATTCCGGCAGCAAATGCAATTTCATAAATAATTTTAAAAAACAACCATAGAACTTTTCACTTAGTTTATTTTTACTATCTAAATTAAAATAACTACAAAAACTAATTATAAATATTTGGTAATAGTTACAACATGCATAAATATTTGCTTTCTAAAAACAGTACATAGAACCAAGAAGGAATGTTAGATAAAGTTATAACTTTTTAACTTTCACAGTACTCTGGTAATACTCTGAATTGATAGATGTGAGATGTCCCCCTTGTCAAGCAAGCAAGGATGACCACGAAATCGAGAATCCTTCCCAAATCACAACTTTAATGGAGCACTTGGTTGAAAGGGGAATGGGGACAAGAGAGGGACGAGAGAGAGAGAGAGAGAGAGAGAGAGAGAGAGAGAGAGAGAAATCGAAAGGCAGCCGCTTTTCTAGGGTGGAGAGGCTCGGATGCTGATTGGTTAATGCCATTCTGCTAGGGCCCAAGACCTCAGGACAGGCCAGGGAACCAAGGTTCTGATATGCAAAACACAAGCCCCAGACCCTCTGGCCCACGTGGCAGCATCAAAGAATCTGTATACCTCCAAGCTGTAGGAGGTCAGCACCATTTAACAATGACGATGTTCTGACGGCTCCTTGCAGACAGATATTAATAAATACGTTAAATAAACTCTTCTGTAGGAAGTCTTACAGCCAGTGGTAATCTGTCCAGTGAGGAGTGGCCTCCTGTAATATATATGATGATATAGAGCATGTGTCTCACTTTTCCTACTGTTGCATTCGGTTTCTGATCTCTTCTTCAGCAGAGGGTTCTGATTTGTGAGCCTACCCCTAAATAAATAACTTTCTATTTCTCAATTCTTAGCTAGTGTGGGGTTTCATTTAATGATCCTTCCACATTTGGCACCCACATGTATTTGGACTCCATGCCTAAAGGGTGGATGGCCTAATGGACCAAACTGTCTTCCAACCCTGCCCGTTTGACTTGCTTTAACCTAAGCCCTTTTTTGTAGAAACTCCAACACAGTGGAGTTTACTGCATGTACCAACTAAGAAATTTGCCAAGCACATGCGTGAATACTACATCGCATGTTGTGATTCCTTGCTGAGTGATGACTTTTGCTGCTTCCAATTTCTTGCTCCATATATGGAATTGCTTTAATTGCTTTTCTTTGTCAAGCAAAGCATATTTCTTAGTATTTAACTCGTACCAAGTTGGAAAAATAAGCAGCTCAGAAACAAAAGTGGTCCAGGACAAATACTGTCGTTACCAGTTGCATTGCTTCTAGTTGCAACACTGCAAACATGACATCTGCTTGACAATAAAGATTACAGTTTACAAGATCACAAAACAGGCAATTAATAAATTAATATGACAGACTATATTAATATTGAAACTTTTAGTTAATTTTTGCTAATACTATGGATTGTATTATGCAAGGCTTATATGATTAAGGAGATACTTCAATTTATTGGGTATTCAGACTCATTTTCTTCTCTATATTCTATCATTAAGGAAGAATATGTCACTTTTAGGAATGATACAATCTTTACATATTAATAATGAACAGCTAGTTGACAGCTGTTCTATCAAAAATAAAAATTTAATACTATCAAAAACAAAAACTTACCTAAAAAATAATACTATAAAAAAGAATAACAGTAATTTTACAGAAAAAATTGAATAAATATCTAAGGTTACTAAGAAGTTATCTAAAAGAATTCATACTGTTGAATATGACAATCAAAATTTGTTAAAAACTTATGAAAAGTTAACAGATAAATAATTTTTCCAGGATGACAATCTGCAAGTTATTCAAGTTAAATAATAACTTGATATTATATAAGATAATATCAAGGATAAATAAGATGTTTTCTTTAAAAGAGAAACTTTAGACCTTGGAATCACATGTGCAGAATGATGAACCAAGGCTGGGTGCCTTAATGAAATCACTAGAAATATATACAGACTAGGCGATTAAGACTTTACAAAAGACAATATTATAAAGATTTGAAATAACTGAAGAAATTATCTTAGCTGATGAACAGGGAAAGAAGGCACAAGAACAGAATTCAACATCACCAGTAACTGTCAGATGACTTACCCATAGTTTTAGCTTCCTACCCTGTAATCTTCTCTGACAAAGAATCAAATTCTGAAGGCCAAAAGAATCCAAAGAAAGTAGATGGATACCTATAAGAATGAATGATCTAAAAGAAATTAAGCAAGCTGTTGTAACTTATGGTTTGCATTCTGCATTTGTTAGGGAGATGATAAAGACATGGTCCTCTATCATTAAAGCAATGCAGCATGACTGGATTCAGTTAGTTTCAGCAGTCCTGAATGATGGGCCTCAATTAATGTTTAAAATTTATTTCAGAGAATATGCAAACATTTTGGACAAAAAGTAAAAGCAAAAGACCTTGAGACTTCCCATGATCAAATTCTTGGTGACCTTATGCTGGCCCACAGGTTCAAGCATTTTATAATGAAGATATCTTTTCCCTATGCCACAAAGCAGCCTGAAAAGCTTGGGACAGGATTCAAGAACTAGGAAAAATAAATGAATCATATACCAGGATTAAACAGGACCAGAGAGAACACTTTACTGATTTTTACAAAGATTAACTAAGACTATACAAATAGTAGTAACAGGCAGAGATGCTAGATAAGTACTTATTAAATCCCTGGCTTTTGAAAATGCTAACTTAGAATGCAAAAAGATACTTGGGCCTTTAAATGTTAGATCAGCACCTATGGATGAATGGATTCTGCAAACAATGAACACTGAGACATTTGACTATAATACTGAATATTGGGTAGAAGAAGGAATTTACAAAGGAATGAGGAGACATCAAAAAGCCAAATGTTGTAATTGTGGTAGAATAAGACATTGGAGAAGGGATTGTAGACTACATGCAATATGGACATCCTCTGCATTCTCTATTACCAAAGGGATGGCTTCTTATAGTTTTTGATATAAAAGATTGTTTCTTCACTATAACCTTACAAGAAAAGGATAGGGGAAAAATCTGTATTCACAGTGCCTATTTATAATAATCCTCAGCTTACTAGGAGATATCAATGGACTATCCTCTCACAAAGAATTCTCAATAGCCCCACTCTGTGCCAATCCTTTGTAAGTCAGCCATTGGAAATAATATAAAAATAATTTTGTAATGTATGATTTACCATTACATGAATGAAATTTTGCCTTCTGATTCAAACATAGATACTTTAAAAAGATTGTTTGAAGAAGTAAAGAAAGTTTTGCCAAAATGGGGATTACAAATTTCTCCTAAAAAAAATATAAAGAGGAGATTCTGTCAATTACCCATGTTATTAAATAGGTTTACAGGAAATTAAAGCACAAAAGGCACAAACTGGAAAAGACCAGTTGTAGACTTGGAATAACATTCAAAGATTGTTTGGAGATATTTCCAGTCTACAACCAACTATTGGAAAAACAGCTGATCTACAAATTAATTTTAATAAAACCTTAGATGGTGATACAGAGTTGAAGAGTCCCAGAGAATTAACAGTTGAAAAAGAAAAGGAATTGACAATTGTTGAAGGGAAATTAAAGGTGACACATGTGAATAGGGTGAATCCAAATCTTAATTGTACTCTAGTCATATTGCCTGCCAGAATTTCTATTCCAGGTATTTTAATGAAGATGGATGATATTATCTTAGAATGGATCTTTTTACCATATAAACCAAGTAAAAATTAAAAACTCATGTGGAAAAAGGCTCTGAATTAATTATAAAAGGTAAATCGAGTCTTTGCCAAAAAGCAGGTATAGACCCAGCAGAGATTATAGTGTCTTTCACTATTGATGAAATGAAAAAAATTATGGGAAGACAGTAAACCATGGCAAAGAAGTTGTGTTATTTTTTTTGAGAAATTAATAATTATTATCCCAAAAGTGATAGACTTAACCTTACAAAGAGAACTTCTTGGATTTTTCACCAAACTGTACATCATGCTTCAGTAACTGGAGCCCATACAGTTTATACTGATGCAAATAAATTGGGGAAAGCTGCTAACAAATCAGCAGAAATAAGTAAGGTTGGACACAATCCTTATCATTCTTTCCAGAAGGCAGAATTATAGACTTTTCTCATAGTGCTAAGGGATTTTTAAAAACCTCTTAATATAGTTACTGATTCACAATATGTAGAAAGAGTTATCTTGAATATTGAAACCACTGGATTTATGCCAAACGATACAGAATTGACTTTATTATTTATCCAGGTGCAAAACACAATCATGAATAGGCTTTGTCCTATATACATAACGCACATTCAATCCCATATTGGTCTGTCAGGTCCTCTAGCACAAGATAATGCAGAAATCAATTAATTATTGATAAGAAGTGCATTGCAAGCCTCAGAATTTCATAAAAAAGTCCATACGAAAGGTTTAAAAAAATGTTTTCTCTTACATGGCCTCGAGATATGGAAATTATTAAAAGGCATCTTACTTGCTCTATCTATAACCAAACACTACTCCCTGCAGGGACTAACCCAAAGGGTATTCAAAGGAATTAAATCTGGCAGATGGATATGTTACATTTTGACGAATTTGAAAAATTAAAATATGTACACCACACCATTGACACTTATTCAGGTTTGCAATGGGCAACTGCTTTATACTCAGAAATGGCTGATTCAGTAATCACACATTTGTTAGAAGTTATGGTCATCAAGGGTATGCCTGCGCAAATAAAGACAGATAATGGTCCAGCATATGTCTCTAGGAAAATCAAACAATTTTTTGTTTATTTAATATTAAGCATATTACAGATATACCACACAATCCTACAGGTCTGGCATATAAGCTATAAATGATATGTTAAACAAACAGAAAGGGTTTTAAAATGCACTCAGAAATAGATCATATAATGTTTTATTAACCTTGAATTTTCTTAATGCTAATGAGAAGGGGACAACAGCAGCTGAGAGACGTTGGATAATAGAAAAGTCTTCTGAATTAAATCAACTGATTTATTTCAAGGTTGTATTGACCTCACAATGGAATCCAGTAGATGTGCTACATTGGGGAAGGGGTTTTGCTCTTCTTTCCCCCCAAAAAGAAAAGATATTGATACCATCAAAATTAATAAAGATTCGCTTTGAAATGGAGAAACCTATTGAAACAGAGAAATGACAGCTCATCCACAATGGTGGTCAATGTTTTCTACAAATATAAATGGTTTTACTTTATTGACATTAAGATAAAGTAGTTGAATCAGTTTGATTTGATTCAACAATATTGTTGTGAAAGTGAGATCCTGGGTAACTCCTGTGTCTGCTTTCTTTTTAATAGAATAAAATATTTGTAGCAATGGTCCAGCTTTTTGCATGTGTGGTAGGGATTCAAATAAAGGCCTTCTCTGCTTACTATTATTTGTTTTGTTTTGTTTCTGTTATTCTCCTGTATTCTGAATGATATTATTGACAAATTCTACATTAATTTGCTATAAATACTTCCAATCAACCATATCCAAATAGTTCATATATTTTAATTAGTTTATAAGAGAAAAAAGGAAAAGAAATCTGAACTTATGCAATAATTTTCATTATTTTCTCAAATTGTAAAATTGATTTTACTGTTGATTTTTATTTCATTTTTGTTTTAATTTCTGGAGAAATTTGCCTTTACTATAAAGACATTCTTTTAGTGTTTCTCACTGAACTGGATTCTAACAATGAATTTACTCTGATTTTATTTATTTGACACAGAAATTTTCTCTTAATTGCTAAAGATTCTTTCATTAAATATAGAATGCTGATTTCATTTTTCTGTTAGTATATTATCCCTGCAGTCTCAGTGTTCTTATGTTTGTAATGAGAAATGAGATATTCCCTTATGAATGACTAATAATTTCTTTGGTTATATTTCCAAGATGTCTACCCTGAGCATGCCTTTCAAATTTTTTTCCTTAAATATGTCTTTCTGAAGCATATGTTGTCCTGAATCTCTCTACATATGATTGGTGACCTTGAATTATGGTCGGTTTGCTTGCCTCAGCTTTTCAAGTGGTATTATTAAAGTCCTCAGTTATACAGTGTTTTCAGCTTTTTTTACTATTGTTTCTCTATGCACATATTTTGTGTATTTAGCCTACAAATTTTCTGATATGTTTCCCAACATGTATAGTTTATTGTTGTATGAGAAGGAATAGCAAGCTCTGTCCTACTTGCCTAGCTTACAACCAAAATAACCAAACAGTAATTGTATTAATTACATTACTGCCTGTCCCATTATTTCTAGCCTCTTATTGGCTAACTCTCCCATATTAGTTTAACACATTTCTAATAATCTGTATATCACCATGAGGTTGTGGCTTTCCAGGAAAGATTCTAACCTACGTCCATCTCAAGCAGAAGAATCATGGCGTCTGCCACACTGTCTTCTTCCTCCCAGAATTTAGTTCTCTTTTCCATGCCTACTTAATCTCTTTATCTAAAGGCCAATGCAGTTTCTTTATTAAACCAATTAAATCAACACAAATACAGAATGACCTCCTACACCATTTCCCCTTTTCTGTTTAAACAAAAAAGGAAGACTTTCACTTTAACATAGTTGTAACATGAACGGGCCAGCTTGTTGGGGTTTCCATCCCGCCCAGTACCCCACAGCCGGCAAATCCCAAAGAGAAATCACACACAGGACTCCATAAGGTGATAAACTGATTGGCCCATTAGGTCAGGCTTCTTATTATTTCTTATAACATATATTACCCCATTATCCTTATCTACGTTAGCCATACGGCTCAGTACCTTTCTCAGCGGGGGCAGCTTACATGTTGCTTCTTCAGTGATCTGGGCAGGAATGAAGAAGGAGCTTCCTGCTTTCCAGAATACTCCCAGTCACTTTGCTCCACCTCTACTTCCTGTCTGGCTTTCCCGCCTATACTGCCTGCCTGGTCAATCAGCGTTTTATTAAAATATGATTGACAGAATAAAGACATTTCTCCCACATCACATAGTATAATTACATATAACAAAACAATTATCAAGATAGAATTACAGTTAAAATATTTATATATATTTTATCTTTTATCATAACAAAGGAAAATTATAGCTATCTATCTATTCTTCAATTCCATCAAAGACTTCAGAAGGATAAACATTACCTTACTTAACAAGAATTAAGCAACTTCCAATACTCTAGAAATGACAGAGACATCTCATTGCCTGGACAGTCACACAAAGTTCTTTTGTACTGTTGGGGAATCCATCTTCAGCTTTCAGGCCCATATTATTCAGCAGACATTTCCATGAAACAGGAAATTTTAAAGACAATTCAGTCATTTTCTTTGGTGTCCTGCAGAATGTCTTGCAGACTCTTTCATGAAGCAGGAACCCCAAAAGATCATCTCACCTTTAGGCAACTTCAGCAGTCCTCTCTCTGTGTGTTCTTCATGTCCAGTTTATTCAACAGTCCAGGCAAGAGCAGTTTCTTGTCCAAATGGCTAACCAAATCCATAAGGAGTCTATTCGATTCCCTTCTTCCTTTGAAGTAGCTTGGCGCGGCCAGGAGTGTTGACCCATATTTCTGAGGTGGTCATGTAGCCCTGCAGACAGATTGTCACTGCCTAACTAAGGGTCAGGATGTTGATGCTTCTTTCTTTGTCATTTGGAGAGTTCCTTATAGAGATGCTGATTCAAGCCTACATGACAACTAGCATACACAACAGACAGGTAGATGCAGAGGTAACAAAACGGCATTCACCTGGTTACCTAGGAGACAGGGCTGGTGTAATTTTCCACTCAGTTTATGTGTTGGTATAAAAGCTGTTTTTAATAAACGTAGGAGATCTTCAGGAGGAAAAAACCCTGAGATGCCCTTCCGTGATGATGGCATAAGCTGTGTCTGGTTATTCCTTGTGGCTCCATACCAGTCCAGTTAGGGAAAATAGTTATCTATGTTGGGGCCCACAGGCTCTTACATGATGGCACCCAGCAACGTGGTGCTGACCACTGAACTGCGAGATGAAAGACAATGTGAGACTGACTGCTGAACTACGTGAGAAGCCAGAGAAAGGACAAGACGATAGAGACCATAAATGCTGACCGCTGAAGCCTAAGAGAAACCACACAAGGGATGGACAAGAACATGAGAATGATCCATAAACCCCAAAAAGCAAGGAAGAAGGGACCAGACATGAGGATCCCGCAAAAAAAATCAGTGGATGTGTGAGTAATGTGCGTTTAGATAGCAAAATGGGACAGTAAAATCAGGAGTAAAAATTTTTAAATAACTTAGATGTATGGGATAAGGAAAAAAAATATTCAGTTATATACATTGGTAACTAAAGGGAGGGAGTGAGAATGGATCAGAAACACTGGAAGCGTTATTTAAAAGCTGTAAGCATGATAGACATAGAATTGCAACTTTTATTGCTTGTTACATGGGTAGGAAAAGAGAAGGAAAAATGACTTTTGGCCCAAGAATCAGCAAGTTACTACTGAGATTGCAGCACCACCTGCACACAGTAGCCAGCTAATCCAACCCACCTGGGTAAAAGTCTAGAAGGAGCAAGAGTAAGTTTAGAGAGGAAATTTAACCTCACATAGTCTATAGAACAGACGAGAGGATTCAGAAATTCTCCTAATTTTATGATTTATAAGTTAAAGTAAAAAAAGATAGTTAAAATCCGCCCACCACACATCAGGAAGGCAGTCTAACAGACAAAGTGAGCCTGTGTCTTACCCCCTGCCACGTGGCGCAGTTTCAACTAAAAGAAAAGAAAAAAAGTCAGGTTAAATTCAGGTAGCCTCTGAGATAAGCAGATTAAAATTATACAATAGAAAAAAAAAAGCATCTTCAACAAATGATGCTAGCATAACTGGATGTCAACATGTAGACAAATGAAAATAGATCAATATCTATCGCCATGCACAAACTCAAATCCAAATGGTTTAAAGACCTCAATATAAATCTGACCACACTGATTCTGATAGAAGAGAAAGAGGGAAATAGCCTTCAATGCAAGGTCACAGGAGACCACTTCCTTAATATAAACTCAGTAGCACAAACATTGAGAGCAATAATAATTTAATGAGGCCTCCTGAAACTGAGAAGCTTCTATAAAGCAAAGGACCCCATCAATATGATAAAAGCCAACCTATTGAATGGGAAAAGACCTTAACCAACCCCACATCAGACAAAGGACTAATCTCCAAAAAATAAAATGAACTCCAGAAATTATATATCAAAATTCTTAAAAATCCAATCAAAAAATGGGGTACAAAACTAAACAGGGAATTCTCAACAAAAGAATATCAAATAGCCAAAAAACATTTAAAGCAATATTCAACTTCCTTAGCCGTCAGGAAAATGCAAATCAAAACAAATCTAAAATATCATCTTTCACCTGTCAGAATAGCTAAGATCGTAAAGACCAATGATAGTTTATGCTAGAGAGGATGTGGAGTAAAGGGAATATTTTTCCATTGCTGGTGGGAAAGAAAACTTGTAGGACCACTTTAGAAATCAGTATGGTGATTTCTCAGAGAGTGGAAATCAACATATCTTTGGATCCAGCAATGCCACTCTTGGGCATATAACCAAAAGATGCTCAATCGTACTACTAAGAATTTTGTTCAACTATGTTCATAGCAGCATTTTTTGTTATAGCCAGATCATTGAAACAACCTTGATGTCTCTTAATTGAAGAATGAAAAAAAATGTGGTAATTTACACATTAGAGTACTATTCAGCAGTAAAAAAAAAATGACATGTTGAATTTTGCATGCAAATGGATGTAACTTTAAAACATCTTCCTGAGTGAGGTGAGCCAGATCCAAAAAGATGAATATGGTATAAACTGACTCATAAGTGGGTACTAGCTATAAACATAGGTATTGAATGTATAGTCCATGATGCTAGAGAAGCTAAGTAACAAGGTGAACCCAAAAATATCCTTATATTGATCTACCTAGGATGTTGAAATAGACAAGATCTCCAGACAAAATTAGGAATGTATCGGTGGGGGAGAAGGGCACATGGAAGGAGAAGAGGAGGGAAAAAGGTAAGGGGCAAGGAAAACTGGAGTGAATGGAATAGTTGAGATGGAGGAAGAACAGAGATAAAAACAAGGAAAGAGATATCTTGATTGAGAGAGCCATCCTGGAGTTAACAAGAAACCTGGCTCTAGAGAAATTCTCAGAAATCTAGAAGGACCACCCCAGCTAAGCTCCTAAGCAATATAGGAGAGGGTATCTATATTGCCATTGGCCTATAGTCAGATTGATGAATATCTTAAATATCACCATCGAACTCTCCCTCAGCAACTGACTTAAGCTGAGGCAGAGTCTCACATTACATCACTGCTCTGTGCTCCAAAGTACAGTTGTAAAGTGGGAGGAATTCAAATATGAGAAAAGAGGTCAAAGACTATGATGGGTATACCCACTTAAACAGTGTACGTGAGCTTATTGGAGCTCACAAACTCCAGCTGGATTGGGAAAGAACAAGCATAGGACCAAACTAGTCCCTCTGAACAGTTCCAGCCTTGTGTACATAAAAAGAGAAAAGATTACTTTCTTCACCTCATAGAAAAGACCATATTTATCCAGTCAGAAACAGAAATATCCTGTTGTAACTGCATTCTTCAAAAATACAGTTATTTTTTACATGCTTATTTGTAATGAGAAAAAAGAAGAATGAGGTATGGTTTGACAAACAAATTCATGAAATTCTGTGCTATTATTGCTTGTTTATTAAATAAATATTTCTTTATATGTTGTCTGTTCTTTAGATCATTTCAAAAACAGGTGTGTAAAATTGTATGACTCAAATTAATTGGAATCTCTGCAGAAATAATCTCTATTTTATAATTTCAGTTACAATTTCAGGAGTCATCTTGTTAAATAAAACTGCTAAAAAGGGTACTGCCTCTCTGATTAATAAGCCAACTTTCACTTTCATTCATGGTGTTATGCTTGTTCTTTTTTTCCAAAAATTAATTTTCTCACTTTTACTCGAGAAACAAACAACTTTCTTCTTAAAGGAGTTAACTTTATTTACTTTTCTATAATTAAACTTTCCTCAAAGTACTTTCAGTAATCAAATAACGTTTTGACATATTGGTACAACTAGTTTGTTTTAGATCTTGGTATCACAGCGACACACAAAATCTTTCTTTTTTGTGTCTGTATATATTTTGTTGGAGTTCACAAATGTGGATATGTTTCACCTTGACTAAAGCTCAGATAACTCAGGCCTTTTCGTGCTCTTTCAGGCTACTGACATGTAGTTTGACCCACAGTGTAGTTACTAACAATATGTTTTGATTTATTGCCTGGTTACTTGATCTGTTAGGTATTTGAGAAGTTGAACATATTTCTGTGTCTTGCATTTTGTTAAAAATGTCTTTTGTCTTACCCTTCCAGTTTGGGTTGAGAAAGAGCATATGAAAAATAAACACAAGTGGATTCAGTATTCACTGGGTTACCCTCTACGGTATCCTCTGTCTCTCTCAATTTCTTTTGTTTTTCTGCATTTTTTTGCATAACATTTCTTATCCACACCCTCCTACTTGAAACAAATGAACCTGTCAAGTTTATAACCTACCATATGTCATCATTAGATAATATTATTAATCTTTTCTCAAAATAGAGGACTTTATAAATATTGTTGTTGCAAACATACCACCTTCAAATAATTCCAAATTCTATTTAAATCAAGGAAGTCAGCCTAGAGAAAAGGTTCAGGGATTAAGAACATGCATTGCTAATGCAAAGGACACAGATTTCTGGCATCCACATGAACTTATGTGCTCTTTATTACTTTTAAAATTCATGTAATTTTTATTTAATAATTGTTGCTGTTAAGAGTGGTGGAGGTGGTGTGTGTCTGTGTTTCTGTGTGTGTGTGTGTGTGTGTGTGTGTGTGTGTGCATGTATGTATTCCTAAATAAATATTACCTAATCAGGTTACATATTGTGCCATGCATTTTCCAAACTGGTCATTAGGCATTGGATAACCAACTGAAATTCTCATCTTGGGAGTGTTTCTCCTACTCTCAGCATTCCTTAGTAACCTAGAGAGCTTTGTCTGGAGTTGAGGCTTCATGAGATTTCCGTTTTGCATTTTATCATGTATATTAATCTTATTTTATTTGATTCTGGGACTTTACAGGTGCTGTTTCTGACATTTCTAGAAGACTCAAACTCATAAAAAGCTTCCTCCTTCTCTGGCATGTATTCTACTTCCCCTCCTCTCTTATGCTATGACAGTGTATGAAGGAGGAAAGGAAAGGGAGAAAACAGTGTAATTACATCTGTTTTGTTTAAATAACTTTTTTTTCATTTATTTTACATGCCAGTTTCCCTCTCCTCTCCTGCAGTCCCCTCTTGCTTCCCATTTACCCTTCCCATTCTTAATTTTTTGAGATAATAAACTAGTTTCATCATTTCTCCTTTTGCTTTTCTTTCTCTAAATACTTTCATATACCTCTCCATTTTCTCTTTCAAATTCATGACTCTTTTTAATAATTGTAGTTGTTGTTTGCTTTCTGGTAATGTTTATGGTATATGCATGTTTGCAAGTGAGTGTGTGTATCTGTCTGATTGTCTGTCTGTGTGTGTCTGTGTGTGTATATTTATTTATTAACTGGCTTGCTCCATGAAGGATACTTGCATGTATATATTTTAAGTGCTCAATATTTGTTATTGAAAACTAATTAGTTTGCTTTTTTCATATTTAGCATTAGTTTGAAAACAGATTTATTTCACATACCTATAAATATTCTCATATTTTATTTTTCTTTTGGTCATTAATATAATATTCCTCATTGTCCTATAATTTTTGTATTTGAAGAGATATTTTACTATCCTTTTATTTATTGTAATTTTGAATTTGATTACTTTCTTGCCTTTATCATATGAATAATTCTAGCCTTAGTCATATTCATCATATTCAGTTAATTACATTTTCATTAATAAATCTGATATATATGTACATATATATATATATCATTGATTTTCTAATTTCTCAGTCTAATTATTCCATATTTGTAGCCAGAGAATGCTCATTTATTTCTGCCCTGCCATGTGCTGAAGTGGCTTCTTTCTTAACCACTAGTAATAAATCATATTCATAGAATACAGTGGAGGGTCCCACATCCGTAGTAAGAAGGCCTCTAGTTAGTTCCAGTTGCTTAGCCCCAAAATAATCACACAGAAACTGAATAATTTAAATAGCTGCTTGTCCCATTAGCTGTAGTTTTTTATTGGCTAACTCTTACATATTAATTTAACCCATCTCTATTAATCTGTATATTGTCATATGGTAGAGCCTTACCAGCTAAGGTTCTAGCTTCTGACTCCAGTGATGCTACATGATTTCTCCCTTACCCTACCCTGGTGTGGGAGAATTTTCTGTATTCTGTCAATCATGTTTTAAATAAATGCTGATTGGCCAGGTGGGTCAACAAGATGGGAAATAGAGGAGGGGCGATGAGAACAGGTGTATTCTGGAAAAGCATTAAGCTCCCTCCACAGTTCTGCTCAGACCACGAGAGAGGCAAGGTGTAAGCTACAGAGGTCTACATTAATCATAAACTGATTGGCCTAAATAGTTCAGGCTTCTTATTAACTCTTATAAGTTAAATTAGCCCATTATTCTTATCTGTGTTTGCCATGTGGCTCAGTACCTTATTCTGTGGGGCAGTCACATCTTTCTTCCTTTGTTGAAAGAAGAAAGGGATACATCCCCTTCCTAGAATTCTCCTGTTCTTGTTTCCTTGCCTCTGCTTCCTGATTGGTTGTACCACCTATATTTCCTCCCTGGCTACTGGCCAATCAGTGTTTATTTAAAATATAATTGACAGAATACAGACCATTGTCCCATACCACTTCCTCCTCTTTTAAAAAAGAAAAACAAGAACTCTGAATCTAATATCATTTGTTTAGCTTTTCTTCTGACAATTAGACATAACAACTTATAACCAACGTTCTAAACAAAGAAAAATATCCATAGTTGCGTTTTGGTGAATGTGGGCATAAATTACCAGACTACTTCCTGCTGGTTGGGGGCACTGATAATCTTATGGGAACCTAAAGAAAATTCAGAATTTTGATCAAGTCCTGACTGGAGTATCCTGTGATGCTTGATCATCTCAGGCAGTAGTCTTGAATCTGTTCTGGATGTAGAACTCAGATATCAAGGCCATCTGTTCCTGCCGAAGATTTTACAGGTGGTTTTCCTTGATCAAATCTTATTTTTTTATCTCAGAATGAATCCATACCCTCTCATTTTCTGTGGAAATAAAAGCAAAGCCTCTTCTCCAAAGTAACAAACCTTTTGACTTCAATTTTGAAGTCAAGGTATTTTCAAAATATCTATCTTGGATTAATTCAGCAGCATTTATAAACAAATATCTTTTTGCAGTTTTTGCTCCTTCCTCAGCATTCAAACAATGCAAAGAGAGCATAATAACTTACAGTTTCCAGATTCTCTGTGTATTTTCCATCTTTACATGACTTTACTTTAACCTCTATTTCTTTTATTTTTATTTTTACTTTTTGAGAAAGGTCCTCTGTTTATCTTTGGCTGTCCTGGAAATTCCTCTGTAGACCAGGCTGTCTTTGAACTCACAGAGATCCACCTGTCTCTGCCTCCCTTGTGCTTGGATTAAAGATGTGTGCCACCACACCTTGATTTTACAGAGGTCTGTCTGCCTCTACCTCCAAGGCATTGGGATTAGAGGCTTGTGCCACCACGCCTTAAACTCATAGAGGAATGCCTGCCTCTATTTTCCAAGTGTTAGGATTAAAGGTGTGTGCTACCACAACCAACTACTCTCCTTTTTAAGTATAAAAAAAGCTTTTTAACAATTTTCTTTTTTCTCCCAAGCCTGCATATATTTTTAACACAGTATAAACCATTTAAAAGTTTTCTTTGTCTTTGAATCTCTCTTTATTTTATATCTCCCTTTTTCTGAACACATGAGTCTTTACTTTCCTAAGCAATATGACTAGAATTAAACCTGTGACTATGGTGGCTGTATCTAGCCCATTCCTTAACTTTCTGAGATTCCAGGCTCATGGCAGAGGTAACAGCCAGAGACATGTTTATTGCAACAACTCTAAGGAATTTAAATATTCCAGGCAGCAAGCAAGCTGCAACAGTATGCTCACAAACCAAAATCAAATGACCTGTAGCTGGACCTCCTGCCTGAAAGTGTCAGAGTTTGTGCTGGCAGGATTGCCCAGAAAGCTGGCATTTTAAATGGTGCAGCTTTTTTCTTGCTATGGCTAAAAACAAAAAAGGCATGTGATCAGATTTTCATCAACACCATTTAAATGTTTCTTGACAGGACCTCTTTAAAATATTTGCAAGGTTTTGCAGCTAAAGTGGAGTTAGGAAGCCTCTCTTAAATGAGAATGCTTTCCTATAGCAAGCAGAGCTCTCCTGAGAAAAATGCTGCTATTAAGAATCCATATTTAACTCTATTCTTTTCTGTCTAGAATTACTTCCCAAGCTCTATCAGGTTTTAAGTGGATGCAGCTGTCCCATGTTGGGCACCATTCTGTTGACTGACTTTTCTGTCCCACCTGGTCCCCGTAAATCCTAAAGAAATCACACAGAGGTCTACATTAATCATAAACTGATTGGCTCATTAGCTCAAGCTTCTTATTAACTCTTATAACTTATATTAGCCCATTATTCTCATCTGTATTAGCCAAGTGGCTCAGTTCCTTATTCAGCAGGGCAGTCACAACTTGCTTCTTCTGGGGCTGGGAAAAGACTGCAACCTCTTCCCAGAATTCTCCTGATCTTGTTGCCCTGCCTCTACTTCCTACCTGGTTGTCCTGCCTATACATCCTTCCTGGCTACTGGAAAAACAGCATTTATTTAAAATATTATTGACAGAATTCAGACCATTGGCCCATACCACTTCTATATACTCAAAGCAGTTCCTTTATTAACCAATGATATTCACAGCATACACAGGGGAATCCCAAATCACCTCCCCTTTTCTGTTTATATAAACAGAAGTTTTTAATTTTAGCATAGTAAAATTACATATAACAAAACAGTTATAAAACTATAATAATAAATATTCTTCAAGTCCAACAAAGACCTGAGAAGGGAAATGATATTACTTAAATAAGAAGGAAGTGCAATCAAGCAACCTCCAAAATATGTAACAAATGACAGAGACAACTGACTACCTAAAAAATCACCCAGAACCTCATTTGAGGAAGCCACTAGTAAGTTCACAGCCTCTTAGTCCCAAAATAACCAAACAGAAACCATATTATTTGCAATACTGTTTGGCCAATAGCCGAAATATATTTCTGGCTAAGTAATATCATAAACTAACCTATCTCTATTAATCTGTGTATCACTAAGTGGCTGTGGGTTACTGAATAAATTTCCACCATCTATCTCCGGTGGGGCTACATGGTTTCTGTCTGACTCTACCCTTCTTTTTTCAAGCATTCAGCTTAGTTTTCCTAGCCTAGCTATGTTTCCCTATATCTCTGTTATAAGCCCAAAGCAGTTCTTTTATTTATCAATACTAATCTCAACATAGAGAGGTAAATTCCACATCACAGATCTTCTCCCCTTTTCTGTCTAAATAAAAAGGAAAGTTTTAACTTTATCATAGTAGCATTACATATATAAAAACAGGTATCAAGCAGGATTTACAGTTACAATTTTATTTGTGAGTCTAAAATGTCATATCTAATTTATTTTTTATTATATCTAAGGAAAACCATACCTATAACTGTCTGTCTTCAACTCCAGGAAAGGTACCAGAAGAATATAATAGTATCTAAGTAAATAGAAAACGTATTATAAGCAACATTCAAAGCTCTAGAATTGACAGAGACATCTCACTACCTGTACAGCCACCCAAAACTTTTCTGTAATGTTGGAGCATCCATCTTGAGCCTACATGCCTATGATATCTGGAAGACCTTTTCATGAAGTAAGAAATTTGAAAATCTGTTCTACCTTGTAATGTCAAATGTTCATCTGTGGCTTTCTTCTGTTTCCTTCAGAATGTCTGGCAGTTTCTTCTGTGAAACAGGAACCCTAAAGGAGCGTCACATCTTTTGGAAAGCTCAGCGGGCACTTTTCTTTGTGTCCTACATGTCCAGTCCATGGAGAATACCATAAGAAGTCTAGACAAGAGCAGTTTCTTACCCAAATGGCCAACCTTTTCACATTGAAGATAAATTCCATAACACATTTCATCAATGTCCATCATCTTCTCTAAAGTAATTGGTTCTGCCAGAAGCAGACATATCGCACTGTTGAGAAAAGTCTAATTTCTTAAAACACTTTAAATAACATATTATGTAGGTCTTGAAGTTCTGACAATTATCTAACTGAAAAATATCTCTGTATACCTAGGAAACCTAACTACCATGAAAATAAATTTGACTATTAAAATTGACTATCTATTAATCTGTAATTTTAATCATATACTATATTTTTAAATGAGCTGTATAAACATAAAACATTAAACAAGCATAGAAATATACATATAATAAAATTGATCTTCAATTTGTACCAATAAACCAACATCCATACCAATGTAATTTATTCATGTTTATATCATACTTCCCTCCTTTTCTTATTTTTTTAAGAAAGTTTGAGAATTTGAGCATACTCTTCTCCAAACTGCTTTCTGTTGTTTAGGATTCATGGAGAACATTCAGGGGATCTTGTTCATTTAAACCATATTAGCATGAAATGTTCTCATCTTCTGTGGAAATAGAAGTAGAACTTCATTTCCAAAACATTATATACTTAGATGCAAATTTTGAAGTAAAGATATTTTATGTTGTTTTAACGTAACAGAACCAAGAATCAAATGTCTATGTGCAGTCAAAAAATAAAGAAAAAATTAATAATATATGTAATCCAAACTTTCTTTGTATTTTCTATCTTTATGTGGCTTATTTTTTAATCTCTTACTTTTCTACAAGTTTTATATTTTTTATTAACTTTAACCTTTTAATTTATGACTCTCTGTACTCTTTTATATTATAACTGTCTATACTATTTTTCCTCTCTCTCCCAAGCCTACATACATTTTTTTTTAAAACCACGGTGTCTCATTTAGAGGTGTTTGATGTCTGAATCTGTCTTATTGTGTATCCAAAAAACTTTTCTTACAAGGAGCATTTTCAAATGTTAAGCAATGTGGTTGCAGCAGCCCTGGATACTGACTCCACCTTTTTTGACCTTTCAATATGTCAGAGTTACATTTACTACATGCTCTGAGAATACTGGTGGGAGCTGTGCTTACCACTTCCACTCTGAAAACCACCATGCAACACATAAACCTATTTTGTCTGAGTAGAAATTCACTCTGTCATGCAGCATTCTGCATAGTCTGGAAATGTCTCAGTGTATGTCAGTAGGAATCCATCATGCTTTCCTCCTCATTCATGCCTAGCACACCTGATCCAGCTGTTTACCCAGAAGTTGGAGCTGTCCGACAGGCATGTTCTCTGCTACTTTCTTCCAAACAGTTAGCAGGCATACAAACACATGACCCCAAAGTGTGTTGCTGGCCATTTGTGTTAGCCCCAAATGTATGGATGTCATTCTGTAGCTGGAGACTTCTCATTATTTTCCTTTCCACTCATACCTCAAAAATCACACATAAACTATATTACTTACAACATTGTTTGGCCAATTATCTCAGGTTTCTCATTAATTAAATCTTACATCTTAAATTAACCCATTTATATTAATCTTTTTTTTAGGTAATTTTATTAAATTATAAAAGTTTCCATTTATGCCCCTCTTCCCAACACCCTCCCACTCCCCCCTCCTCCCTCTCCTCCTCCCTCTTTGTCCCTAATGGCAGTCAGGGTTTCCAGCCCTGTGGGAAGTTCAAGTTCGTCCCCCCTCCCTCCAGGTCCAGGAAGGTGAGTATCCAAACAGACTGGATCCCAAAAATCCAGTATATGCAGAGGAAACTAGTACCAGTGTCATTGTCAATGGCTTCTCAGAAAGACTCCGGGCCAGCCACATCCAGAGAATCCGGCCACATTCAGAGAATCTGGTTGGATCACGGGCTCGTTCAGTCGCAGTCCAACTGCCCTTGGTAAACTCTCATTAGATTCGACCCCTTGTATCAGTGGGTGATAGCATCCCTCGCAGTCCTTCATCATTTTCTCCGTCCTTCTGCTCCTCATTTGGACCTTGGGGGGCTCAGTCTGGTGCTCCAATGTGGGTCTCCGTCTGTATCGCCATCCATCGCCAGATGAAGGATCTATGGTGATAAGCAAAATATTCATCAGTATGGTTATGGGCCAAGGCCGGTTCAGGCACCCTCTCCTCTGTCCAGAGAACAATCTGGGGATCTCTCCTTGGACCTGGGATCCCATATGTAATCAAGTTTCCTATAAACCCTAAAATGACTCCCTTAGTTGAAATATATTGTTCCCTGATCCCATATTCATCCTTCCTCCCTTCCCCCCATCCCGGTCAACCGAGCTTTCTCCATTCCTCCCCTACTCCCTTCTCTCTAACCCTCTCCCCTTCCAACAACCCTCCCACCCCACACCCCCGTGCACCCAAGGTTACCTGGGACTCTTGACTATTTCCTACCTCCTGGCGGATAGCTAAATAATCTTCATCAGGTTCGTCTTCTTATTTAGCTTCTCTAGGATCACGAATAATAGGCTCAAAGACCTTTAAATTATGGTTAGAATCCACTTATGAGTGAATACATACCGTGTTCCTCTTTTTGGGTCTGGCTTACCTCACTCAGTAAAGCGTTTTCTATGTCCATCCATTTGCATGCAAAATTCAAGATGTCATTATTTTTTACCGCTGAGTAAAACTCTAATGTGTATATGTTCCACACCTTTTTTAACCATTCTTCTATTGAGGGGCACCTAGGCTGTTTCCAGGTTCTGGCTATTACAAATAGTGCTGCTATGAACATAGTTGAACAAATGCTTTTGTAGTATGCTAGGGAATCTCTAGGGTATATTCCCAAGAGTGGAAATATGAAATATGAAAGAGGCAATATACAGCAAAACAACAACCAACATCAAACTAAATGGAGAGAAATTCACAGTGATACCACCACAATCAGGAACAAGACAAGGTTGTCCCATCTCTCTATATCTATTAAATATAGTTTTGAGGTCCTAGCTACAGCATTAAGACACCAAAAGGAGATGAAGATGATACAAATTGGAAAAGACGAAATCAAACTCTCACTATTTGCTGATGATATAATAGTTTACATAAATGACCCCAAAAATACTACCAAGGAACTTCTACAACTTATAAACACTTTCAGTAAAGTAGCAGAATACAAGATTAACTCAAAAACTCAGTAGCCTTTCTGTACACAGATGATAAAAGGGCTAGCAGAGAAATCAGAGAAACATCACTCTTCACGATAGCCAAAAGTAGCATAAAATACCTCGGAGTAACTCTAACCAAACAAGTGGAATACTTGTATGACAAGACCTTTAAATCTTTGAAGAAATTGAAGAAAACAACAGAAAGTGGAAAGATCTTCCATGATTTTGGGTAGGTAGAATTAACATAGTAATAATGGCAATCTTACCAAAAGCTATCTACAGATTCAATGCCCATCAAAATCCCAGAAAAATTCTTCACAGACATTGAAAGAACAGTACTCAACTTCATATGGAAAAGCATAAAAGCCAGGATGACCAGAAAAATTCTGTATAAAAAAAGATATTCTGGAGGCATCGCAATCCTTGACTTCAAATTCTACACAGAGATACAGTACTGAAAACAGCCTGGTATTGGCATAATGACAGAGAGAAGACCAATGGAACTGAACCGAAGAACGAGATACTGATTCATACACCTAAAAACACTTGATTTTTTTTACAAAGAAGCAAAAAAAATATCAAATGGAAAAAAGAAAGAATATTTAAGAAATAGTCCTGGCATAACTGGATAGCAACATGTAGAAGAATGAAAAAAAGACCATATCTGTCACCATGCACAAAACTCAAGTCCAATTGGGTCAAAGACCTCAACATAAAGCCAGCCACATTGAACCTTATAGAAGATATAGTGGGAAGGACACTTGAATGCATTGACACAGAAGACCACCTCCTAAACATAACACCATTGACACAGGCACTGAGGACAACAATTAATAAACGGAACCACCTAAAACTTAAAAGCTTCAG
Source organism: Myodes glareolus (assembly GCF_982192425.1). Taxonomy (NCBI): domain Eukaryota; kingdom Metazoa; phylum Chordata; class Mammalia; order Rodentia; family Cricetidae; genus Myodes; species Myodes glareolus. Next base: position 63,503,146 of record NC_142053.1, on the reverse strand, counting down.
TAAAGCAAAGGAGATGGTAAACAAGACAAAATGGCAGCCTACAGAATGGGAAAACATCTTCACTAACCCCACATCAGACAGAGGACTGGTCTCCGAAATACAAGAAATTGATCATCAAAAAACAAATAATTCAATAAAAAATGTAGTATAGACCTAAACAGAGAACTCTCATCAATGAAATGCAAATCAAAACAACTCTGAGATTCTATCATATACCTGTGAGAATGGCCAAGATCAAAAACACTGATGACAATTTATGCTGGAGAGGTGTGGCGGGGGAAGGGAACACATCTGCATTGCTGGTGGATATACAAGCTGGTATAGACCCTTTGGATGTCAATGTGGCAACTTTTCAGAAAATTGGTAAACAACCTTCCTCAAGGAACCAGTAATACACTTTTGGGTATATATTCAAAGGAAACTCAATTGTGCCATAAGTACATGTGCTTAACTTTGTTCATAGAAGCATTGTTTGTCTTAGCCAGAACCTGGAAACAACCTAAATATCCCTTGACCAAATAATGGATAAGAAAAGTGTGATACATTTACACAATGGAGTACAACACAACAGAAAATGGATGGAACTAGAAATCACCATTTTCAATGAGGTAACCCAGACATAGAAAGACAATAATCACATGTACTCACTCCTAAGTGTTTTATAAAAATAAAGGAAAGAACCAGCTCACAAATCAGAATCACAGAGAACTTGACAACAATGAGGATCCTAAGAGAGACAACATAGATCTAATATACATGCAAAGTAGAAAAAGACAAGATCTGTAAATTGGGAGTATGGGAATCTTGGGGAAAAGTTGAAGGGAAGGGGAGAGGCAGAGAAGGGAGCAGTGAAACATGTAAAGTTCAATAAAAATCATAAAAAAGATTCAAATAAGAAAATGACTTCTTATGATTGTTCCTAGAAGTACTTTAATAATTATTATAAAAATCAATAAAAAAACTTTGACAAAAATTGTTTAACAGAAACTGTTAAAAAATGGACAATGCAAGAATTGTTCAGAATTAAATAGCCAGTTATGAATTAGTTACATTTGTTCAAGTGAGACTTGATTTTTGCATGGACAAGAATGAAGATGGTGAATGTTAGCATTACAGAGAATATTATGTGCTTTTAATGCAGAAGGAAATTGTAAGAGTTTGTGAAACTTATTCCAAAATTTTAGGTGAATCTTAGAAATAATTGTATTACTGATAAATATATGTTACCCTCAAAGTAAGAAAAACAATATCTTAAATAACTATGAAATATTAATTGAGACATCTATGGAGAACAAATGATCAATTTATAACTGCAGTGAATTTTATGCCTTATAGAGTTGGTTAGCCATTTTGGGCAAGAAACTGCTCTTGCCTGGGCTGCTTGATGAACTGACATTCAGGAACAGTGCATAAATGACTACAGAACTTGCCTAAAGGTGAGATGATACTTCAGGCTCTTGCTTCATGAAAGAGTCTGCTAGACATTTCACAGGACACAGAAGAAAATGACTGACAAACTGTCAATATAGGCTGAATTGTTGTTGAGATTCCCTGCCTCTTGAAAAGTTTGCTGGAGACTATGGGCCTGTAGGCTGAAGATGGGTGACCCAACGGAACAGAGGAACTTTGGGTGACTGTCCAGGCAGCGAGATGTCTCTGTCAATTCCAGAGTTTTGGAAGTTGCTTACAACCTACTTCCTGTTTACTTCTGGAGTGTTTGATGGAATTGAAGAATTTATACTTACAGTTATACTTTTACTTAGTTATGATTACAGATAAAATAGATATAACTGTAATTCTTTCTAGATAAGTGTTTTGTTATATGCAATTATACTATGTTGTTAAAGCCTTCCTTTTTGTTTAATCAAAAAAGGGGAAATAGTGTCAGAGGTCCTTCTGTCTATGTGTTGCCTTCATTTCCTAATGAATGAAGAACTACTTTGAACATATGGTAGGGAGGAACAGAACTAGTCTGGGAAAACTATACTGTATGGTGAGAGAAAGAAGGGAGGAGTCAGAGAGAAACCATGGAGCCACAGGAGACAGATACCGGGAACTTTACTCAGTAAGTCAAAGCCATGTGAAAATATATAGAATAATAGAAATTGGTTAAATTAATATAAAAGTTAGCAAATAAAAAGCTTGAGCTGATGGGCCAAACAGTGATTTAACTAAAAAAAAGAGGCCTAATATAAAGGGTTATTCAAAAAGGCCATCGAGAGAGGATTGAAAAAATAAATAAATATATATTGGAACTTTGTACTATCATTAAAAATAAAGATTACATATATACATATAAAAGACTTTCAAAATATGTTTTTCAGTTAAATATGAGATACAGAATAGAAGAAATACAGTTAGTGTTCTACCACTTTTTTTTTCTTCCATATGTGAAATCTACATTTATTTTATTTTTTTTAAGTAAATTTTATTAAATTATAAAAGTTTCCATTTCCGCCCCCCCTCCCAACACCCTCCCACTCCCCCCACTCCCCCTCCTCCTCCCTCTTCGTCCCCCAGGGCAGTAAGGGTTTCCTGCCCTGTGGGAAGTTCAAGTTCCTTCCCCCTCCCTCCAGGTCCAGGAAGGTGAGTGTCCAAACAGACTGGATCCCCAAAATCCAGTATATGTAGAGGGAACAGGTCCCAGTGTCATAGTCAATGGCTTTTCAGAAAGACTTCGGGCCAGCCACAGTCAGAGAATCCGGCCACATTCAGAGAATCTGGTTAGATCACATCCTCATTCAGTCCCAGTCCAACTGGCCTTGGTAAACTCTCATCAGATCCGTTCCCTTGTATCAGTGGGTGATAGCATCCCTCGCAGTACTGATTTCGTTTTTCATGTTCTTCCTCCTTCTGCTCCTCATTTGCACCTCGGGGGGGGGGGGGGGCTCAGTCCGGTGCTCCAATGTGGGTCTCCGACTGTATCGCCGTCCTTCGCCAGATGAAGGATCTATGGTGATAAGCAAAATATACATCAGTATGGTCATGGGCCACGGCCGATTCAGGCACCCTCTCCTCTGTCCAGAGAGCAATCAGGGGGATTTCTCCTTGGACCTGGGATCCCATATATAATCAAGTCTCCTGTAAACCCTAAAATGGCTCCCTTAGTTGAAATATATTGTTCCCTGATCCCATATTCATCCTTCTTCCCTCCCACCCCCATCCCCGGCCACCAAGCTTTCCCCGTTCCTCCCCTACTCCCTTCTCTCTAACCCTCTCCCCTTCCATCGACCCTCCCACCCCCCTATGCACCCGAGGTTACCTGGGACTCTTGTCTATTTCCTACCTCCTGGTGGATAGCTAAATAATCTTCATCAGGTTCATCTTCTTATTTAGCTTCTCTAGGATCACGAATAATAGGCTCAAAGACCTTTAATTATGGTTAGAATCCACTTATGAGTGAATACATACCGTGTTCCTCTTTTTGGGTCTGGCTTACCTCACTCAGTAAAGCGTTTTCTATTTCCATCCATTTGCATGCAAAATTCAAGATGTCATTATTTTTTACCGCTGAGTAAAACTCTAATGTGTATATGTTCCACACCTTTTTTAACCATTCTTCTATTGAGGGGCACCTAGGCTGTTTCCAGGTTCTGGCTATTACAAATAGTGCCGCTATGAACATAATAGAACAAATGCTTTTGTAGTATGTTAGGGAATCTTTAGGGTATATTCCCAAGAGTGGTATTGCTGGGTCCTGAGGGAGGTTGATATGACATTAAGTAAGATATATGAGAAAGATCTTTATTTTGTATGAGTTCAAAACCACTAGAGTGAAAAATGTGAAATAATAATGCTTATACCATCTAAAGAAGGGGGATTAAAAGAGGCAAATGTAGAAATTTTTATTACATTCCTTTTCATTTGTGGAATTTTAAAGTATGAGTATGTGCAATTAATTTAATACAGTTTTTCAAGTAAAATTTTCTATTTTCTATCTCGTTTTTTTCCCAGAGGGACTAATTATATAAAGACTAGAGAAAATATGAAAGGAAAGATTAAGTTTGTGTTAATTGTATAGAATTCTGAGAAAGCAAAATCAGATACCAGAGAAAACATATGATTTTTGTGCAATGTATTGCCAATTCATCATAGCCAAATTAATATCTTGGAGTTTTTTCACACAATAATGCTTACTTAAAAGATTCATTATAGAATATTTTATTATTTTGCCTTATGAAATATTAAAATTTCATTTAGAACTTTTTAGTAATATTATATATTGTTACTTAATCTTATCAATAGCCATGGTACTTATCTAATCCTTATTTAGTCTATCTTTTTAATAGAAATTCTTTGTTAAAGACCTGTATGATTCTGTAGCATAATGTGGTGAATTACTGCCATTATAAAATAGTAATGAGTGATATAATTTTAATTTTTAATGACTGATATTTTTTGTATTCTTATATACCATAAAATACAGTTCTAGTTATTTTGTGTATGTGCATGTGATTTCAGTCCTGCCCATCTTAAACTGGGTAATCAGTGGTCTCATCCATGGGATACTGATTCTCCATTTCTTAGAATCATTATTTATCTGTTACTAATAGCCATGATTTCATGCATATGGGGGCTGTAGAGATGTGTCAGTGTATAAGAGCATTGACTGCACATCCAGAGGATGACAAAAATCATTTTTTTTCCATAAAATGGCCTCTGGTCCAGCAGATGTGCATGTAGGACACCAACATAAGTGCAAGAAAATATATGTGAACATAAAATAAAAGTGATAAAAATTAAATATATATACTAAAAGTAAATATATAAATGTAAAAAATTAGTAATCATACCTTAAGTAGCTTAGATATCAGTTTTTCAGGAAATAATAACAATGTAATAAATAAAACATTTATATTTTTTTGAGAAGTATGCAGTTCATAAGCAAATGTGTTACTAAAAAATATCTAAAATTTCCCTTATGATGTGCTTTACATGACACTAAAATATAATACATACCTAGATTTTTGAGGAATAAAATTATATTTAGTAACTTCAATAGTAGTACATATTCATATCCTCCCTTATACTTCTCTATTCTTCCTTTGCCCTAGGCAATGGCATTAAAAATAGATATGAGGATAATGTAGCACAGTTACAGGACGTGAGTTTTTAGTATTAAAATCTAAAAGACCCCAATTTGCATATAGGCCTCACTTGCTGACTGTCTATATCACCTTTTACCAGATAAATTTTATGCCTTAGCATCCTCACCTATAAAATAGTAATAGATGTTAGGTGCTTAATAATTGTTATTTGCATTTTTGAGAAACCTATTGCTTAATGTGAGGAAATTATAGAATAATTTCTAAGCAATATGTATTTGTTGTGATATAATGATGTGTTTACAGTAATGTTCTGGATATATTTTGTAGACAAAGATTTGATAAAACAGTAATTGTGAGATATATAAGTGGGAAAGAAAGAAATTGATTAGTAATAAAATGTCTTGTTTGCATATGAGAAGAATGTGATTTTTAAAGAAAGATAACTTAGTATGACTAATAGGCCAAAATTAATTTAAAAAGAGAAAAAGGAATAAAAAGACTTCCTTTCAACATGTTATCTTGAACATTGAAGGATATTAATTTTAAATAAATACAGTCTGAATCTAATATTTTCAAGACCCTGGTGGGTACATTTAAGAATAATTATATTTTCATATCAAAGAGTATTTGTAGAGATGAGAGTTTCTTTTCATTCAAAATAATAATCTGCTGACTTTTGGAAGAATTACTTAAGATGTATTCATAATAAAGCTTAAAATATTTTTTTCTGTTAACTTGGAAGTAAACATTTAGTTGAAGATTGATGCTAATAACAGGCTGCCTGGTTTACTTTTCTAATAGCATACCCTGAGTATGTTTCTGAAACATCAAAATGCTTTAAATGAATCTGTTTGTTTAACAAGATCATACAAAAGACAGCTGTTAGCCATCTCTTCCTCTAACCCACAGGAATATTAAAATTTATTTAGTTTTTGTCCTTTGCCTGATGAAAATGATTACTCAGAAAGTTAGAGCTAATGATGCAAGTTTAAACCAGGTGATGCCTCTCTTCAAGCTCCTTTTCTCTAAACATGTGAATTTAGAATTTGAAAGCTGTACATGCTGTAACTGTGGCAGATGACTTGCCTGAAATGATGTTTTCTCCATCTGGACTCTGGAGTTTTGAGTATGCATGAAAAAGAAAAGATTCACAATTTCTCTTGAAAGTTAACAGCGATTATTTTTTTTTAGAATTTAAACAATTTTGATTTGTAGAACACTGTGAAAATTTCAAGATTTAAACAATAACAACAAAAGCAATATCACAAATTATTAACTCAAAATGGGCAAAGATGTTAGAAAGACAGACAAGAAGGTAATTATCTTGATGATTTGAATCTTCTTTTAATTTTTAATTTTTTAAAAAATTTCATTTTACATTGTAACCATAGTTCTCCCTCCAATAACTACTCCTGGTCCCACTTGCCTCCCCACCCAGCCCTCTCCTGATTCACTCCTCCAAACAGGTAAGAGCTCCCATGGGGAGTCAACAAAGTTTGGCATATTAATTTGTGGCAGAATCAAGCCACTCCCCCTGTGTTAATGCTATTTGTGGCATCCTGCCATAGGCAATTTCCTCCAACAAGCTAACTCCTGCACCAGGGATATATCCTGTTTTTACTGTCAGGAGTCCCTCAGATAGTCAGACTCCACTTCCCTCTCCCACATAAAGAGGGCCTAATTTAGTCCCATGGAAGCTCAATGGCTGTTGGTCTAGAGTTCCTTAGAATCCACCAGCTTGATTCAGCAGTCTCTAGATTTTCCCATCATGAACTTGACCTCTCTTGCTCCCTCTTCCCTCTTTTTTATAGAATTCCTAGAGGTCTGTAAAATTATTGGCTCTGCATCTGGTTCCATCAGTTCCTTAATGAATGCTCTATGATGATAGTTGGAGTATTCACCAATCTGATTATAGAGAAAGGCCAGTCCAGACACCCTATACACTATTGCTAGGAGACTTTCCTAGGGTCATCCTTGTTGATTCTTGGGAATTTCCCAAGAACCAGGTTTCTCCCTAACCCCACAGTGGCTCTCTTTATCAATATATCACTTTCATTGTCTCCCACTCCATCCCTTCTCCCCAACTCTCCTGTTCTCTCATGTTCTCATCCCCCATTCTCTCCCCTGTACCACCAACCCCCAGGTTTGCCAAGAATATTTTATCTAATTTCCTTTCCTAGAGTAATCCATGTGTTTCTCTTTGGGGCCTCCTTGTTACCCTGTTTCTCTGGAGATGTGGATATAAACCTTTGCTTTTATCTAATATTTAATACATATATGCTAATAGTTTGTAGAGTAATAATAGTTATGACTCATTTATTTAATATTATCCTTAACAAAATAAAATGCTATGCTATTTTCATCACTTTGTCTTAGGGGACCTAAAATAGGGCAGATAATAAATATTTTGCAATAAATAATATATATGTAGCTGGCAGTTATTCTGGTATTTTCAGTAATGGTAAGGAAAACATTTTCTATTTCCTATACTGATTCATATCTGTATGTGTAACAAGCTACTTTCATTAGAAAAACATTTTTTTTCACTGAATATTGAAGCAGTTTTAGCTATAAATCAAGGGAATTTATATTACTTTATTATGAGTTTGGAAGCATTCTAACAGCAAGTGTGTTTTTGTTTCAGAGACTAAGTAGAGTGACAGATACATTTTACTGTCCAGTCCAGTAGTTACCTAACTATACTAAAACTTATTTTACTTCTGAGTTCTAGACTGTTTTGTTGACTTCTATTCACTCACATCCATTCAGTTATTAAATGTTATATGTAAATATACCAACAAAATTTTTATTATGTCATAAAACAAAGGCAGATGTTTCTCTACATTTTCCTATTTCTCAGCTTATATGAATGTGAACATGTATGCATGTGTGTTGATGTGAATGCCATAAGTGAATTGAAGGTCTAAGTACAACACTGTAGAACCAATTCTCTTCTACATTGTTCTACATTGTGTGTCTCAGAGATCAATATGTAGTCATCAGTCATATAAGAAAATAATTTTTTTTGTCTGAAATATCTCAACTTCCCATGTATTTTGTTTCTGATTAACAAAACTATATATGTGTGTGTGTGTGTGTGTGTGCATGTGTATGTGTGTGTGCATAATTCCATAATGATTAAAGAATTTTGTTTGTATATATAACATATAATAAATGAAGTAAAAATATTTGTCACCAGCTGACAAACAGAGATAAGTTTTTTTCTTGATTGCTGAAATAATATTTCTAATACTGGCATTTCACTACATTGAATTAGAGACTGACTCTGCTACCAGGGAACCAAACATTTTTCTTGATTTTAAGACCACCTAAGATTGTGACATAAAGGATGCTATATGGCTTCCAAGCCTCGAAGGCATATTTTTATTTTTTTATGAAGAATATAGTTGTATGCATATAAAACTTTATTCTACTATTTTTTTTCTTTTAAATACTGCCTGGCCCATTATCTGTAGCCTCGTATTAGCTAACTCTCACATCTTGATTAACCCATTTCTAATAATCTGTGTAGCACCATGAGGTGAGTCATCAAAATTTAGAGTTTTTATACAGTTACTTAGATGCTGCAATTCATTTGTACACCAGGGCTGATGGAGATGGGCCTTCTGTTATGTGTTATTTTCATTGGTTAATAAAGAGACTGCCTTGGCCCTCTGATAGAACAGCAAATTAGGTAGACGGAGTAAAGAGAACAGAATACTGGGAAGAGGGCAGTGAGGCAGATGCCATGGAGCCAGCCACCAGGTCAGACACGCTGAATCTTTCCTGGTAAGTCACCACTATGTGGTGCTACACAGATTATTAGAAATGGGTTAATCAAGATGTGAGAGTTAGCCAGTAACTAACTCTTTAGAGGTAATGGGCCAGGCAGTATTTAAATGAATACAATTTGTGTGTTCTCCTTTCTGGGGCTAAGCTAGCTGTGCGGGAGCCAGGTGGGACGAAAAGCAGGCCTGCTGGCAGCTCCTCACTATAGATGGCCCCCAAACACTGTAGAGTTGTAACAATAAAAATAGCTCTGGTGGTACTTCTGCCATGAGAATGGAAAGCTAAAGAATGGGCTGGATCCAGCAATCAAAGTCACAGCTTTAATCGTCTCCTTAAAGACTCATGTGGTCAGAAAAAGAGAGAGAGATACAAAAGAGATTCAAAGAGGAAAAAAACCTCTAAATGGTTTACTATGTGCTACAATATATGCAGGCTAAATGTTAAAGTTCTTAGGGTAAAAAAGGAAGAAAGAAAGTAGTTGGGTGTTGTGGTATACACCTTTAATCCCAATGCCTGGGAGGCAGAGGCATATTGACCTCTGTGACTTCAAGGGGTAGAGGTAGATTGACCTCTGTGACTTCAAGGTGTGGTAGGACACACCTTTAATCCCAATGCCTGGGAGGCAGAGACAGACAGATCTCTGTGAATTCAAGGTGTTGTAGCACACACCTTTAATCCTAACATTGGGGAGGCAGAGATAGGTGGATCTCTGTGAGTTCAAGGACAGCCTGGTCTACAGAGTTATTCCAGGACAAAGATATACAGAGAACCTGTCTCAAAAAGTAAAAGCAAAAATAAAAGAAATAAAGGTTAAAATAAAGCCATATAAAGATGGAAAATACACAGAGAATCTTGATACTATATGCTATTATGCTCTCTTTGAATTGTTTGAATGCTGAGGAAGGAGCAACAGCTCCTAAAAGATATTTGTTTATAAATGCTGCTGAACTAAACCAAGATAGATATGTTGAAAATACCTTGACTTCAAAATTTGGATCTAAGGTTATGATGCTTTGGAAAAGTTCTTCTTTTGTTTTCACAGAGGATGAGACCCTGTGGATTGCTTCTATCCCAATATGGTATGATAGACCCTGTCCTCCTGAAAGGTTGCTATGGACACCCTTAAGAAATTACTTTGCTCAACTGCCGACTGAGATGAATCTAGCACAGTTTATACTATGAAAGACCTGATTAGCAGAGCCCCTATACAGCAGGAAGAAGTTTGGAGAGAAATAACTACGTCCATATTCCCAAATATTGTTTATAAATGTTCTTTTACATTTAAAGGGGGATATGATATAGATATGAATAATTTGCATTGGTATGGATTTCAAGGTCAATTTTATAAGATGGGCATCAAAGAGGCTCCTATGGAGTTGGTTAGACATTTTGGGGAAGAAACTGCTCTTGCCTGGACTGTTTCATAAACTGGACACAGAGAACCCGCAGAGAGAGGATTGCTGAACTTGCCTAAAGGTGAGATGATCTTTTGGGGTTCCTAATTCATGAAAGAGTCTGCGAACCATTCTGCAGGACACAGTAGATAGTGACTGAACTGCCTTTGAAATTTCCTGCTTCATGGAAATGTCTGCTGAAACTATGGGCCTGAAGGCTGAATATGGATGCTCCAACGTTACAGAGGAACTTTGGGTGACTGTCCTGGCAGTGAGATGTCTCTGTAATTTCTAGAGTTTTGGAAATTGCTTACTTCTTGTTTACTTAGGTAATATTATATCCTTCTGGAGTCTTTGATGGAGTTTAAGAATGGTTAGTTAGAGTTATAGTTTTCCATTATTATGATAAAGATAAAATAGATGTAAATATTGTAACTGTAATTCTTACTCGATAACTTTTTTTAATATGTAATTTTACCATGTTAAGTGAAAGCCTTTCTTTTTTGTTTAAATAGAAAAAGGGAAAATGATGGAGATGGGTCTTCTGTTATGTGTTATTTTCATTGGTTAATAAAGAGACTTCCTTGGCCCTCTGATGGGACAGAAAATTAGGTAGGCGAAGTAAACAGAACAGAATGTTGGGAAAAGGGTAGTAAGGCAGACGCCATGGAGCCAGCCACCAGGTCAGACATGCTGAATCTTTCCTGGTAAGTCACCACTATGTGGTGCTACACAGATTATTAGAAATGGGTTAATCAAGATGTGAGAGTTAGCCAGTAACTAACTCTTTAGAGGTAATGGGCCAGGCAGTGTTTAAATGAATACAATTTGTGTATTGTTATTTCTGGGGCTAAGCTAGCTGTGCGGGAGCCAGGTGGGACGAAAAGCAGGCCTGCCTGCAGCTCCTCACTACACAGGGTTTTCCGTTTACATTTTTTTCTACCTAGACTATCACTCATTGTCTATGAAAATTTATTTATATTCATCATTGGAACCTTAGTAAAAGTGCCATCTCCCATAAAACTTTACTGTCCCATTTTTTCTAAAAATGATTACTGACTGTTACACTCTATTTTTACCAGATTTAGTTCAATTGTAGTTCCTACAAGAACTTGTCAGTATTTGCTTTTATTTCAAATACAGGTTATTACAACACAGTAGTGAAAATATTAAATACTATTTGCATCTCCAAAAGTCAATCTCTAAATTTGTGAACACAGTTTATTAATCTAGGTCACCAAACTATATGGGTTACATTTCTATGCCCTTTTATCAATGAACATTTACTTGGATTCAACTAGAAGGAGACATTACCAACAGATTTTAATGTAGAAGAAATGAACCTGAATATTTATGACATTTCCCCTTTTCTAATATTCTATAGTTTAACAGAGGCTACATTTACTAAGTATTGCAGTTGTCACCATCTATAATTCTATCTGGATTCTACTAATAGAATTTTCATTTTTGTGTAGTTAGGGCTAGAAATGCAACAAAAACTCATCAGGAAAGATTTATTAGAGAGAGTTAATAATAAAAACATTAACAAAGTTTGTTAGTTGAGTTAGTCAATATTTTGTTGTTAAATCAAATCCTGCCAATTCTCTATCACATAATAAACAGAAATTTAAGCTTCTGACTTTGAATAAATATTATAGTGAATAATTTGAATAAAATTAATATTCAGAATGTACAACCTGCAAAAGTCTGTCTCTGAATCATGAAAGGAAAGAATTAATATTAAGAGAGAAAGGGAAGAACTTAAAATGTTATACTAACACTGATCCTACACATGAGTAGAATATACTTTGCTTTCAGGCCAACAGTTTTAGCTTTTATAGTGCCAATTAAATTTCAATTTGGAGAGTATATTCAAACCATAATAGTAAAATTTAAGAAAAGTAATAAAAATGAAAAATAAATTCAGACATAGTAAAAGAAACTGTATAAATAGAAAAACCTAAAACCACTATGATCTGATAAATTGAACTGTGGCTAAGCTTAGCATAGCAGGATCATGAAGAAAGACTGGAAACCAGGAAACAAATATCTAATAGTATTGTTAGTTTATTAATTTTCATTTTTTAATATTCCATACCATTAGCACAAGTTTGTAAAAACCTATTTATTGAAGTTCTCATAGCTTATATTCTTAGGATACTGAGCAGGGTATAGAAGAGTAGAGAGTGCATCTCTCTTCATTAATAAATTAGAAACACTGAGCATGGAATAACTTTTCACATTGCTGATGTTTAGCATATGCTTCACATATTCATATCTATTATTTTCAAATAGAACTTATATTATTTAAATAGCTTAACTATTAAATCCTAAGATTATGACTTATTTTGCTCCTGACAGATATACCTCAAAAGTGTCCCACTTTTAAAAATAAAACTTTTAGACTTATCGATCCATGATTTAAGTTAAATCATGTCCAAATCATCTTACATTTCCCCATCCATTTCAGAGTAGATTTTTTTCACAATTGCTATTATTTGACTTACTTCTCTCTTCATAGTTCATGAGGATTAAGTTCTAGACAAGATTATTATGGAAAGAAGATATTTCTTTAAAAAATGTGCTATTTATATTTAGAACAAGTGAAGTCAATTAGATGCTATGTCTGGGCTAGTCAAGACACCTCTTTTCTCAGAATGCCACAGTTCTCTCCACCATCATCTCATTAAAATCACCAAACTCGAAGAGAACTCTGAGAAATTATGTAATTAGTCCATCTATGAAGAGTGTTATGAATGATTATTAAGCCATTGTAGTGAATAGTTCATGAGAAATGAATATTTCCTTTCCAAAAGTGATAATCTAAATTTGCTACTATAATATCCTCTAAGATTAAATCAATTATAATCTGCATTTTTGAATAAGTCTTTGTGTTTGTTTTTTTTTAAGAGAGATTTTCATATTGTAGGGACTCTGATATATTTCAATTCTGATGTGGGATTCTCCTCTGTATGCTGTGATTACCATTAATAAATAAAGAAAGCTGGCCTGAGCCTACAGCAGGGCAAAACACAATTAGGCAGAGAAAACTAAACTGAATGCTGGGAGAAAGAAGAGTGGAGTCAAGGAGAAACCATGGAGCCTTTATCCAAGACAGACAAGCTGAAATTTTGATGATAGGCCACGACCTTGTGGTGATACACAGATTAATGGAGATGGGTTAAATTAAGATATAAGAGTTAGCCTAAAATATGCTTAAGCTATTGGCCAAACAGTATTGCAAATAATATAGTTTCTGTGTGATTATTTGTAGAGTCTGGACAACCAGGAAACAAACAATTTGTTCTCCCCCAACACAATATAGCATTCTATACTTACATTAAAAACTCCTTCCAAGAAAAATTCTGTAAGTGTCCTTGAGATATTACATGTTTTCACATAGCTGATTAAACTGAGGTCAGGGGATCCATATGCTATATATAAGATATAATCATCTGAAAGTCACAATATGGTTTATTTAATTCAAGGAAACATAAAATCACTTGTTGAATTGCCAGACCATTGTCTTTTAAGGAGAATGCTTAGACAAGTAATAATGTAAATGCCAAAAGTTTGTTTTTTCTTAACCAAATCAATGTTAGACTTCACACAGAATCTCTCTGGAGATAAAGTCTAGTGACACTGCTATTATTGATAACCTGTGTCTCACAAAGGGCTTAAACAATGAAGAGCAGTATATTCAGTTGACAATTATCAACTTATATATCAGTCAAATATGAATATGCCATTTTATATGTGTTCTCATAAAAATAATAATTATAGTTTTGGTTATAAAGATTGCAAGAATATGAAGAAATAAACTTTTGTAATTTTTAAGGAATGTTTTATTTCATCAAAATTATCTCAATTAAAATTATATCAGAGGGAAAGAGCAAATGGCTAAATGGTTAAAAACACATATTGCTCTTGTTGAGGAACTAAATTGAGTTTCCAACATGTCAAATATATCAGAAATGCCTCTAATTTCAGAAGATCTGGAGCCCTCTTTTAAACCATAGTACTACCTGTATTCACAGGCAAATACCCATATATATCTATATGTGTGTATATATTTACATGTATATGTATACACATATGTACCTATGATGTATATATAGAAACATAGACACTGACATTCATGCATGTGTTTGTGTACATTCACTCATGCAAAAACACAAAGGGAAAGAGAAAGTGTCAGACAGATGTAGGCCCATATTTCATACAAAATATGTACAACCAGGGTCTCTGGCCATGTTCAATTTCCAAGACAGCTGCAATCCTGCCTGACAAGCTAGCCACCTAGCAAAGACTCAGGAAGTACGGCTCCTTTTCTTTTGTTAATATGTAGATCGCCTGGGGAGAGTTGTGGATTTCAAGCTGGTGACTTAAATTGCAGGTGTTTTCATAGTCCTACATCCCTGGAAAGAGAATATTAATGAGTTTCCACCTTTATTTACCTGGGGAATAAAATGTGTTTGAATAATAAACTTGGATAAATCTTCAGGAATGAATGAAGCCTGAGATGTCTTTTCAGTATAGCTGTGTGAACTGTGTCTCATTTTCTCCTGTGCTTCCATACTGGTTCAGTTAGGAAAAAAATAGTTCTTATGTTGGGGCCACAGACCCTGACAGACAGACCCAAAAATGTTTTTTGTGTTTTTCTAAAGTATCTTTATACATTTTTTCTCATATTTTTTACACTCTTCCAACTCTTGCCAGATACCTCTATGTAGTTTCATGTCCCTGGAATCATTAACAGTCTTAGTTATGGGTTTTAACTTATAGTGAGCATTAAACCCAATAAAATTGTGATTGCCTACTCCCATAACACTTATGACACTATTCAACATAAAACTTTTTCAGTCAGGTGACTATTGCAGCTTATAGGGGTTATACCTCAGTGAGATTAATGATTTTTTCTTCTATGATAGTATTATAACATTTCAAAATGCTATGAATACTAATCAGTGGGGGCTGGAGATTACAGTTTTGTGCCAGGTCAAACTCTTCAAGTTTTATTTCATAAGCATGTATTGTCTTCATCAACAGAGTATAATATGTGTAGAGACAACAAGTAGCATTGACAATAGTCTGTAAATATTTGGGGGCAGTATCTATGCAATTACTTTTGCCAACAAATAAAAAAGTATACAAACCATTCCAAAACTCTGGGTTTTGTTTTCGTATGATATCTAGCAGTGATATTTTCTCCCCGTTATATTATTATTTTCATGTTTTAAACTTATGTCAAGGACAGATAGGAATAGTCAAATCTTAAATCTCTTTATGGGATTGGTGGCATTTCTCCATATATATCCAGTGAACTGATCAAAATAAATATAGGATACTGAATTGAAGTTCAATGCCTGAAAAACAAAGGCAGTAGAATACAAAGTGTTCCAGTTCAAACAGAAATGCAAGAAATACAGGCCAACATTTCCTTCTTCTCTTCTGTTTGGAGACTCTGAATCTTGCTACAGAGATACATCCTCATTTATATTCATTGCTTCACTCTTTAGAATATCCAGGAAGAGGAAACAACTTAGATATCCATTAACTTATGAATATATAATAAGTATGCAGTATATTTATGAGATAACAAAATGAATGGTAAAAAAATGGATCTAGAAACATGCATTCTGGGTGAGGTATTCCAGACACTGAAAGACAAGCATTTAATATTTTCTTTGATGTACAGTTTTTAGTTATGATGCTTTAGATTTGTGTGATTCAGTTAGAATACCACCTGAAGTTATGTAGCTAGTAAGTGATCAAGTGGAAGAAGGAGGTATTCCAAGTAAGGGAATATAGAATTCAATGTTATAAAGGAATAACAAGTTTAAACAGGAGGATTAAATTGTATGAAGCATGGAACAGAATGGTACAGACAGGAAGATAGAGATGATACCTAACACTAATGGCCTTTTGAAAAACCATAGGAATGTTTACTATTGTAGAATCTTCCTAAAATACACACATATATAAAAGGAATATAAATGGAATCACAAAATGATATAAGATAATTCCCTAAGAAGACATCATATGTAAAAAAAAACCATAATAACAAAAATAAGCTATACATTTTTGAGTCACTGATAAGAGATGTTACTAAATACTACAGGCTAGAGTGAATGTTACTGTTTACCCTCTACAGTAAGACCCTATTACTGAAGACACAACATACTTATATCATCAAATATTAAGACATCAAACTGCTACCCAGTTAGAAGCTCCACCTCTGATGACTATTGTTGATAGATCTGGAAAATACCATAGATTCTGCCAGAGGAGAAAAGTAATTATCAATATCATACAGCTATGACTGTGAGCTATAATAATGATCTCTGTAAGATGTGAACAATGAAAGAATATTTGCATTAATATTAGTGAATTAATCTATCACTTTTTGATTGATTTAAAAATCCATTTTATAAAATGGAACTAATTAAATTCTTAATGAAGCCAAAAACAAGATAGTTCTTGGTTGAAGAACCAGGATCAGAGAAAGGATGAATATTTTTTGAAGGTATGGGTCATTGCCTATGTATGCTTATTGTACCATGAAGCTGGCAATCAGCATGCTGTCTCTCATATGAAGTAGTGTCCACACTAAAACTGTGAACCAAAATATTTCCTTCTTGCCTTAACTTTCTTCTAAGTATTTGGTCAGAGTGACAAGAAAGTAAAGACTGTAATTAACATAGAAATTTGGTAGCTTAGGAGTATTGCTTCTGTTAATTTTATAGTGATGTTAATAGGGTACTGAAGTATCTTAAGTGAGGAATAATGAAGACATTTGAATTTCCGACTAGAGAATCCCACAGCCAATATATGAACTTAATGATGAATTTTACTGGGAGTTAAGAAGTCTAAAACACTAATAAAATTGTAGACACTAAAGACTCTCCTTATGATGTTTCAGAGGGGTGCAAAGAGTATCCCATATCCCCTATAGTTTCAGGCATTTAAACATCAGTTCCACAATTGCTTAGGGAAGGCTTAGCTTTTAAAATTCTGTGAGAAGAAGTATGTAACTGGGGGAAGGATATAAAAGTTTCAGATTTCAACTGATTTTCAATTTGCTCTCTGCACTTCCTGTTTGTTGCTCAAGATATTTTTTTCAGCTTCCTATTCTTGAATTTGTTTTCCTCTGCCTGCTTTCTCTGTCTTGCCATTATAGACTCCAACAATCTGGAGTCATAAGCCAAGATAAACATTTTCTTTTACATGTTGCATGGTCATGGAATTTTTTTCACAGTAACAAGAAAGAACCTAATATTTTGAAGATAGATGTTTAAAAGAAATCCCATACTAGCTCAGAATTGAGAATAGCAGAGGGTTATTTATTGTCTGTCTTTATTTTTGCATGTATACCTATGATGGCCATAACTTCTAATGAATGTAATTACTGAATCAATCTTTTTTTGATTTTTAAAAAATTGTATTGGTCTCTACGTTTTCTCTGCTCCCCTCACTGTCTCTCCCCTCCAGCCATTAATCCTCCCCCAAGGTCCACATGCTCCCAATTTATTCAGGAGTCCTTGTCTTTTTCTACTTCCCATGTAGATTAGACATATGTAAGTCTCTCTTAGAGTCCTCATTGTTGTATAAGTTCTCTGAGATTGTGGTTTGTAGGCTGTTTATCTTTTTTTTGCTTTATGTTTAAAAACCACCCATGAGTGTGTATATGTGATAATTGTCTTTCTGTCTCTGGGTTATCTCACTTAAAATAATATTTTCTAGCTCCCTCCACTTGCATGTAAAATTAAAATATTATTTTTTTCTGCTGTGTAGTACTCCATTGTGTAAATGTACCACATTTTCCTTATCCATTCTTTATTCAAAGGTCATTTAGGTTGTTACCAGGTTCTGATTATGACAAGCAATGCTTCTATGAACATAGTTGAGCACATGTCCTTATGCACGATTGATTCTCCATATACCAGAATTCTTTTAAACTACAGAAACAGAATTCCAAGGGCTGGTTGATTCTTCACTATGTCAAGCATCTAGTTGCTCTTGTACCAGCTGTTCTAAAGTCTGCAGTTTTTCTTCAGTTAGAGGCCATTGCTTAAACCATATTGGTTTGTCAGTTAACCATTTTAAATTTAGGACTCTCCATACTTCTAAAGGTTTGGCAATTGCTTTGTGTTCTTGTACATCCTGAATGGCTGGATAAGTTTGTATATAGTACCTTATAATATCCTTTCCAGAATTATGAGTTCCTGGAACTGCAGGAATGCTGATCTGAGTATTCCACTGTTACTGCAGGTCATGATCCCATAATTCTACTTCAATATTTGTCACATATGGCCTCAGCTTCCCTCTCTGACCTTCTGGCCCTATGAAATCAACCCATCTCATACTTTGTTTAACTTGTGATCTGGTTCCATTTCCTTGTAACTGAACATCTCCCACTTCAAGAGGTCAATTTTGATGCCAAGAATCTGGAGTAATGATATTCACATCTGCACCTGTTTCTATTAAACCAACAATTACAATGCCACCTATATACACTCATAGGTTTTGTCTTTAATCATTTATAGAAGTATTCCAGAGCATGTTTCCTTTTTTAAATCAGAATTTTTGTTGTATCCTCCATGTTTACACGATAATCTAGAATAGTATGGTCTTTTATAGAAGGTTCTGGATATTTTAATTTTCCTGGGAGCCATGTCCTTCATAGTTACTGGAAATGACTGGGCCACTTTTGGCAAGAGGCTCATCAAGGAGTTTCCCAATGGCATCGGGTTGCCTTGTCTGTCTTTTGTTTATCTGCATTCATTGGTCCAATGTTGGCTTTTACCACACCTTCTACTTATATTAGAAGGCTGAGATTTTCTATTCTTGTTATTCCCAAAAGAGATATTATTTCTAGGAATTCCTTGTCTACAATCCATTCTCAAATGTCTTATTCTACCACAATTAAAACATTTAGCATTTTGATGTTTCTTCATTCCTTTGGAAATTCTTTCTCCTACACAAGATTCAGTATTATAGTCAAATGTCTCAATGTTCATTATATGCAGGTTCCACTCATCCATAGGTATTGATCTAATCTTTAAAGGCACAAGTATATTTTTGTATTGTAAGTTGGCATTGCCAAAAGCCAGAGATTCAATAAGTACTCATCTAGCATCTGGGTATATTACTCCTATTTGTATAACCTTAGTTAATCTTTGTAAAAAGTCTGAAATTTCTACTTTAAAGATAACACCTTATCCTTGGACATTATTTGAATAGTATTCAGATTGCCACCTTGGAGAGATACTCTATCTGCTAATCTATCATACCTTTTATAAAAATTTTGATTGTCAAATTCAACAGCATGAATACTATGAGATAATTTCTCAGTACTCTTAGATATGGATTCAATTTTATCTATCAAATTAATGCTATCCTTTTCAGTAGTATTAATTTTTTCAGGAAACTTTTCATTTTTGGTGAGATTAATCCTGTCAACTAGTTCATAATTATTAGTCTGTGAAGAATGTATCATTTCTAAAAGTGCCACATTCTTTCTTAAGGATATAATATGAAGAAAATAATTGAGTTCCAATATTCAATAAATGGAAGCATCACCTTAATCATATAAGCCTTAAAGAATACAACCCATAGTATTATAAAAAACGTTACTAAATGTTTCAATATTAATGTAGTCTATAATATTGATTTATTAATTAATGGTTATGAGATCTGGTAAATTGCTTTAGTTGTAATAATCTTTATTTTTCAGCAAGTGTCATGGTTGCAGAGTTGTGACTAGCAGTGATTCAACTAGTGGCAACAGGAAAGGTCCTGAACTGCTTTAGTTTTTCACCTTGGTACTGTTTAAATATTGAGAAATATGCTTTGCTTGAAAAATTAAAAACAATTAAATCAATTCCATAACAGAGCAAGTAACCCAGAAATCATTGTAGGGAGTGCAAACTGGAAGCTGAACAAGTCGCCATGCCACAAGGAACCATACCCAGGGAACGTGGCAGTGGTGGCACTGGGCATGCATGAGCTTGGAAAATCTGTAAGTCTCCACAGGCAGTAGCACTGTCATGGTAGGATTCTACAAAAATAAATAAATAAATAAAATTAAAAAATTAAAAAAAAAACCCTCTTAGGTAAATGCAAGCCAAGCATACAGGGTTGGGAGACTATCTGGGCCATGGACTTGTTAGGCTTTTAGGCCATCCATTGTCGGGGTCCAACCCCTACATAAACTATCTCTCTGGACTAGCTTGGAGGCATGGGAATAAAGACACAACTCACATCGCTTTATCGGGAGGGAGATTCTCAGTGATCCCTCATTAAATCCTGAGTTTACATGCTGAAAATTTCTCTTATGTATTATCCAAACAGCCTTTTTTCCAAAACATAAACTGAGGGGGAATTTCATTAACATTCTTTTTCCTAGGTAACCAGGTGAAAGACTTTAGTCATGTCCACACCTTTGATCAGATCTTTCTATGCCAATTTTTTTTGTCACATCTTCCTATCTTCCTGCTCTATGTGCCAGCTCTGCCATGTAGGCCTAAACTAGCACCTCTATCCCAGACTTCCTACAAATTACAAAGAAGCAGAACAATATCTTGACCCTTTGTTAGGGAGCAACAATCTATCTGGAAGGCTACATGCCCACATCAGATGAGAACTATGGCTTTAGAGCCTGGATGCTGTACCATGTAGGAATATGGGCCTACAGTCCACCCTGAAGATGTGGAGTACAATTCCACTTGGGGTGCAAGATGAGGATGGATGCTAGCTCATCTGAGTTGAGAATTATAGAGGGTTATTTATTTAGGGATAGACTCACAAGTCAATAACCTCTGCTGGAACAGAGAACAGCAACCTAATCCCACAGCCAGAAAAGAGGCCAGATGCTCACTTTACATTGGCATATAATAGTATAAGAGGCCACGCTCAAGTGGGCTGGTAATTTAAAGACTACTTGCTATAGGATATTCTTACAGCAGTACTTGAAGGTGGTATGTCATTATTAAGAAATTGATCATATTTGTTTGATTTTGGAGGAATGTGTAAGAATGTGGAACTCTAAAAGCAGTTCAATCTCATGGGAACTTGAGAGAGAGTAATATTGAGTGAAATAAGAACAATGGACATTTAACACAAAACTTTTCAGAGAGGAAAATGTTATCAACATGGCTAGACATCCTTCTTGTTGTAATGTGGCAGGGAATCTGGCTGCTTTCTATTCCCATTGTAAGAACTTGTCTAAGACTAAATTTAAAATTAATCTACTAATTTATTTGGAAGAGGCAACTTCAATGCAACATAATATTGAATCTGTTGTATGATTACTATAACAATTACTGTTAGGTTGCTCTACAAAAGTTCAAGTGGAACAGAAAGAAATGCAAACTGTATAGTTTAAAGAAAAAAAGAACAACAGAAACTTAATAGTATATTAAGTTAATATACTTATTATACTTATTATATTCTTAATAGTCAAGAATTGTGTTAAATGGTGTAAAGAGATTAGTACCATTAAGGAGAGGGCCCATAACAAGCAGCAGTGCAAAGGTATGGATGTTCTCAATGTCAGACCTCTCCCAGCTTTAATGAAATCATCAGGGTCTACCTCAAGAAGGCAGCAAAATTCAGCAGTATCTTCCATAGAGTGATGGATTTAGAGGTATGAATAATGTGAAAGACAAGAGTGTATATGTTTTTCCTCTTTCTCTTTAGAAAGCTGATGAGGACAGGAAACAAGCAATTCCATAAGTAAAACTATTGAGAGGGTGAGAGCTTTTGAGAGTCTACTATATGAACCATGGGATGCAATGGATAGCCGAAGATGTTTGAGACGTAAGAACTACAATGTATCTGTCAAGAAGAACTATATAGAGGAAATAAAACTAATGCAGAAATAAATGAATGATGCCTATCACAAAACTGGAGGGGCAGAACAACCTTAGCCTTTTTAAATCCAAGTCCCTGCCATTAGAAATGGAGTTACAGTACTTTGTATTAGCCCTATTGTCTTTTGGTCTTGCATTGATTGTGGAGACCAAAAATTGTGAGATTATTTGTAGGGAGCCGCCAGGATGTCGCCTTGGCGAGTTAGTGCCTACAGCCTGGAGGTATACAAATCCTTTGATGCTGCCGTCCAGGCCAGTTTGCTCGGAGCCTTGTTTGCATTTCAGAGACTTGGTTTCCTGACCTGTCCTGTGGCTTTGGGCACTAGCAGAATGGCATCAACCAATCAGCATTCGAGCCTCTCACCCTAGAAAAGCGGCTGTCTTTGGGTTTTTCGCTCTCTCTCTTGTCATCCCTGTTCCCCATTCCCCCTTTCAATCAAGTAGCTCTAATAAATTGTGATTGAGAAGGATTCTTGATTTTGTGATCATCCATT
Source organism: Myodes glareolus (assembly GCF_982192425.1). Lineage (NCBI taxonomy): Eukaryota > Metazoa > Chordata > Mammalia > Rodentia > Cricetidae > Myodes > Myodes glareolus. Next base: position 63,480,548 of record NC_142053.1, on the reverse strand, counting down.
CCTGCTGGTCAGGAAGCGCGTCACATTTTGGTGCTGATAACCTGGGACGCCGGATTTGAACAAGCCAAGGAGGGAGCAGAATTCAGAACTCAACACAAAGAGCGGTGACTGATGTCAGGAAATCCTCCAGATGTATGCTGATTGCTAAGGCTGGTCCAGAGTGGTAATGTTTGCATTTGTTCTTCTCTGTTGCTTTGGGTTGCGCTGTGATTAACCAGGTGGTGAGTGCCTTTGCTGCTGCGACTGCAGCTCTAGTCAAAAGTAAAACTAAGTCCGCAGTAGATCAAGCGGCATTTTTCTAAAAGGACTTCCTTGTAAGTAAAAAGGAGGTTTTTCTTTAGCCCAGGGGGTAAGTGCGCACCATGGGCAATTCTTATGGAGCCAGCTCGAACCCCAGGGAGATTTATCGCTCAATCCAGGCATTTTTGCGACAGTGTGATTTAAGATCTCTTCTAGCACTGTCGCTAACATCGTAAAAGACATTGTTGATGTCTCACCTTGGTTTGCAGCTTCAGGTGATCTAACTTTGCCATCTTGGAATAAGCTAGGCAGGGATTTGGAACAAGCAGAAGGAAATATTGGGAGAGGCACACTTCCTTTTTGGAGGATGGTGCGGGACTGCTTGAAGGAAGAACGTAATATAGAGATATTAAAACAGGGTCGCAAGGCATTACAGAAACATCAGGACAGTTTTTCAGAATCAGATCAGAAGGAGGAACAAGAGTGTAGGCCTAGAAAGAAAAAGGAAAAATTAAAAGATAAGGATCCGGAAATAGAAAAAGGAGAAAAGGGGAAGAGAAGCCCCATAGCTTTAGTAGTGAAAGAATTTGTAGATTTAGATTTATCAGAGGAGGAAGAACAACTACAGGAAGCGGCTGCTAAATCTGAGAAAGAGCAGCGAGGTAGCCGGAGGCGGGGCGATGTTGATGTGTTTACTACAAAGGGCAGAAGAGACGAGGCGCCAGTACCTTCTGCCCCACCCCCATCCGCCCCTCCACCCATGTACCAGCAGGTAGCTACAGAAGGCCACAGCTTCATAGGAAGGCAAACTTGGTCGCAACTGGCTGCTGCCTTTCCTGTTTTTGAGGAGCCACAGAATTATAATAGGTGGTATGAACCAATCCCATACAGACAGCTGAAGGACTTGGTTGAAGCTGCGAGAAATTATGGAGCAAATGCCAGTTATACAATTGCATTATTGAGAAGGATTGTTACAGTAGCGCTGACTCCTACAGACTGGCAGGAGATTGCAAGAGCAGCTCTTCCAGCAGGGCAGTTCCTGGATTTTAAATCTATAGTCCAGGACAAGGCTCAGACCCAAGAGCGCATTAACATACAAGGCGGCCACCCAGAGTGGACGGCTGATATGCTTCTTGGACAGGGGGCTTTTGCTGGAAATCAGAATAATTATCCTTGGGAGGTTTATAGGCAGGTTAGTGAGATTCTTTATAGAGCATGGAAATCACTCCCTAATAAAGGTGAAACAGCTGGTAACTTAACCAAGATTATTCAAGGTGCTGCAGAGCCATTCTCTGATTATGTGGCTAGGATGACAGAGGCAGCTGAAAGAATGTTTGGGAATTTAGATATTTCATTGCCTTTTGTCCAGCAAACAATATTTGAGCAGAGCACCAAGGAATGTCAAAGAGCAATAGGTCCAGTAAAGGGAAAGGGATTAGAAGCCTGGATCAAAGCCTGCCATGAAGTTGGGGGGCCTCTAACCAATGCAGGGCTGGCGGCTGCTGTGCTTGCTTCTGCCATAGGTGTCAGAGGAGATAAGGGAAAGGCATGCTTTAAATGTGGACAGTTGGGGCATTTCAAAAAACAATGTCCCAATAGTCATAATGCCTCAGATTCTTCAGGGCTCTCAGCTGCAACATCGCAGAGGCAGCCAGACATTTGTCCCAGATGCAAGAAAGGGAAACATTGGGTTAATGAGTGCAGATCAGTTAGGGATATAAATGGACAACTTATTCCTCTGCCTGTTCAGTTATTGTCAAAAAACGGATTGAGGGGCCCATGCACCCAGGGCCCAAAAATATTTGGGGCAATTCAGAACACGATGGCAGTCCCCGAGATGACTCCATCGTCCCAACAAGAAGGGCAGCCAAAGGCTCCGGAGGGCTGGACCTCTGTGCCACCTCCGAACTGCTATTAACTCAGGATATGGGAGTTTAGGTCATAGAAACAGACGTGTCTGGGCCATTAGAAAAAGATACTGTTGGCATAGTCTTGGGACATTCATCCTCAATTATGAAAGGCCTGATAGTCCATCCTGGAGTCATAGACCCTGCCTATGAAGGCTGCATTAAAATTCTTTGCCATTCTCCATATGGGGTAGTTTCCATCGCCCCAGGAGACAGAATAGCTCAACTCTTAGTTCTGCCTTCAGGGCGTAATAAGCTTCCAGCAGAGGGGCTTGTCTTAAAGGACAAAAGCCTTGCTCCCATGGGAGTAGATTTGGCTTGTTTATCCTTGGAGCTTGATCAGCGACCAATCTTAAATTTAGAAATAGAAGGAAAGATTTTTTTCAGGCCTGGTGGATACTGGAGCAGATAAAAGTATTATCAGATCCCAAGCATGGCCAAAACGCTGGCCCTTACAACAGGCCTCCCAGTCCCTTGAAGGGCTGGGGTATGCACAAACACCGCATATAAGTGCTAAGGAGTTAGTCTGGAGAACAGAAGATCAGAGAGGGACTTTTCAGCCTTTTGTGGTTGATTTGCCCATCAACCTATGGGGCAGGGATGTGCAGTCTCAAATGAGATTGAGACTTACAAATGATTATTCTGATACCAGTAAGCAAATGATGGCACGTCAGGGCTATATTCCTAATAAGGGACTTGGTAAATGTCTCCAAGGTAGACAGAATCCTATTGAGACTGTCTCCAAGTTAGATAGAAAAGGCTTGGGTTTTTCATAGGGGCCACTGAAGTTGTAGCTTCCACACAAAAAACAATGCCCATCCCTTGGCTAGTAGATAAGCCGGTATGGGTCCCTCAGTGGCCCCTTTCCTTGGAAAAGCTGGAAGCTGCAAGACAATTAGTACAAGAACAGTTAGAACTAGGATATTTAGAACATTCTGTATCGCATTGGAATACGCCTATTTTTGTGATTAAAAAGGCTTCTGGAGGTTGGAGGTTACTGCATGACCTTAGGGCAGTCAATGCTCAGATGCAGGTCATGGGGCCAGCCCAGCAGGGCCTCCCATTGCTTTCAGCAATACCAAAGAATTGGCCTGTAATTTCCTTGGACATCAAGGACTGTTTCTTTTCAATTCCCGTGTGCCCTCAGGACCGGGAAAGGTTTGCATTTACTCTTCCATCTGTTAACAATGAGCAACCCAATGCTCGGTTTCAATGGAAAACTTTGCCTCAGGGAATGGCCAATAGTGCCCTCATATGTCAGTTATATGTAGATGCAGCATTGAGTCCTGTTAGGAGACAATTTCCTACTGTGAAAATTGTTCACTACATGGATGATTTATTGTTATCTGCCCCCCATCAGGAAACCCTGAAGGAAGTTTTCCAAAAGGTTACATCCCTTTTGGAGGAGCAAGGACTCCACATAGCCTCAAATAAAGTACAAACATCTTCCATGGTGAAATTTTTGGGGACTATAATCACCCCTGAAAGCATCAGGCCTCAGAAAGTGCTTATTCGCACCCATCACCTTAAAACTCTTAATGATTTCCAGCAGTTGCTGGGAGATATAAATTGGATTAGAGGATATTTAAATATACCTCGATCTGAGCTCTTGCCTTTGTTTTCCATCTTAGAAGGCAATCCTGATATCTGTTCATCTAGAGCCATGACCCCGGCTGCATTGCAGGCCCTTAAGAGGGTAGAATCTGCTATTACTACAGCTCAATTACAGCGAGTGAATCCATCCTTACCAATTTTGCTATGCATCCTCAAAACAAAAAATTATCCCACTGGAGTGTTATGGCAAGATGGACCCCTCTGGTGGATGCATGGAAATTCCATAGGAGCAAGATCTGTTCAATATTATCCAGAATTGGTGGCTGGCCAAGCATTAATGAGAATAAAGCTTTGCTTAGCCCACTTTGCGAGAATGCCTGACAAGTTGATAATTCCCTATACGAGGGAACAGGTAGAAGTTTTGACAGCCACAGTAGATGGCTGGGCTGTCCTGCTTTGTGCATTCCCTAATGTTATTGACAATCATGTGCCAAGGGACCCCTTAATAAATTTTGTGGAGAAAAATTTGATGTATTTTCCCAGGATTACCTCGCCCCACCCATTAGAAGGAGCCTTAACTATCTATACAGATGGCTCAAAGACCGGAAAAGGGGCTCTGGTGGCAGGAAATGCTAAACCTGTGGTCTTTCAATTTCGGCCTGATTTCCCCCAAGTCACTGAGTGCTTGGTGGTTTTGGAGGTATTTCAGAGATTTCTTGAGCCATTTAATTTAATTTCAGATTCACAATATGTGGTCAATGCTGTGGCCTCTCTTGAGGTTACAGCCTCAATTCGCAGCTCAAGTACAGTGTCTAATATTCTTTTACAAATACAAAAACATATTTTAAAAAGAGAAAATCCCTTTTATGTTGCTCATATTCGAGCACATTCTCTCTTGCCAGGACCTATGGCAGAGGCCAATGCTCAAGCTGATGGTGCTACTCGAGCACTCGCCCTTGTGGCTACAGATTCACTCCAGCTAGCTAGAGATTTCCATCAGCTTTATCATGTTCCAGCGAATACACTTCGCTTAAAGTTTAAGATCTCTAGGGAAAATGCCAGGAGGATAGTAAAAGCCTGTCCCTCCTGCGTGACCATGTTACATCCCCCACATATTGGGGTAAATCCCAGGGGGTTAAAACCAAACTCACTCTGGCAAATTGATGTGACTCACATCTCGGAGTTTGGCAGACAAAAGTATGTTCATGTGTCGGTGGACACATTCTCTGGAATAATTCATGCCACCCCACTGGCAGGGGAAAAGGTAACTCATGTAAAAATGCATTGCTTAGAGGCCTGGGCAGCATGGGGAAAGCCAAGTCGCTTAAAAACCGACAATGGCCCGGCATATGCCTCACAGGGCTTTAAAGCCTTTTGCAAGCAATTACAAGTTGAACATACCACTGGTCTACCATACAATCCTCAAAGCCAGGGTATCGTAGAAAGAGCAAATAGAAATTTAAAGGAAATTTTGCGAAAGCAAAAAGGGGGAAAAGCTGTAGCAGCTTCCCCCAGAGAAAGGATTTCTCTTGCACTCTTTACACTTAATTTTTTAATTCAAAATATTGCTGGAAAAACAGCAGCAGACAGGCATGCCCTGTTTGAAAGCTCTACAGAGCGAGATTTGGTCATGTGGAAGGATGTATTGATTAATAAATGGTGTGGACCGGATCCAGTAATTACCAGATCCAGGGGAGCAATTTGCATTTTCCCTCAGATTTGTGAAGATCCAATCTGGGTGCCAGCGAGACTGACAAGAGAAATAAAGAAGAAAGATGATTCAGTGGATGCTGAGTGTCCTGCTGTGGAAGATTCATGCGGAGAAAGCAGAGATGACCCTCTGGGCAGTGTCAAGAGCAGCTGTTTCACGTTATCACCTTGAGCAGCACCCTGTGCAACCTCTTATCTCTTAGCAATTTTCTGACTGACTCTATTTTGCCTTTTCCTTCCTAAGGAATGGGTGGGAGCAGAGATATTCTTGGCATGCTGTGTCTAGGTGGAAGTGCTGTATGTCTTTGATTGGTGTGCTACCTGCTAGCCTAAGTGAGGAGGGACAAGGTCTTTGTGGCACAGGCCTTGGCAGCCTTGGAATGTGTATCCTCACACCAGGTTTGGCTCTCAGCCTCAAAAGAGCTCATAGGCAATTAGCCATGCATAGCCTTTGCACCCTCTAGGGACCAGATAGTCCCACGGCACAGAGGAAGGTATGCATAGGCGGAGGGTGTGCAGACACAGCCCTAGCACTCCCAGGGAAGTAGTTGTCCCATTGCACGGGAAGGGTGTGTCTTGCTTTTCTTTTCTTTAATCAGTCCACACATCATGAGGTGGGGACCAGATTGGGAAATAGTTTTGCCTTATTGCTCTTAAAGACAATAATAGGGGGAGCTGTAGGGAGCCGCCAGGATGTTGCCTTGGCGAGTTAGTGCCTACAGCCTGGAGGTGTACAAATCCTTTGATGCTGCCGTCCAGGCCAGTTTGCTCGGAGCCTTGTTTGCATTTCAGAGACTTGGTTTCCTGACCTGTCCTGTGGCTTTGGGCACTAGCAGAATGGCATCAACCAATCAGTATTCGAGCCTCTCACCCTAGAAAAGCGGCTGTCTTTGGGTTTTTCGCTCTCTCTCTCGTCATCCCTGTTCCCCATTCCCCCTTTCAATCAAGTAGCTCTAATAAATTGTGATTGAGAAGGATTCTTGATTTCGTGATCGTCCATTCCTGCTGGTCAGGAAGCGCGTCACAATTATTTCCACCATGTCTAAAGGTTAGAGAGTCTGAGTTTGCTCAAAATTGTTGACAACAAGTGTAGCTACACATCCTGATCCAGAATGTAGTTACTTAGTTCTTTTGACATTAAGATGGCCCATACTTATAGATATACTCCTTTCTGACAGATGGTCAGGATATGCAAGCATATTTCTGCTCCTTCCTTTGTATTAGGAGCTTTAACCTGGGGAATCTGCCTTCAGGATACTTCATCTAAGGTTGGTTCACTGCTTTAACATCCAAATGCTAATGACTTGATCTCTCAAATTCTTGAAGTAATTAACGGTTGAAGTTCTCCATTGTATCATGTTAAAGATTTGTTAAAGAAATCTTTTGTTGACTTCTCTCCCCCTTTGGTGTTGGGGTATAAAAGTATATGAAAAATTAAATGAGGGTGATTTCAATATTCACTGAAATTCCCTCTTGATACTATCCTGTTTCTCTGTTATTATTGTATTCATTTTTTCATATTCTTTACTTATTTTCCTGATTCCCACACCCCTAACTTAGAAAGAGGTATTTTTGTCAAGGCAGGTCCAAAACCATTGATTTATTATTTTCACACTATATACACAATCCTCCATTTTTTGATTAAAATGAACATTCTGGATTACTCTGCATTCCAAGTATATAAGCTGTATTTTGATTTTTAAAGTGGCTATTGTTAAAATAATTTTTAGTGGACTTTTGTATTTTTAATTAATTAATTAATTTAAAATTTTCACTTCATCCCATCCTCCCATTTCCCACTTACTGCCCCTTCTCCCCTTTCCCCTCTCCCTCCAGTACTAAGAGAAGTCAGGGTTCCCTGCATTGTGGAAAGTCCAACCCTCCACCCCCCCACCTCCATCCTAGGAAGGTATGCATTCAAACATGCAAAAAGTCAGTACATGCAATAGAATCAAAATCCAGTATCATTACCATTGGCTTCTCAGTCATACCTCATTGTTAGCCACATTCAGAGAGTCCAGTTTAATCACATGCTCATTCAGAACCCAGTCCAGCTGGCCTTTGTGAACTCCCACTAGATCAGCTCCTCAGCCTCTGTTGGTGGAAGCACCCCTCGCCATACTGCCTTCCCTTCTTATATTTTCCCTCCTTCTGTTCTTCATCTGTGCTTTGGGAGCTCAGTACAGTGCTCCAACGTGGGTCTCTGTCTCTATCTCCATCACTCGCCAGATGAAGGTTCTATGGTGATATGGATAATATTCATCAGTGAGAATCAATGAGAGCAGGTCAGTTCAGGTACCCTCTCCTCTGCTGCCCACGGACCTAGCTGGGGAAATCTGCTTTGACACCTGTGAACCCCTCTATAGCCAAGACTCTAGCCAACCCTAAAATGATTCCCTTAGTTAGAATATCATCTTCCCAGCTCCCATATTCACTCTTCCCCCATCTCAATTATCCCATTCCCCCAAGCTCTGCCCTATTCCCCCCTTCTCCATTCTCTCTCCCCATTCCCACTTTCCCCCAACCAACCCCAACCTCCCCTCCCCCCATGCTCCCAACTAATGACTGGCAATCTTGTCTACTTACAATATCCAGGAAGATAACTATATGTATTTCTTTCAGATCACCTTCTTATTTAGGATAATGAACTATAGGCTCAGTTTCCTTTGTTTATATCTAGAATCCACTTCTGAGTGAGTACATACAATATTCATCTTTTGGGGTCTGGATTATCTCACTCAGTAAAGTGTTTTCTATTTCCATTCATTTGCATGCAAAATTCAAGGTATCTTTTTTTTTTACCATTGAGTAGTATTCTTAAGTGTATATGTGCCATACTTTCTTTATCCATTCTTCAATTGAGGGGCACCTAGGTTGTTTCCAGGTTCTGGCTCTTACAAATAGTGCTACTATGAACATAGTTGAACAAATGCTTTTGTAGTATGATTGGGCATCTCTTGGGTATTTTCCTAAGAGTGGAATTGTTGGATCCTGAGGTAGGTTGACTCCCAGTTTCCAGAGAGACCGCCACACTGATTTCCAAAGTGGTTGCACAAGTTTGCATTACCAACAACAATGGATGAGTGTTCTCCTTCCTCAACAACCTCTCCAACATAGGCTATCATTGAAGTTTTTGATTTTAACCATTCTGACAGGTGTAAGATAGTATCTCAAAGCTGTTTTGATTTTCAATTCTTTGATCACTAAGGAGGTTGAGCATGACCTTAAGTGTCTTTTGGTCATTTGAACTTCTTCTGCTGAGAATTCTCTATTCAGATCAGTACCCCATTTTTAATTGGGTTAATTAGAGTTTTAATGTCTAATATCTTGAGTTCTTTATATATTTTGGATATAAGACCTTTGTCTGATGAGGGGTAGGTGAAGATCTTCTCTCATTCAGTCATTGCCTTTTTGTATTAATGACAGTGTCCTTTGCATTGCAAAAGCTTTCCAGTTTCAGGAGGTCCTATTTACTCATTGTTTCTCTTATTGTCTGTGCTACTGGCGTTCTACATAGGAAGTAGTCTCCGGTTCTATCAGGTTCAGTGTTGTCAGATTTATATTGAAATCTTTAATTCATTTGGACTTGAGTTTTGTGCATGGTGATAGATATGGATCTATCTTCATTCTTCTACATGTTGACATCCAGTTAGGCCAGCACCATTTGTTAAAGATGCTTTCTTTCTTCCATTGCATAATTTTTGCTTCTTTGTCCAAAATTAGGTGTTCATAGGTTTGTGGGTTAATATCTGGGTCTTTGATTTGATCCCATTGATCAAAATCTCTGTTTTTATGCCATTACCAAGCTGTTTTCATTACTGTGGCTCTGTAATAGTTTGAAGTCAGGATGGTAATGCCTCCTGAAGTACTTATATTGTAAAGGATTGTTTTGGCTATCCTGGGTTTTTTCTTTTTCCCTTTAAAGTTGATTATTTTTCTCTCTAGGTCTGTGAAAGAATTTTGTTGGGAATTTGTTGGGGACTGCAATGAATCTATAGAATACTTTTGGTAGAATTGTCATTTTTACTCTGTTGTTGCTCTCAATCCAAGAGCATGGGAGATCATTCCATTTTCTGGTATCCTTTTCAATTTCTTTCTTCAAAGACTTAAAGTTCTTGTAAAAGTGATCTTTCACTTCCTTGTTTAGAGTTACTCGAAGATACTTCATGCTATTTGTGGCTATCATGAAAGGTGATGCTTCTTTGATTTCCCTCTCTGCTTCTTTATCCTTTGTGTATAGGAGGGCAACTGATTTTTTGGAGTTGATCTTGTATCCTGCCACATTACTAAAGGTGTTTATCAGCAGTAGTAATTCTTTGGTAGAGTTTTTGGGGTCGCTTATGTACACTATCATATCATCTGCAATAATGAAAGTTGGACTTCTTCCTGTCCAATTCGAATCCCCTTGATCTCTTTAAGTCGTCTTATTACTATTGCTAGAACTTCAATCACAATATTGATGTGGTATGGAGAGAGGGGATAGTCTTGTCTTTTCTTGATTTTAGTGGAAAACTTTGAGTTAATTTGATGTTAGCTGTCGGCTTGTAGTATATAGCTCTTATAATTAGATATGAACCTTATATCCCTATTCTCTCCAAGCACTTTATCATGAAAGGGTGTTGAATTTTGTCAAATGCTTTTTTAACATCCAATGAAATGGTCATATTTTTTTTTCAATTTATTTATGTGATGGATTACATTGATATATTTGTGTATGTTGAACCAGTCGTGCATCTTGGGAGGAAGCCTACATGATCATTATGGACAATTTCTTTGATGTGTTCTTTGATTCGGTTTGCCAGTATTATATTGAGAATTTTTGTGTCAATGCTCATGAGTGAAATTGGCATCTTTCTTGGTTGAGTCTTTGTGTGGTTTTGGCATCAGGGTAACTGTAGCTTCAAAAAAGGAGTTTGGCAATGTCTGTTTCTATTTTGTGAAATACATTAAAGAGTATAGGTTTAAGCTCTTCTTGGAAGTTCTGGTAGAATGCTGTATTGAAATATTCTGGTCCTGGGCTTTTTTTTTGTTAGGGAGGTTTTTGATCACAGCTTCTAATTCTTTGTGACTTACAGGTTTATTTAAATTGTTCACCTGTTCTTGATTTAATTTTGGTATATGGTACGTATCTAAAAAAATGTCCATTTCTTTTACATTTTCCAATTTTGTGGCACACTGGCTTTTGTAGTAAGATCTAATGATTTTCTGAATTTCTCTGTGTCTGTGGTTATGTCTCCCTTTTCACTTTTTATCTTATTAATTTGTGTGTTCTCTCTCTGAGGTTTGATTAGTTTGGATAGGGGTTTGTCAATCTTGTTGATTTTCTCAAAGAACCAGTTTCTTGTTTCATTGATTCTTTAGATTGTATTCTGTTTTCTATTTTGTTGATTTTAACCCTCAGTTTGATTATTTCCTGTCTTCTACTTCTTCTGGATGATTCTGCTTTTTTTTTCCTAGAGCTTTCAGGTGTGCTTTTAAGTCTCTAATGTGTGCTCTCTCTGTTTTCTTATTTTTTATTTTTTTTCATACCTGGACTATTTTATTGAGTTTTAAATTGGGTCTTAAATATAAACAGTATGGGTCACAGTACACAACAACTTATAGTTGCAGACTGTAATACTCAGCACAATGCGCTTCATGACATTTATAGACAGATCACTACCAGAACATCACATAAGTTTATTTCAGATGTAACAGTAACGGTAAAATTGACAAGTTTAATTCTTAACTACACCAAGTAAACGTAGCCATTTAAGTATCTTTAAAGATATTCCCTCCAAAAACTGAGGGAGGTTTTCTGTTCCACCACCACACACCATGCTTCCCAATAGTTCTCTTTTTGGAGGACTTTCAATTCATGAGTGACCTGCTTTGGAGACACTTAGAAAGTTCCTTTCCCCAGATGAAAATTAATCTTGACAAATTATATATTGCATAGATTTCTCTACAGTGTTTTACTTTAGAACCTAAATTCAAATAGCATACAGAATAATTTTAACCTACTTACCCCACAGTAAAAACAATGTTATGAAAAAATGATGGAGATAGCCTTTACTCTTCCAGTTAACACAATTACTATTTTATCTCAAAAATTATTTTTATCACATATTAAAAACAAAGAAAAAAACCCCAAAACAAACAAATCCAAACCAAAACCCACAAACTCAACATGGGGTGTTACTTTAATATTTCCTGACTCACTGGCATATGGACTAGTCCCAGTTTCTAGTTCTTCCACATCTTCCCCTTATGTAAGTGGATGGAATTATGTAATGCAACTCGGATATAGGACAATTGACCATATACATACATTTAAAATTTAGGTTAAATCACTGACTAGAGTGGAAAAAGAAACAATAATAGGGAGCCTACACACTCAATTCAAACTTTATTATTTGTTCCTCCTCTTTAAATAACATGTACTTAATTGTTGTGAGGCAGCTATTCGGTATTCAATAACCACATTTAGGGATACATTCATAGGACTACTCAGATAGTCCAAGTGAAATGGTTATAGAAATAGAGGCAGTGTCATCTCAGAAAACTCTTTTATATATCAAAATCTATTTTGCTATCTGGCAGTTTACAAAATGGTTGACATCTTCAAACTAATTATGCTGTCTATCATCTATGCCCTCTTCTCTGGGCAAGAGCAAGCTGAAGCTTATCCATGAAAGTAAAGGTGCTTAACACTAAACTGTTTTTCTGGGCTTAGATTTGGACTGTCTAGGAAATCGATACCCAAGAAACAAGCATGGTACTTCTACAATTTCACTACCTATACATACATCCGTCCACCCATCCATCCATCCCCCACACTCTGTATTTTTCTTGGCACTCAAGACTACTGAAGTCCACTTTATGTACTTTCACATTCTCAAATAAAAACTAAAAGTGTTATAAAGTGTGTATAAGCATCTTGTGAGATAATTTTACCATTTAACCTAATTGGAAAAAAGACTTCCTTACCACAATTTTCCTAAGAGGAAGTATTAAACTTCCTTTTAAAGTTAAATGAAAGGAAACATACACTCTACACTGTTCTAAAGTCTAATGAAAACATTTCTTGAGCCACTTATCACTACTGACAATCTAAGAAATGCCATGTATCTTTGAGATGAGAAAAAGTCTCCACATTACAATTCTCAACCCATCAGAGCCACTCCCAATGTGCCTGAAAATGATCTGGACTTAACCAAACCTGTTAGTTGGAGGTCACAGTGATATTTGTATTAACACTTTATACTTCTATTGTTTCAAGATTAGAAGGAATTTGTCTTGATTCCTCTTATTTCAAATCTTTAAACTCAACATTATAGGCACAGAGTGTAAGCAAATCTGGGATATTCTTCAACAGATAAGCAATAGCATAACAATGTTATTTTCAAAAATACTGTCTAGAAATTCTTTCATATATTATCAACACTCAATGCTCACACTTAACAATCTGTATTAGTTGACATTAAATACACTTAAAGTGTTACAAGTCCATCTAAACTGTTTATGTAATTTTGTATGTCCAAGAGAAAACACTTGCTTCAGGTTTATTTAGGGGTACTGGCTTATAAGGACATAACTTCATTTATAAGGTTACACTATTATTGGGCTTACTGAAACACAAGAGAAGAAAACCAATTATAACAATTTTCTTTAGGTCAGTTAAAGGCCATATTTCTAGCTGGGATATTGAAACAGTTCATTTCACCAGCCCATACTCTACAAGTTAATGCCTCTAGTAACAAGATTAACAGCATGAAAGAAGTAAAAAAATAAAAAAACAAACCAAAACAAAGAACATCTGCTAACAAGCAAGCCACTCATCAGCTAAATAGCAGTTCAACTCAAATACTTTGATCAAAGTCTAATACTACCTACACAAGCTGCCCCAGGAATCAGCAAATAGAGAGAAAACTGCTTTTAAACCTAAATAAGTTTTTTAGTATTTTCTCACAAGGGTAACAACGGTCCAACTCCTGAGAGTGCTTGAAGGACGAAAGGTGGAGTGAAGGCAATGTCAGGGAATAGCATCCCACAGATAGTCTTTAATACTCAAAGTACCACAAATACACTAAGCTTGTCTATGAATTAGAGAACAAGATATTGCTGCTGCTTCTTTTTGTCTTTTGAAATAAACAATATTGTGAAAGCAGGATGCTAAAAAATTAGCTAAAAATTGCAATCATCTGACACCCAATTTTGGGGACATCTTAACTGTATACAAACCTATCTTCTCCTGCCTTCAACCTAACCACCTCACAAAAATAAGAGAACTAAACAATCCAAACATGATCATGTTTAAGAGTTCTTGAAATTATTAAAAACTTTAAGAGGAGAGAAAGGAAGAATAACAAGGGAGGAAAGCTGAAGAAAAGGGGGAGGGGAATCAATGGGTCTTTATTTGACGACAAGCAAGTGCAAGAAAGTTCATTTGTAATTTGTTCAGTTGTCTGTCTTTTGTGTCTCTGCATTCTGACCAGATGGGACTTTGAGGTTTTTCTGAAGTACATGAGCATCTGCAGGTTTTATCCTCTTATAGTAGTTCTTCTTTGTCTCAATAATCTCAAAGCCAAACTTCCTGTAGAAGTCAATCGCTGACTCATTGCTGATCTGGACAAGCAGATAGATGTTGTCAAAAGTGCCATCTTTCTCACAGATGTTTAGGACATGATTTACCATTTTAGTTCCTATTTCTAGTCTTCGGTAAGGTGCAAGGCATCCTAGTGTCATGATGTAAAGTCTCTTTTGATTCTGTGAATGATCCACCCTGCAGCACACCGCACCTACAGCTATATCATTGAAATATGCAAGTTTTGCTTGCTCGCCAACCTCTAGCACATCCTTGTAGAATTTATCATTATAGCTGACTGGAAAGATGACCTGGTTCAATCTCTTCAACTGTTTAATATTGTGTGGTGTCACATCCCCCAATTTGATCCGGCTACCTTTCATCTTCCCCGCCTGCTGAGGCCATCGGTACAGCCGCGACCAATGCCATCGTCCTCGCCTGGAGCACTCCGCGCCCTGCACTCAGGCCACTCGACCCCACAAGCCGGTCTCTCGGCGGAGGGAAAGGGCACCGAGGGGCCGAGGAGGCCACGGAAGCCAAGCCGGGCCCCTAAGCTCCAGGGAGACGTGGGAAGGTCCGCCGCCTCGCTGCTACCTCTGCTTCGCCACACGTACACACGGGACACTGGGCTCCTGCCTGCAGCTGCCTCCAGCCAGACCCCACGCCGCGCTGTGACCTTTCACCCCGCCCCCTCAGCGCGCAGGCGCGGCCGCCGCCTTTATTTTTTATTTATTTTTTTTTTATGTGAGCACTTAGTGCTATGAACTTTCTTCTTAGCTCTGCTTTCATAGTGTCCCATAGGTTTGGGTATGTTGTGTCTTTATTTTCATTGAATTCAAGAAAGACTTTAATTTCTTTCTTTCCTTCCTTCCTTCCTTCCTTCCTTCCTTCCTTCCTTCCTTCCTTCCTTCCTTCCTTCCTTCCTTCCTTCCTTCCTTTCTTTCTTTCTTTCTTTCTTTCTTTCTTTCTTTCTTTCTTCCTTAACCCAGGTAGTGTTTCATTAGTTGACTGTTCAGTTTCCATGAGTTTGTAGGCTTCCTGGGGTTAGAATTGTTGAATTCTCACTTTATTCCATGGTCATCCGATAGTACATAGGTGGTTTCTACAATTTCTTTGTATCTATGGATGTTTGCTTTGTTACCAATTATGTGATCAATTTTTGAGAAGATTTCATGAGATGCTGAGAAGAAGGTATATTCTTTTCTGTTTGGGTGGAATGTTCTATAGATTTCTGTTAAGTCCATTTGGTTCATTACGTCTGGTAGTTTTCTTATTTCTCTCTTAAGTTTCTGTCTGGTTGACCAGTCCATTGGTGAAAGAGGAGTGTTGAAATCTCCTACTATTAGAGCGTGGGGTTTGATGTATGCTTTGAGTTCTAGTAATGTTTCTTTTACATATTGGGTGCTTTTGTAGTAGGGGTGTGGATATTCAGGATTGAGTCTTCCTCCTGATAAATTGTTCCTGTATCTTTTCTGCTTGATTTTAGTTTGAAATCAATTTTGTTAGATATTAGTATAGCCACACCTGCTTGTTTCTTTGGACCATTTGATTGGAAAATCTTTTCCCAAACCTTTACTCTGAGGTAGTGTCTGTCTTTGAGGTTGAGGTGTGTTTCTTATAAACAGCAGAATGATGGATCCTGTTTTTGTATCCATTCTCTTAACCTGTGCGTTTTTAAAGATGAATTGAGTCCATTGATATTAAGTGATATTAATGACCAGTGGTTGCTAACTCTGGATATTTTTTCTGGTTGTAGTTTTTGTGTGTTTCCCTTCTTTGAGTTGCGCTGGTGGAGGATGCTAGATGCTTGTGTTATTATGTGCATTGTTGGCTTTGGTTTGTGGTTTTCCTTCTAATATTTTCTGTAAATCTGAGTTTGTGGCTATGTATTGTTTTAATCTGTTTTTGTCCTGGAATATCTTGTTTTCTGCATCGATGCTAAATGCAAGCTTTGCTAAGTATAGTATTCTGGGCTTGCACCCATGGTCTTTTCATGTCTGCAGCGTATCTATCTATGACCTTCTGGCTTTCCTGGTTTCCATTGAGAATTCAGGTGTAATTCTGATAGGATTCCTTTTATATGTTACTTGACATTTTTCCCTTGCAGCTCTTAATATTCGTTCTTTATTCTGTATGTTTTGTGTTTTGATTATTTTATGATGAGGGGATGATTTTTTTTGATCCAGTCTATTTGGTGTTCTGTATGTTTCTTGTACCTTCATAGGAATACCCTTCTTTAGGTTGGGAAAGTTTTCTTCTTTAATTTTGTTAATATATTTTCTGGGCCTTTGAGCTGTAATTCTTCTCCTTCTTCTACCCCTATTATTCTTGGGCTTGGTGTTTTCATGATGTCTCAGATTTCCTGGATGTTTTGTTTTAAGAATTTGTTGGATTTGTTATTTTCTTTAATCAACGAGTTTATTTCCTCTATAGTATTTTTGGTGTCTGAGATTCTTTCTTCTATCTCATGTATTCTGTTGGTTATGCTTGTCTCTGTAGTTCCTGATCGATTACTCAGATTTTTCATTAACAGCCTTCCCTCAGTTTGTGTTTTCTTCATTATATCCATTTCATTTTTCGTGTCTTGAATTGTTTCCTTTACCTGTTTGATTGCTTCATCTTGGTTTTCTTGTGTATCTTTGAGATATTTATTCATTTCTTTTATGTTTTTCTTAGTCTTTTCCATTTCTTTGTAGCAGTTTTTCACATCCTGTTTAAGGTCCTCTATTATTTTCATAATGTTAAGGTTAAAGTCAATTTCTTCTACTTTTTCTCGAATTGGGTGTTCAGGTCTTCTTGTTGCATGATTACTGGAATCTGGTGTTGTCATGTTGCCTTTCTGGTTGTTGGAGGAATTCTTGCATTGACACCTCCTGTCTTTTTTTTAAATGTAGCCAGAAGAGTCTTGATGTCTTGGTCCAATATATGTTGTGACTGACTCTGGGTGGATCTCCTAAGTGCAGGAGCAGGAACTGTTACCCTCTGGGTGTATAGTCTCATTGCAGGAGCAGGAACTGTTACCCTCTGTGTGGATAGCCTCAGTGCAGGAGTAGGCACTGTTCCTGGGCCAAGGAACTCGCAGACATTTGGTCAGGTTTGGGGGAGGCAGAGATGTGTGGAACAAAGAAGCCCCTGCAGCAGGAGCTGAAGGAGCCCAGTGCTCCTCTCCCAGACTTTCTGCCCTGCCCAAGGATGGTACCCACTCACCAGTCTGAAAGGATGTCTTCATCACAGGGACAGGAATCTTGGAGGTCCAAGGACCCCACAGACAAAAGGGCAAACTTGGGGGGAGGGGAGGGTAGAGTGAAATCAAGAAGCCCCTGCAGCAGGAGCTGGAGGTGCCCTGCACTCCCCTTCAACTGGGCAGGTACACACTCACCCCTCTGTGTGGGTAGCCTCAGTGCAGGAGTAGGAACTGTTCCTGGGCCAAGGACCTTGCAGACAATAGAGCAGGCATTGAGGGGGGACGGAGGGATGTGTGGAAAAAGAAGCCCCTGCAGCAGGAATTGAAGCGGCCCAGTGCTCCTTTCCCTGGCTTTCTGCCCTGCCCTTGGAGGGCACCCACTCACTGGTCTGAAAGGTTCTCCTCATCTCAGGGACAGGACTCCTTTATTGGACTTTTAAACAGTGCTGAAATTATGAAAGTGTATGGGAAGTTTTGTATGTGTACTAAATATATTTGGCATTATGATATATTCATCAGATTATGGGTGCCAGGGAGTACAATAGGATTGTTTAATTAGAATATCTCCTATAGTCTCAGGCACTTAAAGAATTGATCTCCAATTTATGCCTATATTGCTTGGGGGAAGCTTAGGAGTTGTAGATTTGGAGTATGTTACCCGTGGGGGGCTTTAAGAGCTTCATGCCTTACATACTTACAATTAATGCTCTCTGCTTTGTTTTCATTCAAGATATAAGCTCTCAAGTGCCTATTCCTACAACTAATTTTGCTGCCTTTGTCTTATCAGTGTGAACTTAACTTTTTATATATACCAGACAAAACGAAATCTTTTCTATAAAAGATTTCTTCATAATGTGTTTTATCACAATAGAAGTAAAGCAACAAATACAACTTATTAGAGCACATTGGACACATATGAACACATGGGTATATTTAAATTGCATAAGAAAACTCAGATTCTAGAATTTGCTTTATGCAATATTCTAAAACTTCATGAAGAGGAACCCTAACATTAATATTGCATCAGTCTCCACTTATCTATTGTCTGATAAAATTTTGCTAATGAACTCACATGTAGAGAACACCAAAATACCCCTCACAGAGTATCTTAGTGAAATTTTTATTGCTGACAGGCCCTACTCAAATTACCAACTCCACTTCTATCCCTTTTCATACCTCCACCATGTTCTGCTCCTTGTCTCCATGACTTTGGTCTTTTGTATCACTTGTATACCCCTTATTGTAATATACTTTGCCTCCTCAATTATGAGGTCCATCACAAGACTGATGTTTTTTTTTTTAGCTTTCCTGGATTTATATGTCTAAACCATTTAACCCTTTTAGTTATTATCTTTCCATCTGTCTTTCCCCTCTTCTTTTGTCTTCAGAAAGGTCTCTTTGAATTCCTTCACCCCTTGCTATATATTTTAACCATTTGTATTCTTTCTGTGACATGTATATTTTGGTTGATTAAAAATGTGTGATATGATCATTGATATTACTAAGATTGAAATAAAAACTATGTTTCACAATGGGTAAGTATTAGATTAAATTGGGCTACTTGGAAAACTGCAGTCAATGAAATCAAGACCATTGTAAAATTATTATTAGTGCATACATTTTAAATTGTGGAAAAAACACAAACAGGGCAATCTATTTTCTGACATGGTGAACACACAACTTAAAGCAATAAATTACATTATGGCTTTTTTGCATATATTTTCTTTTCATTTGTGTTCCTCTCCTATTTCTCTTTATCCTCCTCTTCCCTTTCACTCCAAATACCTTGACAATACTCAAATAGCAAAAGTGGAATTTTCCTAATATAAATGAATATATTATAAAAGACTCATGTTTTTATCTATTTGGTTACCAGATTATTCAAAGAAGGATCCCAAAGAAATTGAAATTTCCATAGAAAATATAATAGGGGAAACAAAGGTTTGGCACCTGGTTCCAACTTGAGATGCTCATTACCTACGAAGAGGCTCCACACAGTTCTTGAAACTTCTTGGACTACTTTCTAAGAGAGACTTGAGACTGATAGGTCAATGATTGGTGGGAAGAAACAAACAATTTGTTCTCTGCTTATATGCTTATGTATAAGTTATATTGTTCATTAAAACATGAACTTTATCTTAGGATGATTAAATTTTTTTGTGCTTGATGCTATTGGCACCCATTTATACAATTTAAACCTGGGCCAATATATAAAGCAGGACAGCCCTATTTATTTTAATTTAAATGGCTTATTTTTTTCTTTCAGATACAAAACTGAGCAGAGAAGAGAGCAGCTTTTCAGTATGACATGTGAAACATCTGGTCTGGCCTGATGCCTTTCCATTATTGTTTAGTGAGGGTTTCATCAAACTGTAATGTCAATTTACCTAAATCTGCTTCTATTTTTTATAAAAATCTCAACAATTATAATAATAAATTATTGCCTACTTTGTTTTTGGTACTCTGATAGATACATCTTTTTTTCTCCTAGCCTTCTTCTCAGTCTTCTTCTGCCACTCTCACGGATGGCCCTTTTAGAGTTCCATGACCTGCACTTAACACACACACAGACACACACACACACACTCTCACACACACACACTTTATATCCTGCAACCTGTCAATATTAGCACCATATAGATATTGTCAAAAAGTTGTCTTTTTGAGATGTGACTGTTTTGCATGACAATGTTCTGAGCCATACTGCCTCCATCTTATGCAGTTCATCAGGGATTCATCTCTAAAGATCATTGCAGTTATGTTGCTGACTGTTTAGGTTTCCTAGTAGAAGAAACAAGGGAAATCCTCACCTGAATATACAATCACCCCTCTCAAGAAGTTGCATGCAATTCTTCCATAATTACTTGTGACCGTGGGATAACATAGGAGGGCTAGAGCATAAGGAACAGATGATACACATTGAGTGGGCTCCATATACACATTTACTGCAGAAGTCATCGTTAATGCTGGTTATAGACCACCTACTGTGGCTACTTTAAGGCCACTCATGCTCCTGTTCCTAACCTCTTACTTCATTGCTCTGTAAGTAAGCCTTCAAGGTGAGCTTTAGCAACAACTATGTTAGTTTGTTCTTGGAAATGTAGGAGGAAGGGTAAATTTTGGTTAATCCTCTCTAGAGATGAACTTTTAGAAATAGCAGCCTAAGATCTTTTTACCACAGTCTCTGAGACCTCTGAATTCCTTGCGCAATGAATAGAGGCAACTCTACTCCAGCAGGAAGTCTTTATTCAAGTACAGACCACTGAAATGAATTTGCATTTTTATGAACTGTAACCTTCAAAGAGTGGGTTCTGTTCTCAAGGGTTCCTTTTTGTTGTCCCATTGAGGAGTACTGTGGCTAATATTTATTACTGTTGGATATGATTATAATAAGTAAATTAAGCCAGGCAAAGAAGACAAATAGCACATGATTATTCTCATAATATATATAAAAAAATTAAACACTAATTTAAAATCCTGTGAAATGTCATATAACTATGAAACCTTAAAAACATATGAAGGACATGTCAAAAATATAAGAACTAACTTGAACAGATCCAATGGCCAAGACAATATTACTATAGCCTTGATAAAGATAAATTTCAATACTCATTAAAATATAAAATGCTTTTAAATTCAGTTTCATAACAATTTTAAAATAATTGTTCAAATTCCTCCCTAACATTCCCCTAAAATAGAAAAAAAAACATCGTTACTTCAAAACTGTACATACAAAACAAAAGAAAGTTCAATTATTCTTTGTTCTTGATATTAACCATTAATGGAGATTAAAAATGAAGTTATGTTAAAACAAGCTACCTCTTCACAAAATTAGGAAAAATTTATCAACAATAAGAAAATGGTAAAATTAAAATGTATCCATTTGTCACGTCCAAAGAATTTTCACAATAAACATCAAATTATCCTGATTCTTTAATTGTGAAAAAAGTTATGTGCCTCTGATAAAGATGAAAATACCACCAATGATCTTTGCTATAAAAAGTGCATCTAATTCTGAAACCAACTGACAGTCTTTGGCCAATGCTGAACTTCAATATGAATATATTATCCAAAAGAGATAACAATATTTCTCCACATTATGGAATATGGAAACATTTACAATCCAGATCCAAATAAATTAAGTAAGAATAATTTTTTCAAATTTATTTACTTTATGTGAATTAAAAATAAGACCATCAGGATGTCTGTTAACATGTTCCTTTCTTCCTGCTGATGCTATGATGAACCATAATAGAAGGTTCTCATCTCTCTAATGTTTAAGCCAAAGTCTCCAAAGGAATCTGAAATGCTGTGGAACCTCTTCATCAGGCCTGTGAATATCAAAACATATTATGATCTGGCAGGAGTTGGGGGAGCAGAAAGAATATATATAATCACAAGCATATTTTCTGAAAACCACATGTAAAGGAAATGTTAAAAGTAAAAGAAAGAAAATGAAAATAACTGATGAATATCTGAGGAGAAACTTTGAACAATGGGGAAAACTTACCAACAGTGAAACAGTGGTAATGAGAGATCCAGATGTTTGGGGTTGTCACTGACATCTCCATGGAGGAGGTACATAGAATCATGAATTTTGAGTCACAAAATGTGGACAGTGTAGTTGTGTTACCAAGAAATGTTGTGGGGCAATAGTCTTGTACCCTGTAATGATTTGCCACTTGTTTTGCTTTAATAAAATGCTGATTGACCAGTAGCCAGGCAAGAAGTATAGGTAGGGCAACCAGAACATGAGAATTCTGGGAAGAGGAAAGATTCAGTGTACAGTTGTCACTCAGGCACAGAGGAAGCAAGTTGAGGATGCCTCGCTGATAAAAGGTACCAAGTCATGTGTCTAGCATAGATAAGAATAATGGGTTAATGTAAGATGCAAGAGTTAATAAGATGCCTGAGCTAATAGGCCAACCAGTTTATAATTAATATAAGTCTCTCTGTGTTTCCATGGGACTGAATGGCTGCAGGACTGGGTGGGACAGAAACCTCTGTCAACAAAGAAAAGCTGTGTCAAGAGTAGATTTTCAAAGACCAGGTGCCCACTTACTGGTGAAATAGATGTTTGTTAGTTGTTTTAAAGAAGACACCAAAAGAGCACCACTTATAAAATTATGTTGAACAGTACAGGAAATCTTAAGTGGTATAAATCATGACTGACTGGGTCAGTCAAGAGAAGAACTGTACATTCTTGAGTTATTATGACAGTTATTTTCATAGTTGTAAAACCACAACTATGAAGAAAAGCCCTGTGGAAATAACATAGTGCCTCCTCTAGCCAAAGTTATTTAAGAAATTTTGGTGGTGATTGTAGGGGTGGTTTTGGTAGCAATGACAATTTTATTCATGCAGGAAACTTCAATAATCCTAGTGCTTTGGTGCCATCAGTGATAGTTGTGGATATGGTGACAGTAGTGATATCTCCAATGGATTTAGGAATAAAGTACACAGTTTTGGAGCTGGTAGGTGCTTTAATGGTTTTGGCATTGTTAAAAAATTAAATTTCAACTTTTAACCTAAAAAAGGGGGAAATGTTGAAATCAGAAACGCTGGCCCCCTGGTAAAAGAGGTCAAGTATTTGATAAACAATGAGGAAAAGAGACTTTCATAATTCTGGCATTATCAATAACTATGACAGTCACAGAAGATAATAACTACTGCCAAAAAAAGAAAGCTTAGCAGAAGAAAAGAGCCAGTGGAGTGACTGCAAAACTACAAGTGACAGCAGATTTATAGAATTTATAGACTTCAACAAGCACATTGGTGGTCAGACTCAACTGCTACAAAGAAGACTTATTTTAGCCAATACCCATACACATGGCTTAAAAATTTTGAGGACTAAATTTGAGAATAATTGCAAAACAGATTATTTTAGATTTCATTATTTGAAAAGTATAAAGCTTCCCCAAAAGTGATTTTGTGGAGACATTTTTTCACCTGTCATGGTGATTGCTAAATGTTATAGCTTGATCATAGTGCTGTATAAATTTTCCATTTTAAAAATACTATTTTAATGGAACTATTAAGTCAGTGATGTCTGTGGTTACACAATATAATACATCCAAAAGAACAATAACTTTGAAATAATGTCAAATCAAGGAAGTCACAAAAATGGTTAAATGTGAAGGACAAAAAAAAAATGAATGCAGTTGAGCTCTGACAATGGAAGGGTTCTGGGGCATAGGCTATTCAGTTTATTTTAATTTTCTAATATTCTTATTCTTGGAGGGAGCGATGATAAGAAGGAAACACAAGGAAATTGTGAAATGACACTTAAAATTCCACTTTTTGGGGGGGTTGTTGGTACTGGTGGTGGTTGGTTGCTTGGTTGGTTTTGTGATGTGGGGAATTCATATAGCCGAATCTGACCTTGAAATCATTATGTAGCTAGAGGTCACACTGAGCTACTAATGATCTTGCTATTTTCAAGTGGTAGGATTTAAGGTATTTACCCCAATTCCTGCTCAACTGCCATTTCTTGAATTTGTTTAGTCCTATGAATATACTGAAGTTTCAAATTTCTTTAATATGCTCATTTATTTGTAAATTATATTTTCATTGAGATCTAGTAATCAAAATAATATTTGTTTCTCTTAAAATTTTAGTACTTAGATATATTCCAACACTCAATGTCTAGTCACCAAAAATAATAGGTAAAATACAGTAGAAAAACACTTTTGTGAAAGTCGTTATTAACTGGACCATACACAAAAAGGTGTTTGTATTAATTATGGATGCCATATTTTCTGTAATAGTCTGATTACTCAGAAGTTGTGTAACTCTTTATAAATTATTTTTAGTTTAATCAAAGAATTACATCAGAGAATCCTGTCATTTTTAAAGGCATCTATAAAGATTTTTGTTTCTTAGATATATAATTTCTGGTTATATATTGGTTAAATTTTAGATACTTTGTCAAAGTAAATAAATACTTTGGGCTACTTCTCATTGTGTTGTGAAACTGCTATATAAAAAGTATACAAATTTGTGAAAAATTATCAATAGAAATTTCTGGTTTGAATTTTTATTTAAATGATGATTTTTAAAATGGTTAGACACTTGTCAAAGACTTTATCTGGAGTATAAACAATCTTCTGCATTTTTCAAATGTCAATAAATAAGTCACCTTCTTTTCATACATGTAATAACTGACAAATGAAGAGCTATGAATTCTCTATTAAACAAGAGAGCATCTTAATATCTAAATTCAGATAAATAACATATATAAAAGTCTCCAAACTGAAGGAACTGACCACTTGGGAACTGATCTTCTTTGCCTGGAGTTTTAAATTTGAATCATAGCATCACTGAGTTCTTTAAAATATAACCCTTATTTTGCATTAGCCTTTAATGTGTTTCTTTTGGAAAATGAAAACTCTTTGGTTGCACATGCTGTTGTAACATCAGTGTCTAATTGGACAATCCAACAATTTATCACCTGAAAAAAGAGAAGTAAAATGTCAAACTCTGGTTCAACTCTCAATTATTGTTTTTGAGAAAATGATGCCACCAATTGATCAATTAAGTCATGGAGAAGAGGAAGAATAACGCATTTGTGTCTAGCTGTGTGGTCAATCAAGAGTTGTTTCTTTGGTAGGCAAGGAAACCAGATCTATATTAAGCCATCATATTATAAAATATCTTATAGTTTTTATATGTTTATATTACTCTGTTACATCTCTCATTGTCTTAAGGAAAAAATAAGTAAATTTTGTCAAAGGCTTTTTTCAGAATCTAATGAAATTATCATGTGTTTTATTTTCTTTTAGATGGTTTATTTTGTGGATTATATTGACTGATTTTCATATGTTGAACCATTCCTGTACCTCTAAGATAAAGCGTACTTGCTCATGGTAGATGATTTTTCTGATGTATTCTTGGATATACTTTGCCAATATTTTATTGAGTAATTTTGCATCAATATTTGTGAGTGAAATTGGTCTGTACTTCTCTTTCTTAGTAGTGTTTTTGTGTGGTTTGGGTATCAGGGTTAACTGTAGCCTTGAAAAAAGAGTTTGGGAATGTTCCTTCTATTGTGTGGAACAAATAAAGGGATATTTCTTCTATTTCTTCTTTGAAAATCTTGAGGAATTCTATGCTGATACCATCTTGTCCTGGGCTTTTTTTGGTTGGGAGACTTTTGATGACTATTTTTATTTTCTTAGTGGGTAATATGAAAACATCATGGTATTGGCATAAAAACAGACAGGAAGAACAATAAAATCTAATTGAAGACTTTGCTATAAATATACAGACCTAAGAATATCTCAATTTTGACAGAGAAATTAAAAATACAAATGAAAAAAATGAAAGTATATTCAACAAATTGTGCTTTCATAATTGGATATCAATATGTAGAATTCAAATAGATTCATATCTATCATCATGCACAAAAGTTAAATCCAAATGTTTCAAATACCTAAACATAAAAATACATGCACACATTTCTTTACAATAAGGAACTTCTGGAGCCAGCACAATCCTGACTTCAACTCAAGTACAGAGCTACAGTACTGAAAACAGCCTGGTATTGGCATAAAAACAGTCAGGGGGACACATAAAACCAAACTGAAGACCCGGATATCAATCCACACATCTAAAAACACCTGATTTTTGACAAAATCAAAAACACTGATAGCAGCTTATGCTGGAGAAGACATGGGGTCATGGAAACACTCTTCCATGGCTGGTGGGAGTTTAAACACATATAGCTGCTTTGAATTTCAGTATGGCAATTTCTCAGAAAATTAGGAAACAACCTAACTCAAGTCCCAACAATACTACTTTTGGGTATATACCCAAAGGATGCTCAATTGTACCACAAGAATAAATGCTCAATTATGTTCATAGAAGCATTGTTTGCCATAGCCAGAACCTGGAAAGAACATAAATGCCCCTCGACCGAAGAATGGATAAGAAAAGTGTAGTTCATTTACACAATGGAGTACTACAGAGCAGAAAACAATAATGCCATCTTGAAATTTGTGAGCAAATGGATGGATCTAGAAAAAACATACTGAGTGAGGTAAACCAGACCCAGAAAGACAAATACAATATGCGTTCACTCAAAAGTGGCTTTTAGACATAAAGCAAAGAAAAATCAGTCTATAGGCCACAGCTCTAGAGAACCTAGACAATAAAGAGGATACTAAGAGAGACATACATGGATCTAATCTACGTGGAATGTAGAAAAAGATAGGAGTAAATTGGCAGCATGGGGACCATGGGAGAGGACAGAAGAGGAGGGGAGTGGAAAGGGAGAAAGCAGAGAAAAATTTATATCCCAATTAAAAACAACAAAAAATATAAATAAATAAAACCAACTACATTGAAACTCGTAGAAGAGATAGTGGGAAGTACACTGGAGCACATTAGCACAGGTGCTTACTTCCCAAATATAACCCCATTAGCAGAGACACTGAGCACAACAATTAATAAATGAGGCCTCATGAAACTGAGAAGTTCTGTAAAGCAAAGGACGTGGTCCACAAGACAAAATTACAGCATATAGAATGGGAAAAGACCAATTCCACATCAGACAGAGGTCTGATCTCCAAAATATACAAAGAACTCAAGAAATACATCATCAAAGGAACAATAATCCATTAAAAATAGAGTGCAGACCTAAACAGGAATCTAAAATGGCTGAAAGACATTTAAGGAAATGTTTAACATCCTTAGTCATCAGCGAAATGCAAATAAATACAACTCTAAGATTTCATCTTACAACTGTAAGAATGGCCAAGATCAAAAACACTGATGACAACTTATGCTGGAGAGGTTGTGGGGAAAAGGGAATATTTCTCCATTGCTGGTGGGAATGCAAAATGGTACAACCCCTTTGGATGTCAGTGTGGTGATTTCTCAGAAAATTTGAAAACAACCTTTCTGAAAACCCAGTAATACCACTTATGGATATATATCCAAAGGATGTTAACAACAGCAAAGATAAACCAGTCTACAAGCCATAACTTTAGAGAACCTAGACAACAAAGAGAACCCTAAGAGAGGCATACAAAGATCTACATAGAAATGTGAAAAAGACAAGTTTTCTTGAGTAAATTTGGAGTGTGGGGGTCATGAGAGATAGAAGGGGAAAGGGAAGGAAGGTTTTCGAGTGGGGAAAAATGTATAACTCAATAAAAACAATAAAAAAATTGACTTGTGTGTTAAATCTTTTAATTTAATTGGGAAAATACAGAGATCAGTGAAGTAGATATTGGGTACATTAACACACAGCCCCGGTTCTGGGTCTGCATAGTAGTATGGTTGCTTAGTTTGCCAGCTTTCCCTTATTTTCATCACCAGGGCATGCTCTCCAGCACTGTACCAGCTTACCCAATGTAGCAGGCAGCAAAGAACGGGCCAGTTCTCTTGCTCTCATGCATTCAGGGCCAGCTCACCCACATCCACGTGAACAGGGCCAGCTCTCTGCTTTCCCCAGGTGAGATGCAGGGCCTGCTTTCCCGAGTGCTGCAGTTGGTGAGGGGGTAAAGCCAGCTATCCCACTCATGCAGCAAGGCTATATCCCCTGCATACTGCAGGTGATGAACATGCAGGAGTCATCATTTTTCCCTCACCCATGTCACCGTATGGCATAAAAGGGGGTTCAAATTCAGCTTTTCTAATATCATGCTCTCAGGCACCACTCATCTCTGCCTCACCTCAGAGTCAGCTCTACTATGATGTCTGGGTGAGGAGCAAGGTCCACTCTCCCTGATGCTGCAGTTAGTGAGAGACAAAACCTCCTCTCACACCTGCTACAGGAAATGAAAGACAGAGGACTGTGAGGATATTTCTCCCTTGATCACGTCACTGTATGGCAGATGTTGGGTTTGGTCAGAACTCATATGCAAAATTGCCGAACCAGATGATCCATACCCAAGGTAACAGGGTCACCTCTACTGTGCGGCTCAGGTAAGGCACAGGATCACTCTCCCTTGTTCAACAGTGGGTGAGGATTAGAATCAGTACTCTCTATTCTTGTGTCTCCAAGACCAGCTTTCTGGCCTGCAGTAGGTGGCATCTGGTGAAGGGCAAGGAGGATATCTAAGAGAAGTGCCAGGGAGGGTCCAGTTTCCAAAGTGTAGCAGAAGTTAGAAGCCTTGAATCAGAACCATGACTCCTTAGAATGAACACTTGTTGTAGGGAAAGATGTATGAACTAAAAGATATATACTCTGTGACTCACTGGGCCACACTAAATTTTCCATGTTTTAAATTTTGTTGCCTTTTTTTTCTTGGTTTGTTTGTTTGTTTTTTCTTTTTCTTTGTTCCTTTGTTTTGGGTTTCTTTCCTTTGTTTTTCATTTAAATTTTATTTTATTTTATCTTCAGGGCAAGGTTGCAAGAGCAGAAAACTAATAATAGGGAAGGAAATTGGGAGAAATCTGGATGCATGATGTGAAATACACGAAGAATCTATAAAAAATTTATAAAGAAAAAATAAATCAACAAAAACAAAATTTTATCAGGCTGTTGATATCTGAACTCAAAAACTTCTCAGGCCAAACCACAAGCAATTTATTAAAGTAGATGATAGTTTAGAATTACCCATGTAGTATTCTTACTTCAGCAATAAGTCAGTGAGATTCAGATTGCCTATATAAGAACATGCTAACTTATTAGAGATTTTATTCTGTTTTGGCTTCCACACACAGCACCAACACTATATCAAATACTTTTCTTAACTTCTCAGTCCATTAATTGTTATCAATGCCCTCTAATAGAATAAATTATTTAATTCCTGTGATTTAGAGGGTTTTTCAGAACTAAGTTACAGTGGGTGGGAAGAAGTGGCAAATTAAAAGAATTAAACAAATATTAAGAAAGTTTACTGAACTCTCAATCGACCAGTCCCCTTGTATCAGTGGATGAACGCACCCTTCGCAGTCCTGACTTCCTTTTTCATATTTTCCCTCCTTCTACTCTTCATTTGTACCTTGGGGACTCAGTCCAGTGCACCAATGTGGGTCTCCGTCTCTATTTCCATCCATAGTCGGATGAAGGTTCCCTCCG
Organism: Myodes glareolus; assembly: GCF_982192425.1. Classification (NCBI taxonomy): domain Eukaryota; kingdom Metazoa; phylum Chordata; class Mammalia; order Rodentia; family Cricetidae; genus Myodes; species Myodes glareolus. The sequence continues at coordinate 63,451,359 of NC_142053.1, read as the reverse complement.
GTTCTGCCTTCCTTGCTCACGTTCTCCCTCCCTCTGCTTCTCATTTGGACCTAGGGAGTTAAGTCCAGTGTTCCAATATGTGTCTCTGTCTCTATCTCCATCCTTTGCCAGATTCAGGTTCTGTGGTGACATGCAAAATATTCAACAGTATGGTTATGGGCCAAGGTCATTTCAGGCACCCTCTCCTCTGCTGCTCAGGGAACAATCTGGGGACCTCTCCTTGGGCCTGGGAACCCCTCCAGAATCAAGTCTCTCGCAAACCCTAAAATGGCTCCCTTAGTTGAGATATAAACTTCCCTGCTCCCATAAACATCCTTCCTCCCCCCCCTCTCCCATTCCCCCAAGCCATCCCCAATACTCCCCCTCTCCCTAACCATCTCCCCTTACTTCCACACCCCCCCTCGTGCACCCAAGTTTGCCTGGCAATCCTGTCTAATTCTAATATCCAGGAGGATAACTATATGATTTTCTTCAGGTTCACCTTCTTATTTAGCTTCTCTAGGATTACGAATTATAGACTCAAGGACCTTTAACTGTGGCTAGAATCCACTTATAAGTGAGTACATACCATATTCCCCTTTTTGGGTCTGGGTTACCTCACTCAGTAAAGCGTTTTCTATTTCCATCCATTTGCATGTGAAATTCAAGATGTCATTGTTTTTTACCGCTGAGTAAAACTCTGGGATTGAACGAGCATGTGATCAAGCCAGATTCTCTGAATGTGGCTGACATGGGGGCTGACTGAGAAGCCATTGACAATGGCACTGGGTCTTGTTTTGTCTGCATGGACTGGCTTTTTGGGATCCTGGTCTGTTTGGATGCTCACCTTCCGGACCTGGAGGGAGGGGGGAGGAATTTGGACTTCCAAATTCAGCATTCAGGCAGGAAACCCTGAATGTTCTTGGGACTGGAGAGGGAGGAGGAGAGGGAGTGGGGGGAGCGGGAGGGTATTGGGAGGAGGGGAGGAAGTGGAAATTGTTATAAATAAATAAATAAGGAAAAAAATAAAAATAAAAAAGAAAGTTTACTGAAGGAGAAATTCATGATGCCTGCATCAACATACTTCAAGAAACTTTAAATAATAAATACAACTTATATTCATATAATGTCCCTATTACAAAGAATTCAAAGCCATAAGAATTTTCTAAATTACATTTCAAAGAGTCTCCTTCTATCTGACTGTAAAAATTCCTTCTATAGCAGGCTATTCCTGTTATATGTTATTGTGTCTTAAAAATTTATGTTCTAACTATTTATCCTTGATATTATTTATAAACTTTCACCCATATAATTGTTGTTGGATTCTCTTTTTCATGTAGCTTTGTGATTTCTACTGTAACTTCATTCCAGCTGGAAAAAATTCATCATATTCAGTGCTCTAAATATTTATTAACTCCACAGTATGAAAGTATAACAAATCTTACCTGAGAATTAGTATGACATGTTGGATAGGCATATAGGCACAAGCAATAGAAATTGTCAAATCAGGTTTAATTCTATCTTACTTACTTAGTAGCTGTGGGATTTAGGGGAAGTTAATTAAATTATCTGCGTTTTTGTTTTTCTTTTAATAAAAAATGGTGACAATGCTAATACCTATTTCATGGACTCATATTTAGGATTAAATGGTTTGATCATAGTGAATATGAGAGAATTTGTTGTCACTTTGCAAGTGCTAGTTAATTGCTATAGTGTGAAGGCATACAAACAAAAGAATAAGATCTGTAACAATGATGGAAAACATGAATTTTAGAGTTTATTTGAAGTTTATTACTAGGAACTATATACCATCTTATATCAATCTCAATTCCTGACACTTTCACATGTGCATGGATAGTTTATGACTCACTAATGTCATTGTTCTTAACTCTCTACTCCCAGTCTCCATTCCCATCTGCTTGCCAAACAATGAAGAGATTGTCTTGCTCCTGTGATCATTTTAATTTTATCTATGTAAAACAGTCAATCAGGCAGCAGAAGAGAAGTTTCTCACTCTAAAATATTCACTAAAGAATTTCAACATCCTTTTTTTGTCCCACTGAACCTGCAACAAGCAAGGGCACCCTTAAGTTTGCAAGGTCCCTGGCCAGCAAGTGGCCTGGATCCTGTACCAGAAGATCTGTCCTTCTGGAGGGGTGAGTGAGTGCTCGACCAATGCTGGCCTGACACCCCGGAAAGGGGAACTCAGGTACTCCCACCCCCTTAAACTTTCTGGATATCCAGTGGGGGCTCCCCCCTGCCTGCTGCCTTTCTCTTTTCATCTCATCCCAGCTTCCCCTCCTTAGCACCCCTCTCCATCTATGGGGCCATAGGATTCCCCTACTCAGCCTCCTTCCTGGCTGGAGTCTGGGGTCAAAGTGGTGAGGGCAATTGCTGCAGGAGTTTCTTTGTCTCACTGAGTCTGCAAATAGCAAGGGTGCCTCTAATCTGAGAGGTCCTTGGCCAGTAAGTGGCCCAGATCCTGTACCAAAAGATCCGTCCTTCCAGAGGGATGGGTCTCTGGCCAGCAAGCGGCCTAGATCCTGTATCAGAAGATCTGTCCTTCCAGAGGGCATTTGAAGGAAGAGATGGGTAGACGCCAATACAAGGATTCCTCCAAACTCTGAAAAACAACAAGATAACAACAGAATACTGTGAACGTTAAACAGGAAGACTTGAACACCCTAATTCAGAAGACGTAGAAGAAGTAGACGATAAGCATAACATTATGAAAGGGATAGAATCCCTTAAACAGGAAGTGAAAAACACCATTAAAGAAATGGATGAGAAGAATAACAAAAAGTACGAAGAAATTAATAAGTCCTTCAAGGATACTCTAAGAAACAAAGAAGAGGTAATTAAACAGGTAATGGAAATAGTTCAAGACTTGAAAACTGAAATGGAGGTAATGAAGAAAACACAAACAGAGGGATGACTGGATATGGAAAATCTGGGTAAACAAACAGGGACTATAGAAACAAGTAAAACCAACAGAAAACAAGAGATAGAAGAAAGAATCTCAGACACTGAAGATACTATAGAGGAAATAAACTCATTGATCAAAGAAAACAGCAAATCCAACAAATTCTTAACACAAAACATCCAGGAAATCTGGGACATCATGAGAAGAAAAAACCTAAGAATAATAGGAGTAGAAGAAGGAGAAGAATTACAGCTCGAAGGCCCAGGAAATATATTCAATAGAATTATAGAAGAAAACTTTCTGACCCTAAAGAAGGATATTCCTATGAAGGTACAAAAAGCATACAGAACACCAAATAGACTGGATCAAAAAAAAATCCCTTCACCATATAATAATCAAAACACAAAACATACTGAATAAAGAAAGAATATTAAGAGCAGCAAAAAAAAAAAATGGTCAAGTAACATATGAAGGTAAACCTAATATAATCCTTTTAGAATTACATCTGACTTCTCTATCTTCTCTATCTTCGATAGATGTGCTGCAGAAAGTAAAAGACCATGGATGCAAGCCCAGACTACTATACCCAGCCAAGCTTTCTTTCACCATCAATGGAGAAAACAAAGTATTCCAGGATAAATCCAAATTTAAACAATATGTAGTCACAAAGCCAGCCTCACAGAAAGTAATAGAAGGAAGATCTCAACCCAAAGAACCCAACAGCACCCAAAATAACTTAGATATCAAGCAACCCTCTATAAGCACAACCCAAAGAAGGGAAACAGACAAACTCTACCACCAAAATAAATAAATAAATAAATAACCAGTGTTAACAACCACTGGTCACTAATATCACTTAATATCAATGGTCTCAATTCACCTATTAAAAAGGCACAGGTTAAGAGAATGGGTTTAAAAGCAGGACCCAACATTCTGCTGCTTATAAGAAACACACGCCAACCACAAAGACAGACATTTACTCAGAGTAAAGGGTTGGGAAAATTCTTTCAATTAAAAGGACCTAAGAGACAAGTGGGTGTGGCTATACTAATATCTAACAAAATTGACTTCAAACTAAAATCAATCAGAAGAGATGTAGATGGACACTTTAGACTCATAATAGGTATAATTCATCAGGATGAAGTTTCAATCCTAAATATCTATACCCCTAATACAAAAGCACCCTCATATGTAAAAGAAACATTACTTGAACTCAAACTACACATAAAACTTCACACACTAATAGTAGGAGACTTCAACACTCCTCTCTCAACAATGGACATGTCAACCAGACAGAAAGGTAACAGAGAAATAAGAGAACTAAAAGAGCAAATGAATCAAGTAGACTTAACAGACACCTGTAGAACATTCCACTCAAATAAAAACAAGTATACCTTCTTCTCAGCATCTCATGGAACCTTCTCAAAATTGATCACATACTCGGTAACAAAGCAAACTTCCACAGATTCATAAAATTTTAGTAACCACCTGTGTCTTCTCAGATCACCAAGGAATAAAGTTAGAATTTAACAATAAATCTACCCCCAGAAAGCCTACAAACTCATGGATACTGAACAGTCAACTACAGAAACACTCCTGGGTCTGGGAAGAAATAAAGAAAGAAATTAAAGTCTTCCTTGAATTCAATGAAAATAAAGACAAAACATACCCAACCTATGGAACACTATGAAAGCAGTGCTACGAGGAAAGTTCATAGCACTAAGTGCCCACATTTAAAAAAATGGAGAAAGCTCACATTAGAGACTTAACAGCACATCTGAAAGCTCTCGAAAAAAAGAAGCAGACTCACCTAAAAGGAGTAGAAGACTGGAATTAATCAAACTGAAATCAATAAAATAGAAACACAGAAAACAATCCAAAGAATCAATGAAACAAAGAGTTGGTTCTTTGAGAAAATCAACAAGATTGACAAGCCACTATCCAAACTAATGAAAAGGAAGGGAGAGAACACACAAATTAATAAGATTAGAAATGAAAAGGGAGACATAACCACAGACACTGAGGAAATTCAGAGAATCATTAGGTCTTACTACAAAGGCCTATATGCCACAAAGTTGGAAAATGTAAAAGTAATGGACTTGTTTTTAGATAAATACAATATACCAAAATTAAATCAAGACCAGGTGAACAATTTAAATAAACCTATATGTCATGAGGAAATAGAAGCTGCCATAAAAAACCTCCCAACCAAAAAAATCCCAGGACCAGATGATTTAATGCAGAATTTTTTGAGAAATTCCAAACACCTTAAAGTGTTTCACATAATAGAAACAGAAGTGTCATTGCCAAACTCTGTTTATGAAGCTACAGTTACCCTGATACCAAAACCATACAAAGACTCAACCAAGATAGAGAATTACAGAACAATCTCGCTCATGAACATCGATGTAAAAATTCTCAATAAAATAGTGGCAAACAGAATCCAAGAACACATCAAAAATTAATCCATTATGATCAAGTAGACTTCATCCCATAAATGCAGAGCAGGTTAAACATACCATAATCTATCAATCTAATCCATCATATAAATAAACTGAAAGAAAAAAAACATATCATCATTTCATTAGATGGTGAAAAAGCGTGTGACAAAATTCAACACCACTTTATGATAAAGGTCTTGGAGAGGGTAGGGATACAAGGATCATATATAAATATAATAAAAGCAATATACAGCAAACCAACATCTAATATCAAATTAAATGGAGAGAAACTCAAAGCCATTACACTAAAATCAGGAACAAGTCAAGGCTGTCCACTCTTACCATATCTCTTCAATATAGTGCTTAAAGTTCTAACAATAGCAATAAGACAACATAAGGAGATCGAGTGGATACAAATCAGAAAGGAAGAAGTCAAACTTTCATAATTTGCAGATGATATGACTGTGTACATCAGTGACCCCAAAAACTCTTCCGAAGAATTTCTCCAGCTGATGAACACCTTCAGTGAAGTGGCAGGATACATGATCAACTTTAAAAAAATCAGTAGCCCTTCTATATACATTGGAGAGAGAAGCATAGTGGGAAATCAGAGAAACCTCACCTTTCACAAAACCACAAATAGCATAAAGTATCTTGGGGTAACTCTAACCAAGGAAATGCATTATCTATTTGACAAAAACTTGAAGGCTTTGAAGTAAGATATTGAAGAGGATACCAGAAAAATGGAAGGATCTCCCATGCTCTTGGATTGGGAGCAACAACATAGTAAAAATGGCAATTCAACCAAAAGCAATCTATAGATTCAATGCAATCCTCATCAAAATCCCAATAAAAGTCTTCACAGACCTTGAGAGAAAAATAATCAACTTTATTTGGGAAAACAAAAAACTCAGGATAGCAAAAACAATCCTATACAATAAAGGAACCTCTGGAGGCATTACCATCCCTGACTTCAAGCTCTATGACAGAGCTACAGTAATAAAAACAGCTTGGTATTGGCATAAAGACAGAGACGATGACCAATGGAACCTAATCAGAGACCCGGATATTAACCCACAAACCTATGAACACCTGATTTTTGACAAGGGAGCTAATAGTATACAATGGAAGAAAGAAAGCATCTTCAACAAATGGCACTGGCACAACTGATGTCATCCTGTAGAAGAAGGAAAATAGATCTGTATCTTTTACCATGCACAAAACTCAAGTCCAAATGGATTAAAGACCTCAATATAAATCCAACCACCCTAAAGCTGATAGAAAAAAAAGTGTGAAGTAGACTGCAACACTTGAGCACAGGAGACCATCTCCTACGTATAACCCAAGTAGCACTGACACCAACAGCAACAGTGAATAAATGGGACATCCTGAAATGGAGACGCTTCTGTAAACCAAAGGACACTGTCATTAAGACAAAAAGGCATCCTACTGAATGGGAGAAAATCTTCACCAACCCAATATCAGACAAAGGTCTGATCTCCAAAATATTTAAAGAAATAAAGAAACTGGACATGAAAATTCTAATTAACCCAATTAAAAAATGGAGTACTGAACTCAAAAGATAATTCTCAGAAGATGAAGTTCAAATGTACAAAAGACACTTAATGTTAATGTTCACCCTCTTAGCGATCAGGGAAATGCAAATCAAAACAACTTTGAGATATCTCATACCTGTCAGAATGGCTAAAATCAAAAACACCAATGATAGCCTATGCTGGAGAGGATGTGGGGTAACAGGAACACTTTTCCACTGCTGGTTGGAATGCACACTTGTGCAATTACTTTGGAAACCAGTGTGGCCGTTTCTCACGAAATTGGGAATCAATCTACCTCAGGATTCAGCAATACCAGTCCTGGGAATATACATACCCAAGAGATGCCCTATCATACTACAAAATCATTTGTTCAACTATGTTCATAGCAGCAGTATTTGTAATCGCCAGATCCTGGAAACAACCTAGATGCCCCTCAATGGAAGAATGGATAAAGAAATTGTAGAATATATACATATTAGAGTACTATTCAGTGGTAAAAAATAATGATATCTTGAATTTTGCATGTAAATGGATGGAAGTAGAAAACACTTTCCTGAATGAGATAACCCAGACCTCAAAAGATGAATATGGTATGTACTCACTCATTTTTGGACTCTAGCCATAGACAAAGGACATTAAGCCTAGAGAAGTCAAATTACAAGGTGAACCCAAAGAAAAACATATATAGATTCTCTTGGAAATTGGAAAGACACAAGATTACTGGGCAAAAGTTGGGAGCATGGGGTGGGTATAGGTTTGGGGATGGGCTTTGAGGAAGTGGAGAGGTGGAGAGAGAATGGAGAAGGAAAAGACTGGAGAGAGCTTGGGGGAGTGGGAGGGTGGAGATGGGGGAAGGGCGGATATAGGAACAGGAAAGAAGTTATCTACATTAAGGGAGTCATTTTATGGTTGGCAAGAAACTCGGCTCTAGAGGGGATCCCAGGTGTCCATGGGGATGTCCCCAGCTAGGTCCTTGGGCAGCAGAGTAGAGGATGCCTGAATTGGCCTTGTCTCACAAACACACTGATGATTATCTCGAATATCACCATAGAATCTTCATCAGGCGTCAGATGGAGATAGAGACAAAGTCCCTCATCAGAACAATAGACTGAGCCTCCGAGGTCCAATTGAAGAGCAGAAGGAGGGAGAAGATGAGCAAGCAAGTCAGGACCACGAGGGGGTGCATCCACCCACGGAGAAGGTGGGACTGATCTAATGGGAGCTCACCAAGGCCAGCTGGAATGGGACTGAAGGAGCGTGTGATCTAATCAGACTCTCTTATTGTGGCTGACAATGAGCGTGGACTGAGAAGCCACTGAAATTGAAACCAGATTTGAATTCTACTGCATGGACTGGCTTTTTGGGAGCCTAATCTGTTTGGATGCATACCTTTCTAGACCTGGATGAAGAGGGGAGGGCCTTGGACTTTCCACAGGGCAGGGCACCCTGACTTCTTATGGGACTGGAGAGCGAGGGGGATTGGGAGTAGGGGTGGTGGTGGGGGAAATGGGAGGAATGGGAGCAGGTGGAAATTTTTAATTAATAAATTAATAAAAAGAATTTCAACTTCCTCATACAGGAGACAATTTTAGCTTTGTATTCATAAAAATAGAGGGGTTTTGCCTTATCATATTGTTTTGTAGTGTCCAATTGTTTCTTGTTTAAAGCCTGATCTTTTCTGAAGAAAAACACATGGGCAGTAGATCTGGAAAGGAAGGGTGTTTGGGGGCATTTGGAGTGGGAGATGTATTTTTATGATGTGTTGTCTAAGAGGAAAATCTATTTTTTAAAAAGTCATTTTTTGTACTAAATAATGTGTTGATCTTCTATATATATTAATACAAAGACGAAGTTCAATAACTATTATCAAAATTGCTAGATGCATTTTAATTTTAAGTAGGTTTCTACTTTATAATAGATAGGGATGCATATGCCAGAACACCAGGTCCTGATACTCTGGTACATGGGCATCAATTTTAAGAAAAACTACTTTTTATATCACAATATATTTATTTGGCTTTGAATCCACATAGTAATACATTAAAGCATGACTTCCATTTGTACAAGCTATTTTACTTAACCTGCTTCATTATGTATAAAATGATATTAAAAGTAATATATGTTTATATAGACAGTTGATTAAAGGATCAAAATGTAAAGAAATGATATAAATGAAGCACCTATTTCATTATCTCATATATGATATATATTCCAGAAAGTTTCAAATAATTATGAATAATAGGAATAGATTCCAAAAAAGAAGAGTATTTTAGAGCTCTTTCCCACCCATGTTCCTTGTTCTAACTTTTCTCTGAATGCATAATGAGTTCTTAATATATTTCATGTATTCAAATTTGTCTAGAATAGCTGACAAAATTCAAGATGAGTTTAAAACTTTTATATTCGTATCTTCTTGAGAGAGAGAAGAAATAACAAAAATGGCCTTTTTCAAGAGTCAACAAAGACTAAGTCACTCAAATTACTTCATTTCCTCATTTCAAATTATTCAATAATCTACTGTCTTAGTTTCCCCATATTCCTATTCAGTTTATGCATACCATACTATTTTGTTCCTGCTTTTTGTTGTTATGAGTCCTCTTAGTCCTAAAAAATAATTTAAGGAGCTTAAAAATTGAAAAGAATTTATTTAAAATCATTTTTTTAGATTCCAGATAACCTAGATTTCCTTAAGTATATTCTCAAGCCATTCATGTCTTGTTTATTTAGTTGAATAAATATTAGACATAATTTCTCTTCTTAACAAGAATGATAAATAACTAACAAATGTATCTTATACTTGAAAAGCCCTTTTGGTATGATAGTTTTTTATTTCACATACAAAGCTCATGGTATCATTCTTTTCATTTTAACACTAATATTTTGGGATTCTACATTTAATTGTACTTACTATGGAAATAATTTAACATGACCCATATCTTGTTGAAGTTCATTTCATACAAATGATTTAAAAAGTTGAATGAAAATGAGTAATTCAAACTTTTCATTGCATATCTGTTTTACCATTTTAAACATTTTAACATTATTTGTTATCCCTTAAAAGATGTTAGTATTTTGTTTTATAAATTAATAAAATAAATTAGGTAACATATTAAGATTTGCATCACTATAAATTTAGAATCACATTATAGATATTGTCAGGAGTAAAACACATGTTTGAATTCTGTATCAGTTATTTCAGTATTTAAGAATTGTAAATGTTTGTTAACATTTTATATTATATGACTTATTTTAATCAGATATTAAGGAGTGATTTAACTGAATATTAATCGTTCAGATTACCTCTTGATGATGTAAAGGAAGAGACTGTTAGGTGACTAGAGAAAGATTAGTAGATTTGAGATGGACAGGGGTGGCATACACCTTTAATCCCAGCACTTGGAAGGCAGAGGTAGGCAGATATCTGTGAGTTTAAGGTCAACCTGGTCTACAGGAGCTATTTCCCGCACATGCTCCAAATTTACAGAGAAACCCTTTCTCGAACTCCCCCCACCAAAAAAAAAAGATTACTAGATTTGAAGACCATTGATTATAACCTATTTCTGATAATTAGCTTTGGCTCACTTTAAAATTTAAAATATCATGAGAAATCATTTTAGGAAAAATCAATAGAGGCCCAATAAGGAAAAGTAATTTTCTCCTCATCATAAAAAGAGAATCTTAGTTCTTTTTCTGTGTCTGTGTAGAGTCAGAACTTTCTGACCTACCATAGAGATTAGAACATTATATACTATTACTCCTATACAATAAAAGTACTTCCAGAGGCATTACCATCCCTGACTTCAAACTCTATTACAGAACTACAGTAATGAAAACTGCTTGGTATTGGCACAAAAACAAAGATGTTGATCAATGAAATCGAAATGAAGACCCAAGGAAGAATCTTCTCTCCAAAATTTACCAGTTCTGTATAATGCTATGTATTGATGTCATAATATGAGCCTATTCTTGATATTAGAAAATGTGAATAATTTAAATATTTTCTTTCTGCATTTGTTTTGGCAAATCTGCCTGTTGTAAGTTTACACAAGATGTGTGCTCACTTTGTTAAACTTATAAAAAAAACTGGGTTGTTGACAGTTGTTTTAAAATATTTACTGTATATTTCTGAATGTTTGAATTTTAACAACATTCTGTCTTCTAACAGGTAATCAATGAATACCTTTAGATCATTTTGCTCATTTTAAATCACCTTCACAAATATATGTAGTTGCTTTCCTTGTAGAAGACATCAATTTATTAACTAAATTTATTCCGTTTTAATACAATAGAGAATTAGAAATATTTTGTATATACATATTTTCCCTTGTGCTAGCTTGCTTTTTAATTATAGAATTTTTTCAAAAAAATCCTTAATTTTCATGAAGTCTTGTTTAGTTATTTTTTTCCTATTTTTCTGTGTATTTTTGTTAACTAATTGAGCTCTGTCTTACTGAAGGTCACAAAGGTTTATGACTAGGTTTTTTTTATCTTAGACTTATGGTTTTGTTTCATTAACATCTTCTATTCATTTATAGTTATTTTGTATAATATGTTAGGGATGATTACAACTACATTTTTTGCATGTAGAGATCTAGATCATTATGTATTTTTGAAGACCCTTTATCAATGAACATAAACCTAAGCAGCACATATTTTCAGATATTCAATTGCCCTAAAGAGTATTTTTATACTGTGTTCAGCATCTTATTTATCATTTCAACATGTAATTATTGTGGAAATAAGGAAGCATGAATCCTCTAACATTGATCTTTAATATGAAAATATGTCTTTACTCATAGCATTTAGAAGTTCTATATAACTGACTCAGTTTACAAATTGTCAAAACTTTCAGCTGATATTTTCACAAGAAAATTAAGAAATCTGTAAATACAGTTGTGATGAGTCTTAGTGTTCTGTTGTAGTGAGGAGACAGCCTGTCCATGAAAACTCATAAAGGGAAGCATTTATTTGGGGAATCCTTAAAGTTTCAGAGAGTTAGTCCAATAACAGCATGGCAGGAAGCATGGTAACATGCAGGCTAGCATAGTTCTAGAGAAGGAGTTGAAAATTTTACATCTCATTGTTTAGGCATCAGGAAAAGAGAGAGAGCAGCACCAGGCCTGGTTTGGTCTTCAGAAGCCTCAAAGCCACTGATATACTTGCTCCAAATATGCTACACCTATCCCAACAAGGCTTTACTTCCTTCTTCTTAATCCTTTCAAATAGTGCTACTCCTGACAAGCCTATGTTAGCTGTTTTCATTCAAACCACCACCCAATACAAGTCACAATTATAATAGCTATTTTAATTATTAATCATAATATGTATTCTATATATTTAGGTCTTCTTAATATTTTTCCATCATATTTGGAACTTACTGACCACAGTTTAATTATTGTATACTTCCTTTATAACTTTAAGTCTTAAATATTTTAGATTTGCCAGTTATAGAAATGAATTCCAAGATCACTTGCACATTAGGCATGTACTCTATGAACAATATATGTCCTAAGTCCAATATATTTTTGTTTGTTTTTTTATCGTTATAAGCTATATTAGTTTTTTGCTGGCTCTATTCTATTATTTTATTTTTAATTTTTTTGATTCTTTGGGAATTTCACATTACATACCACAATTCTTCCTCACATTTCCCAGCCCTTTCATATCTGACCTCTACCCTTATAGCCTTCCAAAATCCCAAAATTTAAAAAAGAACAATAAAAAACTTCACTTTTCAAATTTACAATCTCTCCATCACACAAACATTTGTTGTAGTAGCCTCTAGAGCTGCAGTGTTTCACACACTATATCCTTTTCACCAAACATCTTTAGTTTCAAATATTCATTGCAGTGAGTTGCTAATCTGGTTCAAGGTCTCTGGCTTCTGGTATAGCATCAATATGGGCCCCTCACCAAAACTTCTTTTAGATATCCTTCTGGTTCCTGGAGTCACAGAGATCCTGCAGCATTGGTTGGTTCTACAGGACCCGGCACTTCGTGCACTCATCAGATCATAGAAGGATTAGATGTTGGGGTGGGTCAACTCAAAACCCTGGATATGTTCCTGGGTGTTATCAGAGTTTGTCAATCTGTCCCACTGCTGGAACCAATACTCTCAGTAATGGGTCAGTGCCATTTCTCCTCTCAACATGGTAAGGAATCAGGTCACAAGTTCCACATGCAGGACCAGCTATCCTGTTGCTGTGTAAGAGATTGTGGGAGAAGTTGCAAGGTGAGGGAAAGCACCCCCTGATATAGCCAGCAAGGATTAGGCTCAGTTCTCAGATATTATGATCTCAGGTAGTAAAACAAGTCACAGATATCAACACTAATTACAGTTATGGTAGGACCATGGACCCAGACATAGCATTTAGCCACAGCTGAAGCCAGGATGTCACCATGGCCCTGGGAGAAAGGATAGGGAAATCAAACAAATATAGCCTCTGTGAGAGCATGGCTGTCACATGCCAACATGTCCTCAGGTGTCAGTCAGTGGTAATGTGGGCCATGGACATCATCACAGACTTCAGCTGTGGCTGTAGATGTGGTAGGACCATAGATACAGACATATTATCCAGCAGCAGCATAGGCTTGATGGACATTATATGGCAATAGGTGACAATGTAGTGACCTATATCAGCCTGTTCCTCATTGATGTTGCTCCACTACTTCCAGTTCTCTCCACAGCATATGAACCACTCTGCTTCTCATTTTCTCCCGATTCTCCACCACAGACATGTCCATTTCATTGGTGCTCACTCATCTGAACTGATGAACTCACATTTTTTTTCTGATTTCTTACTGTTGATAGCTGAATATTTTCATGTATCCAATTTTTATGTAGGTTAATATCTCACATATTACTAATTTCAAAATATGGCTATCTTTACTTTCTGCTATTTTTTAATAAGTTGCTATTGTATTTTGTCAAATATTTTAAGCATCTGTTGAGATATCCTAATAGCACATATTTCTTGACTAACAGTGTATAAAAGTTATTATATTTCATTTGCTAAATTAGCCTTATACTAATCCACTTTGTAAGGAAAAGCATCATTATAGATATAGAAATATGTCATTTGAGGGTTGAGAATTTGCCAGTCCGTACTCTTAAAGAATTCCAGTATATATTGCTGATGATTTTTTACTATATATTAAAGGAATATGCTCCATCAAAATTAATGTGCTGAAATCATAATTAAGAATAATGAAGAATTTAGCAGTTGTGGTACCTGTAAAGAATGGTGGTCTGTGTTTCTCACCTTAAAATTCATATGGAAAATTCGCCCGTGTTTCAATAGCCTGCCTGAGGACAGGTAGGCCCTGTGTCAGCTCAGCGACATTCCTGGCCAGCAAGGGGCACTGATCCTCTAGCAGACATCCATCAGAGGGGTGAGTTTGCTCCTGGCCCGTGGGGCAGAAGCTTGGTAAGGAGGAGTTCAGACTTTCCCCGACCCTCTTGATTCCCTGGTCACCCTGCAGGGGTGGCTCCACCCTGCTAAGCTCTCTGGCCTTCTATCCCAGCTTTCATAGAGGTACCCATCGCTCTATTCCTCCTTTCATCCTGGGGCCATAAAATTTCCCCAGCTCAGCTACCTTGCGAGGTGGGCCTGGGCTGTAAGCACAACCCACAACCTGACAGGGGGCAATTTCTGTGTTTAAATAGCCTGCCTGAGGAAAGGTAGGAGTTCTGTCAGTGAAGACCCTGCCAAACAAGGCAACCTGACCCAATATCAGAAGATCCAATAGAGAGCATTTGAAGGAAGAGATGGGCAGACACCAAGGCAAGAACTCTTCCAACAATCTGAAAAACAACATGAAAACACCAGATCCCAGCGACCCTGCAATAGAAAGACTTGAACACCTTAATCCAGAAGAAGTGGAAAAAAGTACCATTATGAAAGCAATAGAGTTCCTTAAAAAGGATATGAATAACTCCCTTAAAGAATTTGATGAGAAGTATAACAAAAAGTTTGAAGAAATGAGTAAAGAAATGGATGAGAAGTATAACAAAAAGTTTGAAGAAATGAGAAAATCCGTAAATGATACGCCGGGAAACCAAGAAAAAACAATCAAATAGGTAATGGAAACAGTTCAAGAATTGAAAACTGCAGTCCAAGATGGCGGCCACCACGAAGAAGATGGCTACAGAAGATGTCAATGTTACTTTCGAAGATCAACAAAAAATAAACAAATTTGCTCGAAATACGAGTCGAATCACAGAGCTAAAGGAGGAAATATAAGTAAAGAAGAAACAACTTCAGAATTTAGAAGATGCTTGCAACGACATCATGTTGGCACATGATGACTGCCTAAAGATACCGTACCAGATGGGAAACGTTTTCATTAGCCACTCTCAAGAAGAAACCCAATAAATGTTAGAAGAAGTAAAGAGAACTTTGCAAGAAGAGATCGACGCCTTAGAGTCCAGAGTGGCGTCCACCCAGTGGGTATTAGCCGACTTGAAAGTGCAGTTATACGCAAAATTTGGCAGCAACATAAACCTTGAGGCGGATGAAAGTTAAACATTTTATAATACTTTTTTTACCTTATTTAATAAACTTGAATATTGTCTAAAAAAAAAAAAGAATTGAAAACTGAACTGGAGGCAATGAAGAAAACACAAAACGAGGGCAGGATGGATATGGAAAATCTAGGCAAACGAATAGAGAACAGCGAATAAAGCATAACAAATAGAATACAAGAGATAGAAGAATGAATCTCAGATTCTGAAGATACCATAGAGAAAATAAATGCTCTGATCAAAGAAAACGGCAGATCCAACAAATTCTCATCACAAAATGTTCAAGAAATCTGAGACACAATGAAAAAAAAAAACCAAATCTAAGAATAATAGGGATTGAAGAAGGAGAATTGCAGATCAAAGGCCCAGAAAATATATTCAGCAAAATTATAGATGAAAACTTTCCCAACCTAAAGAAAGATATTCCTATGAAGGTTCAAGAAGCATACAGAACACTGAATAGACTTGATCACAAAAAAATCTACTCGCCATATAATAATCAAAACACAAAACATAGAGATTAAAGAAAGAATATTAAGAGCTGCAAAGGAAAAAGGTCAAGTAACGTATAAAGGTAAACCTATCAGCCTTACACCGGACTTCTCTATGGAAACCATGAAAGCCAGAAGGTCCTGGAGAGACGTACTGCAGAAACTAAGAGACCATGGATGCAAACCCAGACTACTATGCCCAGCCAAGCTATCATTCACTATTAATGGAGAGAACAAAATATTCCAGGATCAAAACAAATTTAAACAATTCATAGCCACAAATCCAGCCTTACAGAAAGTAACAGAAGGAAAATCGCAACCCAAGGAATCCAACATTGCCATCACTACCTACAATAACCCAGACATCTAGCGACCATTCAAAACCACAACTCAAAGAAGAGAAAGACACAAACTCTACTACACACACACACACACACACAAAGTAATAACCGGAAGCAACAACCACTGGTCATTAATATCACTTAATATTAATGGATTCAACTCATCTATAAAAAGGCACAGACTAAGAGATTGGATATGAAAACAGGATCCAATATTCTGCTGCTTACAAGAAACACACCTCAAACACAAAGATAGACATCTACTCAGAATAAAAGGTTGGAAAAAGGTTTTCCAAGCAAACGGACCTAAGAAACAAGCTGGTGTGGCCATTCTAATATCTAACAAAATTGACTTCAAGCTAAAATCAATCAGAAGAGATGGAGATGGACATTTCATACTCATAACAGGAACAGATAATCAGGAGGAAGTCTCAATCCTGAATATCTATGCCCCTAATATAAAAGCACCCACTTACGTAAAAGAAAAACTTTTAGAACTCAAGGCAGTCATCAAACCACACACACTAATAGTAGGAGACTTCAACACACCTCTCTCACCAAAGGACAGGTCAATCAAACAGAAACTCAACAGAGAAATAAGAGAATTACTAGAGGTAATGAATCAAATGGACTTAACTGATATCTATAGAACATTCCACCCAAATAGGAAAGAATATACCTTCTTCTCTGCAGCTCATGGAACCTTCTCAAAAATTGACTACATACTCGGTAACAAAGCAAACTTCCACAGATACAAAAAAATTTTAGTAACCACCTGTGTCTTGTCAGATCACTATGGTATAAAGTTAGAATTCAATAACAATTCGAACACCAGAAAGCCTACAAATGCGTGGAAGTTGAACAGTCAACTACTGAATCATCCCTGGGTCAAGGAAGAAATAAAGAAAGAAATTAAAGTCTTCCTTGAATTTAATGAAAATAAAGACACAACATACTCAAACCTATGGGACACTATGAAAGCAGTGCTAAGAGGAAAGTTCATAGCACTAAGTGCCCATTTAAAGAAAACGGAGAAAGCACATATTGGAGTCTTAACAGCACACCTGAAAACTCTGGAAAAAATAGAAGCAGACTCTCCCAGGAGGAGTAGAAGACTAGAAATTATCAAACTGAGGGCTGAAATCAACAAAATAGAAACACAGAAAACAATCCAAAAAATCAACGAAACAAAAAGTTGGTTCTTGGAGAAAATCAACAAGATTGACAAACCCCTAGCCAAACTAATCAAAAAGCAGAGAGAGAACACTCAAATTAATAAGATCAGAAATGAAAAGGGGGACATAACAACAGACACAGAGGAAATTCAGAGAATCATTAGATCTTACTACGAAAGTTTATATGCCACAAAGTTGGAAAATGTACAAGAAATGGATTGGTTTTTAGATAAATACCATTTACCAAAGTTAAATCAAGACCAGGTGAACAATCTAAATAGACCTGTTAGTCGCGAAGAATTAGAAGCTGTTATCAAAAACCTCCCGACCAAAGAAAGCCTAGGGCCAGATGGTTTCAATGCAGAATTCTACCAGAACTTCCAAGAAGAGCTGATACCTATACTCCTTAATGTATTTCACAATATAGAAACAGAAGAGTCAATGCCAAACTCTTTTTATGAAGCTACAGTTACCCTGATACCAAAACCACACAAAGACACAACCAAGAAAGAGAATTACAGGCCAATCTCACTCATGAACATTGACGAAAAAATTCTCAACAAAATCCTGGCAAACCGATCCCAAGAACACATTAGAAAAATTATCCATTATGCTCAAGTAGGCTTCATTCCAGAGATGCAGGGCTAGTTCAACATACGCAAATCTATCAATGTAATCCATCATATAAATAAACTGAAAGAAAAAAACCATATGCTCATTTCATTAGACGCTGAAAAAGGATTTGACAAAATCCAACACCCTTTATGATAAAGGTGTTGAAGAAATTGGGGATACAAGGATCATACCTAAATATAATAAAAGCTATTTACAGCAAGCCAACAGCTAACATCAAACTGAACGGAGAGAAACTCAAAGCCATTCCACTGAAATCAGGAACAAGACAAGGCTGTCCACTCTCCCCATACCTCTTCAATATAGTGCTAGAAGTTCTAGCAATAGCAATACGACAACATAAGGGGATCAAGGGGATTCAAATTGGAAAAGAAGAAGTTAAACTCTCGTTATTTGCAGACAATATGATAGTATACGTGAGCGACCCCAAAAACTCTACCAAAGAACTCCTAGAGCTGATAAACACCTTTAGTAATGTGGCAGGATACAAGATCAACTCCAAAAACTCAGTTGCCCTCCTATACACAAAGAATAAAGAAACAGGAAGGGAAATCAGAGAAACTTCACTTTTCACGATAGCCACAAATAGCTTAAGATATCTTGGGATAACTCTGACCAAGGAAGTGAAAGACCTATTTGACAAGTACTTTAAGTCTTTGAAGAAAGAAATAGAGGAGGATACCAGAAAATGGAAAGATCTCCCTTGCTCTTGGATTGGGAGGTCAACATAGTAAAAATGGCAATTCTACCAAAAGCAATCTATAGATTCAATGCAATCCCCATCAAAATCCCATCAAACTTCTTCACAGACCTTGAGAGAACAGTAATCAAGTTTATATGGCAAAACAAAAAGCCCAGGATAGCCAAAACAATGTTCTACAATAAAGGAACTTCTGGAGGCATTACCATCCCTGACTTAAAACTCTATTACAGAGCTACAGTATTGAAAACAGCTTGGTATTGGCATAAGAACAGAGAAGTCGACCTATAGAATCGAATAGAAGACCCGGATACTAACCTACAAACCTATGAACACCTAATTTTCGACAAGGGAGCTAAAGGTATACAATGGAAGAAGGAAAGCATCTTTAACAAATGGTGTTGGCATAACTGGATGTCAACCTTTAGAAGAATGAAAGTAGATCCATATCGATCACCATGCACAAAACTCAAGTTCAAATGGATTAAAGACATCAACATTAATCTGTCCACTTTGAACCTGATAAGAGAGAAAGTGGGAAGTAGTCTACAAGATATAGGCACAGGAGGCCTCTTCCTAAGTAGGACCCCAGTAGCACAGACAATAAGAGAAACAATGAATAAGTGGGACCTACTGAAACTGAGAAGCTTCTGTAAAGCAAAGGACACTGTCAGTAGGACAAAAAGGCTGCCTTCTGACTGGGAAAAGATCTTCACCAACCCCTCATCAGACAAAGGTCTGTCTGATCTCCAAAATATACAAAGAACTCAAGAAACTAGACACTAAAACTCTAATTAACCCAATTAAAAAATGGGGTACTGAACTGAAGAGAGAATTCAAAACAGATGAACTTCGAATGGCCAGAAGACACTTAAGGTCATGCTCAACCTCCTTAGTGATCAGGGAAATGCAAATCAAAACCACTTTGAGATACCATCTTATACCTGTCAGAATAGCTAAACTCAAAAACACCAATGATAGCCTATGCTGGAGAGGATGTGGAGTGAGGGGAACACTCATCCATTGTTGGTGGGAATGCAAACTTGTGCAGCCACTGTGGAAATCTGTGTGGCGGTTTCTCAGGAAACTTGGAGTCAACCTCCCTCAGGACCCAGCAATTCCTCTCTTGGGAATATAACCAGGAGATGCCCTATACTACTACAAAAGTATTTGTTCAACTATGTTTATAGCTGCACTATTTGTAATAGTCAGAACCTGGAAACAACCTAGGTGCCCCTCAATAGAAGAATGGTTAAAGTAGTTGTGGAACATATATACATTAGAGTTTTACTCAGCAGTAAAAAACAATGACATCTTGAATTTTGCATGCAAATGGATGGAAATAGAAAATACTTTACTAAGTGAGGTAACCCAGACCCAAAAAGAGGAATATTTTATGTACTCACTCATACGTGGTTTCTAGCCTTAGTTAAAGGTCTTTGAGTCTATGAATTGTGATCTTAGAGAAGCTAAATAAGAAGGTGAACCTGAAGAAAATCATATAGTTATCCTCCTGGATAGTGGAACTAGGCAAGATTGCCAGGCAAACTCGGGTGCATGGGGGGTGGGGGGTGGAAGTAAGGGAAGATGGTCAGGGAGAGGGGAGAGGGGGAGGATTGGGGATGGCTTGGGGAATCTGAGGGGAGGAGGGAGGAAGGATGATTGTGGAGCAGGGAGGTTTATATCTCAGCTAAGGGTGTTATTTTAGGGTTTGCAAGAGACTTGATTCTGGAGGGGTTCCCAGAAAAATTAAATAAAAAATAAAAAAAATAAAAAATTTTAAAAAAAAGTAATAAAAAAAAAAAGAAAACGCTTTACTGAGTCAGGTAAGCCAGACCCCAAAAGAGGTATATGGTATGTATTCACTCATAAGTGGATTCTAGCCATAATTAAAGGACTTTGAGTCTATTATTCGTGATCCTAGAGAAGCTGAATAGTAGGGTAAACCTGAAGAAAATTCATGTAGTTTTCCTCCTAGAGATTGGAAATAGATGAACCTGATGAAGATTATTTAGCTATCCACCAGGAGGTAGGAAATAGACAAGAATCCCAGGTAACCTTGGGTGCTTTGGGGGTTGGAGGGTTGTTGGAAGGGGAGAGGGTTAGAGAGAAGGGAACAGGGGAGGAATGGGGAATGCTCGGGGGACTGGGAGGGGGAGAGGGAGGAAGGATAGATATGGGATCAGGGAAGAATATATGTCAACTATGGGAGTTTAGGGTTTCCTAGAGACTTGATTATAAACGGGATCCCAGGTCCAAGGAGAGATCCCCAGATTGTTCTCTGGACAGAGGAGAGGGTGCCTGAACTGGTCTTGGCCCATAAACATACTGATGAATATTTTGCTTATCACCATAGATCCTTCATCTGGCGATGGATGGAGATGGAGACGGAGACCCACATTGGAACACTGGACTTAACTCCCTAGGTCCAAACGAGAAGCAGAAGGAAAAAGAATGTGAGCAAGGAAGGCAAGATCAGAGGGAACCTTCATCCGACGATGGATGGCGATACAGATGGAGACCCACATTGGAGCACTGGACTGAGTCCCCAAAGGTCCAAATGAGGAGCAGAAGGAGGAAGAACATGAAAAAGGAAATCAGGACCGCGAGGGGTGTGATCACCCACTGATACAAGGGGACTGATCTAATGAGAGTTCACCAAGGCCAGTTGTCTGGGACTGAGCGGGCATGTGATTCAGCTGGATTCTCTGAATGAGGCCGTATTCTCTGAATGTGGCTGGCCCGGAGTCTTTCTGAAAAGCCATTGACAATGACACTGGGATTTGTTTCCTCTGCACATATTGGATTTTTGGGATCCAGTCTGTTTGGATGCTCACCTTCCTGGACCTGGAGGGAGGGGGGAGGAGCTTGAACTACCCACAGGGCAGGAGACCCTGACTGCTCTTGGAGATGGAGAGGGAGGAGGGGAGGGAGTGGTGGGAGTGAGAGGGTGTTGGGAGGAGGGGCGGAAATGGAGACTTTTGTATTTTAATAAACTTTGAGAAAAAAAACTTCAAGTCTTCAAAGAAAGAATTTGTATAAGATATCCAAAGATAATAAAAAAAACCTCCTAAGTTCGTGAGTCAATAGAACTAGCATAGTAAAATTGACTGTACTATAAAAAGCAATCAACAGATTCAGGGCAATCACCATTAAAAATTCCAATAAAATACTTTACATACCTTAAAAGAATAATACAAAATTTCATATGGAAAAGAAAAACCTAAGGATATCTGAAACAATACTGAACAATAAAAAAAAATTCCTGAGTTTCTACCATTTTTCAATTTAAGTCAAAGGAAACTATAGTATAAATACTGCATGATATTGGCATTGAAATAGACATAGTGATGAATAGACTAGAATTAAAGACCAAGACATAAAGCTACATACATATAGAAACTTAATCTTTGATAAGGAAGTCAGAAATGCACAATGGAAACAGACATCCTCTTAAATAAATGGTGTGGTTTTACTGAATACTGGCATGTAGAAGAATGGAAATCAATCCACAATTATCCCCCTTTACAAAACTCAAGTCCAAATACCTCAAAATAAAATTAGATACAATGAATGTGAACACAAAGAAATTGGAGAATAGTTCTTAATAAATTGTCACAGAAGACTATTTTCTGAATAAACAATAATAGTGCATTCTTTAAGTTCAAGAATAAATAAATGGAGCCTCATTAAATTGAAAAGTTTCTCTAAGTCAAAAGGTATCATAAATCTGAAAAAACAACAATTTACAAAGTGAATCCATATCCAAAAATGTGGAAACCCTAGAAAATAAATATAAAAAATAACTAATAAGTTAGAAATGTGATATGAATTTAAACAGAGAATTCTAAATGACGTCTGCATCCAGAAATAGATGGAAACACATGTAAAGACAAACAGAGGATCACTGGGTTGAGTTCTCAAAGTCCAGTTTGTTTTTCAGATCGTAAGATTGAACCCCATTTTCTGTCCCTGAGCTTTTGCTAACCATGCTTCATTTGGCACCCAATATTTAGGAATTTAGGCATATGAATTTATGTGAATCCTGACTCCACCCATAGCAGAACTGGTTTTTTTTTTTTTGACAAAATGTCATCTCAATGGAGCTACTTGTTTGGTGGGTTCACCATATGGTTATTTGACAGTTTCCCTTGTTTGGACTCAATTTTCCACCCAGCTGATTTCCCTGCCACATGGTAATTTGCACAGATTTTCATTTCTGTTCTTGATGTGGGAATTCCCTCTGTGTGCTATAATTACCATTAATGAATAAAAAAGTGGTCTTTGATTGTTGATAGGGTAGAACTTAGGTAGACAGGGAAGACAGAAATGAATGCTGGGAGGAAGAAGGGCAGAGTCAGTGATACCCCTTGAATCTGCCACCAGAGATAGACCTGCTGAGATTTTGGTTAGCCATGACCTCATGGTGACATGCAAATTAATAGAAAGAGTTTATACTAATATGTAAGAGTTAACCAATAAGAAGTTCGAGCTAATGCGCTAGACAGTTATTTAATGAATATAGTTTCTATGTGGTTGTTTTTGTGCTAAGTGGCTGGGAAGAACAAATGGAATTTCTCCTACAAATTGGTGGACAACTTGTGCTAGCTAAATACACATAAAACCTGAGAAAACATGAAAAAATTATCTAGACAAAAAAATACAGAGTTTAACACAGCTTCCTGCTCTTTGCTGGCAGCATACCACAGCACTTTTAAGAGAGCTTTTCCTGACTCAATGATAGCAAAAGAAAAATGGTGTGCAGTTTTAAAATGCTGGCTTTCTGGGCTATGCTGCTAGTGTGACCACTGGTTCTTTCAGGTGAAAGCATTTGGATGGAATTTGTGAGAAGACAGCTGTAGCTTGCTTAATGGTGCTGTGGACTGTACAGCCTGCATTCCCACCATCAATGTAGAAGTGTTCCCTTTTCCTTACAACCTCTCTAGCATAAGTTGTCATCAGTGTTTTTGAACTTGGCCATCCTTAAACCCCAGTAAAATTCTTCAAAGATGTCAAAAGAATGGTACTCAAGTTCATATTGAAAAGCAAATAACCCAGGATAGCCAAAACAATCCTGTACAATAAAAGAATTTCTGGAGGCATCAGAATCCCTGACTTCAAACTCTACTACAGAGCTTCAGTACTGTTCAACAGCCTGGTACTGGCATAAGAACAGACAGAAGGACCAATGTAACTGAATAGAGGACCCGGATATCAATCCACACATCTTCAAACACCTGATTTTTGATAAAGAAGCAAAAAAATATCAAATGGAAAAAAGAAAGTACATTTAACAAGTGGTACTGGCATAACTGGATATCAACATGTAAAAGAATTAAAATACACCAATATCTACCAGCATGCACAAAACTCAAGTACAAATGGATCAAAGACTTCAACATAAACCCAACCACACTGAACCTCATAGAAGAGAAAGTGGGAAGTACAGTTGAATGCATTGGCACAGGAGACTACTTCCTAAATATATTCCCAGTAGCACAGACACTGAGAGATACAATTAATAAATGGGACCTCCTAAAACTGAAAAGCTTCTGTGAAGCTAAGGACATAGTCAGCAAGAAAAAACAACAGCGTACAAAATGGGAAAATATCTTCACTAACACCACATCAGACAGGGTTCTGATCTCCAAAATATACAAAGAACTCAAGAAATTAAACACCAAAACAACACATAATAAAATAAAAAAATGGAGTACAGGCCTAAACAGAGAATTCTCAAAAGAGTAATCTAAAATGACTGAAAAACACTTATGGAAATGTTCAATATCCTTAGTCATCTGAGAAATGCAAATCAAAACAACTCTGAGATTTCATCTTAAAATTGTAAGAAATGATACATTCTTTATGGACTAATAATGAACAGAAAGTTTACAGAATTTACACAATCAAAAATCTAAAAGCTAAAAAAATAATACCTTTGAAAAGGATAGCATTAATTTGACAGAAAAAAAATATTAATCCATGTCAAGAGGTGCTGAAAAATTACCTGAAAAATTCATACTGTTGAATTTTACAATCAAAATCTGTTAAAAATATGTAAGTTAGCAGATAGAATATCTCCCCAGAAAGGCACTCTGCATGCCATCCAAATAATATCCAAGGATGAGAAACTATCATTAATGGAAAAATTTTATACTTTGAAATTATATTTGCAGAATGAGGATGAGAGTTTGTGTGAGTCAATGAACTTATTCGTAGTATTCACTGGTTAAGAGATTCAGGCTTTACAAAAGACAGTGATTAAAATATTTGAATATGTGTAGGAAGTCGAGGTACAAAAGCAGGATTTAGTCTTGTCTATATGTGTCAGAGAAAGAGATGACTTACCATGTAATCTCATCCAACAAACCATCCAGTACTATATATTGAAGAGTATTCAAAGAAAGTAAATGGCATCCTGTAAGTATGTATGATCTAAAGAAAATTAAGCAAGCAGTGGTATCTTGTGGCTTACATTCACCATTTTCTACAGAGATGGTAAAAATGTGGGCTTCAAGCAACAAGAATAATCCGTACAACTGGCTTCACTTAGTTACAACAGACCTAGAAGATGGGTCACAACTACTGTGGAAATGCTACTAGCTACAAGTGGCAGAAATTTTAATACAACAGGGAAGAGCAAAAAGAATTGACGCTTCTGAAGATCAAATTCTTCACGAGTGCACTTATGCTGATTCAAAGAATCAAGATCTTTATAATAAACATATATTGTTCCTATGTCACACATCAGCCTTAAATTCTAGGGGCAGGATTCAAGAACTAGGAAAAATAATTTAATCGTATATTAGGGATAAACAAGAGCAAAGAAAACCCTGCAATAACTTTTTACAAAGATTAGCTAGGGCTGTACAAATTGGAGTAACAGATATAGAAGCTAGACAAATACTGATTGGATCACTGGCTTTTGAAAATGCCAACTTGAAATGCAAAAGTATACTTGGATCTTTAAAGGTTAGATTGGCACTAATAGATGAATGGATACTGCATGCAATGTGCAGTGAGATATTTAATTATAATACTGAGGTTTGTGAAGGAGAAGCAACTTCCAAAGATATGATGAAACATAAAAATACCAAGTGTTTTAATTGCGGTAGAACAGGATATTTGAGAAGTGACTATAGACAAGATACTCCTGGAAAAATGTCTCCTCTGGGCAATACAAAAATAAAAGCTCTCATTTTTCTGGATTATGTAGAAGATGTGCCAAAGACCAACATTGGACCAATGAATATCAATTGAAAAAAGAAAACAACAAAATCTGATACCATCAGGAAACTCCTTTTGGGGAGCTCTCACATGACTCCATGTAAAAAAAAAAAACATCATCCAGCCATTTCAAGTAACCATGGAAGACATGTTTCACGAGGAAAATTAAAAAAAAAAAACTCAGTGCCTACTGTACAAAAAAAAAACCATACTGTTCTGGATAGAGGATTAAACATGGATGATAAATCAAAAATCGCAGTAGTAAATATAAAACATATATTATGGCAGACTTCTATAAATGATCAAAGACTAAAGCTAAGAGTGCATATAAATAATATTGTAGTTGAGGTATTATTGGACACAGGTGGCAATATGACTTTTATTATTCAAGAATCTTGGCATCTGAACTGTATCCTTCAAGAAGCAGATATTCAATTCCTAGGAATTGGAACCCTATCTCAAGTGAAACAACGCACAAGATGAGTTTAATGCATAGGGTCAAAAAAGACAGAGAGGAAGGCTGAGGCAATATGTGGCTATTATCACAGTGAATTTATGGGGTCATGATCTATTGTGGCAATGGAATACCCACATTAATATTTCTGCAGTACTAGTAACTCATTTTCTGTGAAGGATATTATAAGGTACTATAAAAAAAAAGGTTACCACCCATTCAGGCTGTACAAGAACACAAAGCAACTAGAAAATCTTCATAGGTACCAACAGCCCTATCTTTAAAATGGTTAACTGAGGAACAAATATGGGTTAAACAATGAAATTTAACAGAAGATAACCTGTAGGACTATAATAGCTGGTACAGAAACAGCTAGATGCTCACCATATTGAAGAATCAATTATGGCTTGGAATTATTCTGTATTTGTTGTACAAAGAAACTGGAAAATAGAGAATGGTGACAGACCTAAGAGCTGTCAACAAGGTAATTCAACTTATGGGCACTCTACAATCAGGAATTCCTCTGCCTTCCCTATTACCTAAAAGATGACCTCTAATAGTTATTCATTTCATAGATTGTTTGCTCACTATACCTTAACAAGTAAAGGACAGATAAAAAAATGCCTTCACAGTAGCTACTTATCTGAACCTATTGGAAAGGACCATCCTCCCACAAGAAAATCTCAATGGTCCTATGCTATGCCAATACTTTGTAAGTCAACCACTGGAAATAATGTATAAATAATCTCCTAAATCTATAATTTGCATTACATTGATGATATTTTGCTATCTGATTCAAAACAGATAGTTTGGAAAGAATATTTAAAGAAGTAAAGAAACTTTTGCATAAATGGGAATTAAATTGCTCCTGAAAAAATACAAAAAGGAGATTCTGTCAATTACCTAGGTTATAAAATGAGTTTATGGAAAAATAGAGCACAAAATTGAAAAATAGAAGAGACTGATTACAGACCCTTAAATGTATATTTTTATCACATAAACCAAGTTAAAAATTAAAAACTCATGTGGAAAATGCCTGTGCATTAATTATAAAAACAAAATTGAGACTTTGTCAACTAGCACAAATATACCCAGCAGAGATTATAGTTCTTTTTACTACTGATGAAATAAAAAAGAAATATGGGAAGACAATGAATGCAGGCAAAGAGCTTGTGAAAATTTTAAGAGAGATTAAAAGCAATTATCTGAAATGTTATAGAATTAACCTTATAAAGAGAACTACTTCATATCTTCCCCACATTGCACATGAAAAACCAATAACTGGAGCCTGTACATTCTATACTGATGAAAATAAATTAGAAAAGGCAGGTTATAAATAAAAAGATTTAAGTAAGATGGAACAAAGCACTTATAATTCTTTCCAAAAGGCAGATTATATGATATTGTCATGTTCCTAACAGATTTTTTTAAAAAAATATCTCAATATAGTCACTTATTCACAGTATGCAGAAAGAGTTATCTTATATATTAAAACCACTAAATTTATACAAGACGATACAGAATTGACTTCATTATTCATTCAGTTTCAAGATACAACCAGGAATAATCTTTGTCCCTTATATGTAATACACATCTGATCCCATATGGTTCTTCCAAGTTCTATATCACAAGATAATGCTGTAATTGAGCAATTTTTAATTGGAAATATGCTGAAGTTCTCAGACTATCATAAAACTACATCAAGTCAATATCAAAGTTTTAAAGAAAGTGATTTCTATTATATAACAACAAGCTAGGGAGATTATGAAGAGTTGTCCTATTTTCTCTTCCTATAACCAAACATCACTACCTGCAGAGAGTAACCTAAAGTGTATTCAGTGGAATATAATCTGGAAAACGGATGTGTTTCTTTTTAAAGTATTTGGAAAATTAAAATAAGTACACCAGGTTTTCAAAGGGCAACTCCTTGGAGCTCAGAAAATCCTGATTCAGTTATCAAGCATTTATTATAAGTAATTGCCATAATAGGTATATCTGCCCAAATAAAAACAAACAATTGTCCATCTTATGACCCTAAGAAAATGACACAGTTTTCTGCTTATTATAATATAAGCATATTACAGGTATACCATGCATTCTCACAGGTCAAGAAGTTACAGAAAGATGCAAATCAACTAAGAAGGATATTTTAACCAAACAAAAAGGGATGGAAAATTCCCCCAGCAATAGATTGCATGATGCATTATTAACCTTGAATTTTCTTAATGCTAATGGGAAAGGAACATCAGCAGCATAGAGTCATTGGATAATAGAAAAAAGCTTCTTGATTAAATCAGCTTGTGTATTTCAAGGATGTATTGACCTGAGATGAAAAAAAAGAGATGTCCTACATTGAGAATGGAGATTCTCCTTTCTACAGGAGAAGAAAAGCTATGGATACTATAAAAATGAGTAAAGATTCATTTTGAAAAAGAGAAACCTCTTGAGACAGAAAAATGACAGCTCTTCCACAGATGTGACAATCATATAGGTAGTAAGAAAACCTTATAAGTGTTAGGGCAGGTTTCTGTTCTTTTCTTTGTAGGAAGTTACTCATCTTCAATAATTTATGAGACATTGGACATTTGGATGCCTAAAGAGGAAAAGGTAGCTATCCATCCAAAAAGTGAAATATGACTTAAGGTACCATATACTTTATAGGCTAAAATTTTATTATACACACATATGTGTATACAAACACACACACACACACACACACACACACACACACATATATATATATATATATATATATTTCTCAGTATAATAAAATCATATATTACTTAAAAATCAAAGCTGGTTTTGGAGTGAGACAGTGGCAATCTATCTCTAAATCTAAGCATGTTGTTAAAAATTAGAGTTTCTGCTTCATATCAGTATGGGATATAATGTCTCATATCTGGTATGGGTAAGAAAGAAGAAAAAATTTGGAAAGATTTTACTGTTCCCTATAAATATTTTGTCTCTTCATATATTCATTGAATATTATATATATATGTATATATATACATATATATATGAATAATGGTTAAGTTTTTCACAATGAACAATAAATTTTCCTGTAGTAATACTTAAAGTTTCCAGGAAGAAGATGGTGTCCCACAAAAATGATTCCAATTGGCTATTATGATGTCATGATGCTGACAACACTACTTTAAGCTTGGTTTCGGGTATCAGAATCTCAAAATGGTTCAAATTTGATTAGCTGCAAAGATGTTCCTTCTTAAATATTCTGGCCAGAATTTCAAGTAAGAACTTTAAAATAAGAACTACAGGAACACCCTATTGACAACTCAGAGACTATTTGCAGACTGTAATCTTAAAACTTAACCATCATTTTAGTTTTACAAAATCCCATAGAAAGAACAGTGTCCCCATGACAGCTGGAAGAAATTCCGGAAGACAATGTCACCTCTCCCAACCAAGTTTGTCCTCATGGTTTGGGACATCAATTAGGGGTTGATTATAACTGATATAGGGTTGGGAGTTGGGGTGTAAATTTTATAATCTCAGGAATCTCCTTTGGAAAAAAAGAAAAAAGGGGATATAAATATGATAAGATATAAATCTAGATTATTGATTCTAATTGTAAAAGCAACTATTAGTTTAAAATGTTTTACATTGGTTTTAATTTCATATATTGTATGCAAAATTTATATAATGATACATATTTGAGATTACTTTTGTTAAAATATATTGTACAAACATTTCTAATCTTCTTCAAAGTATTGAATCTATACAGCTCATTTGACAATGTAATTCAAATTTCTAGTCCGTGAAAATTATTATTATCAACTGTTTACTTTAATGAAGAAATATGGGTTAGTACTTAATCACCTAGAATATTGAACTTGTAGTCATATTAGGTATGTTTTCAAGGTCAAACAAATATATAATTTAAATAGATGATTCATCTTCAAATGCTTCATAATTCTACAGAATATGACATTTAAGATATTTTAATAATGTATGTTCTTTTTATGGCAATGAGACATGTCTTCTCTCGGCAGCACCAATCTATTTCAGAGAAAATAATGGGCATTGAAGAGTTTACTTTCTTTGTGGCAAAAGTAAAATACTGGGTAAGAAAATGCCTCTGCCTCAACTGGTGACATTATATTGTCTTAACTAGACAAGGAAGGCACACAATATATGCTTCACAGAAAAGTCTGTCAAATATTCTAGACCTATAGACTGAAGATGGATGTGCCAATGTTACTCACATTTTTTGAAAGTTGGTGGCTTGCACTTCCTTCTTACTCAGTTGATATTACTTAATTCTTGGGTCTCTGAGGGGGTAAAAGATTAGATATCTATAGTTATAATTTAATAGACAGAGAATGAAAATTATGACAGAAAGTAAATTAGGTATAAGACTTTGGACTCACCAAGATAAGAAAGATATAAAATATTTTTTTTCTGAATTTGTCAAATACAAATGAACTAGACATTGTTGATATATTTATTGTCTATATACATTGTATATTGTCATTGTACTTATTGTATATAGTTTTCTTATGTTAGTTATAGCCATTTTTAGACAAAAGAGAAAATGTAGTTGCATTTCAAACGTATTTTAGTAGATAGAGACTACCTGAAGACCTGAGAGTAAAACAGACCCAATGGTTAACCTTATAGACCAGATTATGGTAACATAAAACTTTAATCTCAGTAGCCATAATTCTCAAACTTTTCATCCCAGTAGCCACACTAGTTGCCATAGAAACTGAGAGGTTCATGTTTTTCATGCTGGTGGTTCACACCTTTAATCCCAGCCCTAGAGAGAACTATAAGGTGGGGGAAGACAGATCTCAGATGCTGGCTCCTTCTAAGATTTCAGGAGGCAGGACTGCCATTTCTGCCTGAGGCCAATGTAAGATCCAGTGGCTAGCTGTTTTGTTTTTTAAATATTCAGGTTGAACCCCAATATCTGACACTAAGCTTTTATTATTAAAGCTTCAAACAGTCAAATACCCAAAGAGCATTCCATCTTACAACATGGATGCATGTTCAATCCTTTTTATTGTAGTTTTATTTATTCCTTCTTTCTTTAGTATTATTTTTCATTCTTCTTACATATATTACAACTCAACCTCAGTTCCCATCCCCTCAGTCTCCCTGCATATCTCTACTTTCCCACAGAGCCTGCCCTACTTCCTTCCTACAGAAAAAATAAAGATTCCCAAGGATATCAACTAAACATGACAAAATATGCTATAATAAGAGCAGACAAATGCCATTATTTCAAGATTGTACAAATTGCTCAGTAGGAGGAATCATGTTCTAAAAGTAAGTAAAAGAATTAGAGATAATTCACATTCCCACTTAGAGTAGTCCCACAAGAACTTCAAGCTACTCAGCCATACCATACATGGAGAAGGTTTAAATCAGATCCATAAAGCTTTCCTTGATCTCTGATCTTTCGTGACAGGGATGTTGTCCTAATCCCTCAACTTGAGGCCTTGAATGACTACAAAAGGTGACCAGTTCAGATTCTGTGCCCCTGCCCCAATTAATACCAGATTTTTGCTAGGTTTATACTCATGGATTCAATGGAGTTTACATTGAATTAGGCTTTTACTTCACCCCCAAAATTAAACCAAATTTCAGTTCTCCGTCACTTCCCCAATTGATTCCTTCTCTTGCAAACTCCAAAAACCACAACCCCATCCTTAAAATCTATTCAATTACCCCTTCACAGTGAGATACTTGTTTTTCTACTTTTGTTCTTATAACTTAGCTTCTCTGAGTCAGTAGATGTAAGCATGACTATCATTCACTTTACAGCTAACATCCAAGAATAAGTTAAAGTATATCATTTTGTCCTTCTGTTTCTTTGCTATCTCACTCAGGGTGAATTTTTATAAGATCTGTCAATTTGTCTTTAAAGTTCATGATGTTACTGTTTTTAACAGTTGAGTTTACCACGTTTTCTTAATCAATTCTTTTATTGTAAGACATCTAGGTAGTTTTAAGTTTCTGGATTTTATGAGCAAAGCTTCTCTGAACATAGTTGAACATAGACCTTTTTTGGATAGAATAAATGGAGGTTCCTTTGTGAATATTCCCAGGAGTGATGTTTTCATAAATTCTTCCATGATTCATTGTCATTTATATGAAGGAGGTTTAGTGATTTTTTTTGAGTTAATAGTTCTTATAAGTTAATATCACTTATATATCTGAGGACTACTAATATTTTTGAGTTAATCTTGCATCCAACCACCTTGCTGAAGGTATTTATCAGCTGTAGACATTCCCTGACATATTTTTTTTACTTTATTTATACTATCATATAATACACAAATAGTGATAGATTTTGCAGGGAATTGGAGCATGTCCTGGTACTAACTCTGTAGGCCATGTCAGCCTTGATCTCACAGAGATCAACCTTCTTCTACCTCTCAAGTGCTGGGATTAAAGGCATATGCCACCATTGTCTGGCTAGTGACAAATTGTTTTTCTTTTCAATTTGTATCCCATGATCTACTTCAGATGTCTTATTACTCTAGCTAGTACATCAAGTAGTATATTATATAGAGATGGAGAGAGTGGACAGTTTTTTTTTCTTTTTCTTTAGTGGAATTGTTTGATAATCTTCACATTTAATTTGATGTTGCCTTTCAACTGTTATAAATTGCATTTATTTATGTTTAGGTAGGTTCCTTGTATTTCTGACCTCTCCAAGACTTTTATCCTGAAGGAGAATTGGATTTTTTTTTTTAAAAAACTTTCTGCAGACTGAGACTGCACCTTTCTTTCCTGATAGCTCAAACTGGAATAATCACATAGAAGCTATATTATTACAATAATATTTGAGCGATGATGCAGGCATATTTATAGATAGCTCTTACATATTAAACTAACTCTTTCCTGTTAATCTGTATATTCCCATGAGGCTATAGAGTATTTTTGCATCAATGTTCATGAGAGAAATTTGTCTACAATTTTCTTTTTTCCTTGAATCTTTGTGTGATTTGCATTTCACAGTAACTGTGGCTTTCAAAATTGTTTTAACAATGTTCTTTCTGTTGCTACTTCGTGAAATAATTCTAGAAGTATCTGTATTACCTTGTCTTTTAAAGTCTTGTAGAGTTATTCATGAAACTATCTGTCCTTGGGTTTTTGTTGTTTGAAAGATTTTTAATTACTGCTTCTACTTCAGTATGGGTGATAGGTCCATTTAAATTGTTTTTGTGATCTTTATTTTTACTTTGGTAAGTGGAATATGTTGAGAAAAATTGTTCATTTCTTTTAGATCCTCCAATTGTGTAGAATAAAGACTTTTGAATTTTGATCTATTTATTTATTGATTACCTAGATGTCTGTTGTTATGTTCCACTTTTTGATTCTTATTTTGTTAATTTGGATATTCTCTCTCTTCCTTTTAGTTAATTTGGATAAAGTTTTGTCTATTCTTTTGATTTTGTCTAAGAATCAACGATTTGTTTATTTGACTCTTTTTTCTGTTCCCTTCTTTCTATTTTATTAATTTCAAGCCTCAAGTTAATTGTTTTCTTCCTTTCCCTCCTCTTGTGTATTTTTTGCTTAGTTTTGTTGTAGAGCTTTTAGGTGTGCCATTAATTTGCTAGTATAAGATCTTATTAATTTCTTTATGAAGGTACTCAGTGCTATGAACATTCTTCTTAACAGCACTTTCTTTGTGTACTATATGTTTGGGTATGCTTTGCATTCATTTTCATTGAATTCTATGAAGTTGCTATTCTTTATTTTTGCCTTGAAAAAGTTTTTCTGTAGGAATTCTCTAGCGTGTAAGAGTTTGTAGGCTTTCTTTTGTCATTGATATCCAGCTTGAGTCTGTTGTGATCTCATAGGATACAATGTCTGATTTGAATTTTCTTTTATCTATTCATTCTTGCTTTGTGACCAAGTATATGGTGAATTTTAGATTATGACATGAGGTGCTGAAAAGAAGGTATCTTCTTTTGTGTTTGAATGACAGATTGTGTAGATATCTGTTCAGTAGATTTTAGTTATAATATCTATTAGCTCTATTATTTCTCTGCTTAGTTTTTGTCAGCATGAACTTTTGACTGGTGAAAGTGGGATATTATTGAAGTCTCAAACTATTAATATATTCGTTTCAATGTGTGACTTATGCTTTAATAATGTTTTACTTGCAAATGTATGTGTTCTTGTGATTGGTGCATAGGTGTTGAGCTTTGCAATGTCCTCTTG
Organism: Myodes glareolus; assembly: GCF_982192425.1. NCBI lineage: Eukaryota > Metazoa > Chordata > Mammalia > Rodentia > Cricetidae > Myodes > Myodes glareolus. The sequence continues at coordinate 63,416,719 of NC_142053.1, read as the reverse complement.
GATTTTTTTCTTTCATAAGTATGAAATGTCCTTCTCTATCTCTTTTGATTAATTTTTGTGTGAAGTCATTCTGTTAGATATTAGAACAACTATAGTAGCTTTCTTCTTACATCCATTTTCTTGGAAAAGCATTTTTAAACCCTGTGCTCTGAGGTAATGTGTCTCTTTGATATGTAGGTGTGTTTCTTGTATGCAGCAGAAAAATGGATCCTTGTTTTGTATCCATTCTGTTAGTATGTGTATTCAAATTTTTGAGTGGAGTTCATCAATATTGAAGGCTATTAATGAATAATGGTTCTTAATTACTGTTTTAATACAATTATTAAAAACTGCAAGACAGAAATTAGGGTTCAACCAGAATGTCAGAAAAGCAAAACAGTCAACAACTTGCACTTACCTGTTCCTCAGTCCAAAATGGCAACTCTGACTCCAGGAATCTCAGAATGAGACTGTGAGTGAGAGGTGTTTTCTTCCTTCTTATATTCCTCACTAGTGCTGAGATTGAATGTGTACAGCACTATAATACAAATTAAATAACACTGCACCTGTAATTTTGTCGTTGTTGTTGGTTGTGGTAGTGTGTGTGTTTTTGTGTGTGTGTATTTCCCTTCTCTGTGTATTGCTGGTGTGCAATTCTTTATTTCTTGTGTATTGTGGATATATTTAACTGCCTGAGTTGGAGTTTTCCTTTTAAAACCATCTGGATGGCTGAATTTCTGACTAGATATTGTTTAAATTTGACTTTGTCATTAAAAATATTATGGTCTGTATCTACAGTGATTGAAAATTTCGCTTGATATTATAGTCTGAGCTGGCATCTATGGTTTTTTAAACTATGTAAGCCATCTGCCCAGGTCCTCCAAGCATTTAGAGTCTTAGTTGAGAAGTCAGGTGCAGTTATAGTAGGGCTTTTGTGATATGTTACTTTGCCCTTTTCTTTGAAATCTTTTAATATTATTTATTCTGTGTGCTTACTGTTTTGATTATTATGCGGCACAGGGACTTTATTTTCTGGACCATTCTATTTGTTTTTTCATATATTTCTTGTACCTTTACAACCATGTCCTTCTTTAGGTTAGAAAAAATTTCTTCTTTGATTTTGTTAAATATATTTTCTGGTTTTTTGCTTGAAGCTTTTTTCGCTTTATATTATTCTTTGGTTTGGTCTTTTCATACCATCCCAAATTTCTTAAAAGTATTGTGTTAGTAACTTTTTTAGATTTAATATTTTTGAGTAATGAATATATTTCTTCTCTAGTATCTTTAATATCTGGGAGTCTCTATTGTATTTCCTGTATTCAGTTGGTTATCCTTGCATCTGCACTTTCTTTTAGCTTACACAGATTTTCTATTCCCTAAATCCTCTCAGTTTGTGTCTTCTTTCTTGCTTCTATTTCAATTTTCAGGTCTTGAACAGTTTTCCTTAACTGTTATTTTTTTTTTCATGACGTTCTTGACATTCATTGCAAACTTATTGATTATCACTTTTTATATTTTCCTCATTTTCTTTAAAAGAATTTTTAATTCCTCTTTAAGGATCTCTGCCATCTTTATAAATGTGGTTTTAAGACATTTCCTTGTTCTTCAGTTGCTTTGGAATATGCAAGTCTTGTTGTAGGATAATTGGTCTCTTGTGGTAACATATTGCCATTTCTGTTGTTTATTATTTTCTGAAATTGGTGTTTGGGATTATTATAGGTCTAGTTATAAATTTCTTAGTTTTTCTTTTGGTTGGATGTTTTTCTCCTTGGTTTCCATTTCATATTTGATCTTCTGATCTTTCTGTCCTGGTATGATCTGTGATTTAGAAGGTAGTCTTTGTCCAAGTTCCAGACTGGATTTTGGATACTGGCTTGGCTGTTGATATAGTGTGAGGTCTTTTTTCTTCTGACTAAAATACCCTAAACCTAGAATTGTAGGGTGTGTGTGTGTGTGTGTGTGTGTGTGTGTGTGTGTATCTGTTTGTAAACTGAATGCAGTGGAAACTTCCTGAAGTACATGAATATTATCCTAATAAAGAGTCCTAGTAATGGGACATACAGGGACTCAACTGGCTATCTCTTGTAGTGCAGCAAGCCTTTTAGTTGTAGGACTGTATTTTTGTCTTTGAGTTTTTGTGTGGGGGGACATGGAAATCCCAAACGAAACCAGCCTATTGACAAGTCAATTAGTTGTTCTCCCAAAACTGATACTTCAGACCCATTGCCCATGGTAATATCTCCACAATTCACGGAATATGGAGAATTCTGAATAATGCCTACATGAAGCCATCACCACTTCATTCTAATCTCTTTTCTGCAAAAAGGTACTCTGCAGTCACTGCTACCAAAAGTAAAACTTGAACACCAAACCAAACCCACATTCTTTTGTTCTACAATCTGTAATGCATGAAAATATGCTAGGTTAATGGTGGCACAAAATGTCTGAAAGTAGACAAGCAATGTCTAATTTAATTTAAGGCCTATTCCACAAGAAGGAACACATATTCAAAACTTCTTAGGTAACTTATAGCTAGAGAATAGAGAGCCCAGTGATCTATGGTAAAAACAAATGTGACTGGCATAGCAATAAAATGACTTCTAATGATAATCTACTAACCTCATATATCAGTGAATTACCCAGTCTTCACCAGAGAGGCTTTATGTGGCAACAGATGTAAACAGATGCAAAGACCCACAGCCAGACATTATGTGGATAAAGAGTCTAAATGAGAGTTCTATACTTATATCTCAGGGAATCCTGTGGAAAAGAGGGAGAAAGATTTAAGAGTTACAGATGATGGAAAACTCCAGGTGAAATTCAGGTCTTCTGAATCAATTTAGGAAAGTGCATATGAACTCACAAAGACTGAAGCATCAGGCACAGAGCCTATATAGGTCTGCACTAGTTATCTGCATATATATGATAGCTTTCAGTTAGTATTTTTATGGGAGGCCTAAGTATGTATTAAAGTGGATCTCTGACTTTTATAACTTTTCTTGAGCTCATTTTCCCTTTTGGTTTGCCATATCCAACTTTGATATGATAGTTTTTGCTTCATGTAATTATATTTTGTTTTGTTATGTATGATTGTCATCATTTAGAAGCCTGTTATTTTCCAATGAGAAATGGAGTGGATCTGGATTGGAGGGGAAGTGCAAAGGACCTGGGAGGAGTAAAGGGATGACACACTACAATGAGAATATATCTTTATCTGGGTTAAAAGCAAACATATAAATATTTATTAATAAATTCTTATAGAAAAATATATAAGTATATGATATTCATAGCAATAGATTAAACTATAGCCATATGCATAATAATCTAGAGACATGTTTTCGTGATAAAGAACAGTAGCTTACACAACCAACAAGGTTCTTGGTTCAGAACCCAGTACCCTTCAAGTTGAAAGAGAGAGTCTGTACCAAAGCAATAAGGCTGACAGAGGTAACAGGATAACCTATGTCTTCCTGCAACCTCTGTAGATGTATATAGACACATAGATTTGCAATTATGTTTATATACCATGCTTACATATCCACTCACTTTTAAATAAATGATTGAAATTAAATTTCTTTTAAATATTTTATTATTTAATAAAAATATCCACCTCCTCCCATCCCCCTATTTCCCTCCCACTCCCCACACTCCCCCTGCCCATCACTTTCTAGTCCTAAGAGAAGTCAGGGTGCCCTGCTCTGTGGAAATTTCAAGGCCCCCCCCTCCTTCCAGGTCTAGGAAAGTGTGCATCCAAACAGACTAGGCAACCACAAAGCCAGTACAAACAGTAGAATCCAAATCTGGTGTCATTATCATTGTCTTCTCAGTCCACCCTCATTGTCAGCCACATTCAGAGAGTCCGATTTGATCACAAGCTCGTTCAGTCTCATTGCAGCTGGCCTTGGTGAGCTCCCATTACATCAGTCCCACCGTCTTTGTGGGTGGACACACCCCTCGCAGTCCTGACTTCCTTGCTCATGTTCTCCCTCCTTCTGCTCTTCATCTGGGCCTGCTCCGTCATATGCTCCAATGTGAGTCTCTGGCTCTAACTCCATCCATCACCAGATGAAGGCTCTTTATCAAATGGCATCTCAATGAGCCCCCCATTTCAGCCACATTCAAAGAGTCCAGTTTGGTTGTATGCTCATTTACTCCCAGTCCAGTTGGTTTTGGTAAGCTTCCATTAGAACAAGCACACTGTCTCAGTGGGTGGACCAACCCCTCACAGTCCAGACTTACTTGCTCATCTTCCATCTTTCTGTTCTTCAACAGGAGCTTGGGGACTCAGTTCATTGCTCTGATGAGGGACTTTGTCTGTATCTCCATCTGCCACCAGACGAAGATTCTATGGTGACATTCTAGATATCATCAGTGTGATAGGGGGGCAAGGCCAATTCAAGCACCCTCTAATCTAATGCCCAAGGACCTAACTGGGGACATTTCCATAGATACTTGGGATCCCCTCTAAAGCCCAGGCTCTTGCTAACCCTAAAATGATTCCGTTAATGTAGATAACTTCTTCCTGCTCCTATATCTGTCCTTCTTCCATCTCAACCTTGCACTCCCCCAAGCTCTCTCCAGTCTTTCCCTTCTCCCTTCTCTCTCCACCTCTCCCCTTACCCCAAGACCACGCTTACCCCTACCCCCACCCCCATGCTCCCAAATTGGGCCCAGCAATCTTGTTTGCTTCCAATTTCCAAGAGGATCTATATATGTTTTTCTTTAGTTTCACCTTGTTATTGGGCTTCTCTAGGCCTAATGTCCTTTGTTTATGGCTAGAGTCCACTAATAAGTGAGTACATTCCCTATTCATCTTTTGGGGTCTGTGTTTTCTCACGCAGGAAAGTGTTTTCTTTTTCCATCCATTTGCATGCAAAATTCAAGATATCATTATTTTTTCGCTGAGTAGTACACTAATATATATATATATATATATATATATATATATATATATATATATATATATATATATATATATATATTTCACACTTTCTTTATCCATTCTTCCATTGAGGGGCATCTAGGTTGTTTCCAGGATCTGGCGATTACAAATAGTGCAGCTATGAACATAGTTGAACAAATGCTTTTGTAGTGTGATAGGGCATCTCTTGGTTATATTCCCAAAAGTGGTATTGTTAAATACTGAGGTAGATTGATTCCCATTTTCCTGAGAAACCGCCACACTGATTTTCAAAGTGGTTGCACAAGTTTGCATTCCCACCAGCAATGGGAGTGTGTTCCCATTACCCCACATCCTCTCCAGCATAGGCTATCATTGGTGTTTTTGATGTTAGCTATTCTGACAGGTATAATAGGATATCTCAAAATTGTTTTGATTCGCATTTCCCTGATCACTGAGGAGGTTGAACATGAACATTAAGTGTCTTTTAGCCATTTGAAATTCCTATTCTGAGAATTCTCTTTTCAGTTCAGTACCCCCATTTTTTAATTGGGTTAATTAGAATTTTCATGTCCAGTTTCTTGAGTTCTTTATATATTTTGGAGATCAGACCTTTGTCTGATAGGGGGTTGGTGAAAATCTTCTCCCATTCAGTAGGATGCCTTTTTGTCTAATGACAGTGTCCTTTGCTTTAAAAAAGCATCTCTGTTTCAGGAGGTCCCATTTATTAACTGTTGCTCTTGTTGTCTGTGGTACTAGGGTTATACGTAGGAGGTGCTCAAGTGTTGCAGTCTACTTCCCACTTTCTCTTCTAACAGGTTCAGTGTGGTTGGATTTATACTGAGGTCTTTAATTCATTTGGAGTTGAGTTTAGTGAATGGTGATAGATATTGATCTATTTTCATTGTTCTACAAATTGACATCCAGTTATGCCAGCACCATTTGTTGAAGATGCTTTCTTTCTTCTATTGTATACTATTAGATCCTTTGTTAAAAATCAAGTGTTGATAGTTTCGTGGGTTAATATCTGGGTTTTTTATTTGATTCCATTGGTCAATGTCTCTGTTTTTATGCTAATATCAAGCTGTTTTCATCACTGTAGCTCTTGAATAAAGTTTGAATCCTCCAGAGGTTCCTTTATTGTATAGGATTGTTTTGGCACTCCTGGGTTTTTTGCTTTTACATATAAGCTTGATTATTGTTCTCTCAAAGTCTGTGAAGAATTTTGTTGGGATTTTGATGGGGATTGTATTGAATCTTTAGATTGCTATTGGAAGAATTGACATTTTTACTATGTTGATCCTCCCAATCAAAGAGCATGGGAGATCCTTCCATTTTCTGATGTCATTTTCAATATCTTTCTTCAAAGACTTAAAGTTCTTGTTGAATAGATCTTTCACTTCCTTGGTTAGTGTAACCCCAAGATACTTTATGCTATATGTGGCTATCATTAAAGGTAAAGTTTCTCTGATTTCCCTCTCTGCTTCTCTATCCTTTGTGTATAGAAAGGCTACGGATTCTTTATTTTTTTTTTTTTGAGTTTATCTTGTGTCCTGCCACATCACCGAAGGTGTTTATCAGCTGTAGGAGTTCTTTGGATGAGTTTTTGGGGTCACTGATGTACACAGTCATATCATCTGCAAATTATGAAAGTTTGACTTATTCCTTTCTGATTCGAATAATCTTGATCTCCTTATGTTGTCTTATTGCTATTGCTATTACTTCAAGCACTATGTTGAAGAGATATGATAAGAGTGGAGAGTCTTGACTTGTTCCTGATTTTAGTGCAATGGCTTTAAGTTTCTCTCCATTTAATTTGATATTAGATGCTGATGTGCTGTATATTGCTTTTATTATATTTAGTCATGATCCTTGTATCTCTACCCTCCCAAAGACCTTTACCATAAAGTGGTGTTGAATTTTTCAAATGCTTTATCAGCATCTACTGAAACCATCATATGGATTTTTTTCTTTCATTTTATTTATATGATGGATTACATTGATAGATTTTCATATGTTGAACCAGCCCTGCATCTCTGGGATGAAGACTAGTTGATTATAATGGATTATTTTTTTGATGTGTTCTTGGATTAGTTTTGCCAGTATTTTAATGAGAATTTTTGTGTCGATGTTCATGAGTGAGATTGGTCTGTTATTCTCTTTCTTGGTTGAATCTTTCTGTGGTTTTGTTATCAGGGTAACTATAGCTTCATAAAAAATGTTTGACAATGACTCTTCTGTTTCTATTATGTGAAACACTTTAAGGTGTATAGGTATCAGTTCTTCTTGGAATTTCTGGTAAAATTCTGCTTTAAAACAATCTGATCCTGGGCTTTTTTTGGTTGGGAGATTTTTTATGACAGCTTCTACTTCCTCAAGGCTTATAGGTCTATTTAAATTGTTCACCTCGTCTTGATTTAATTTTGATACATTGTATATATTCAAAAACAATACCATTTCTTTTACATTTTTCAACTTTGTGGCATATAGGCCTTTGTGGTGAGACCTAGGCATTGCGCATTGGGCCTGGGTTGTGGGCGCAACATGGCAGGGGCAGTTCCTGTATTTTGATAGCTTGTCTGAGGACAGGCGGGCCCTGTATCAGCTCAGCCACATTCCTGGCCAGCAAGGGGCAGTGATCTTCTAGCAGACATCCATTGGAGGAGGGGATGTTCCCAGCTCAGCTGCCTTGAGCACTGGACCTGGGCTTTGAGTGCACCCCGGCAGGTGGGAGTGCCTGTGTTTCAATAGCCTGCCTTAGGAAAGGTAGGCCTTCTGTCAGTGAAGTCCCTGCCCAACAAGGGAACCTGACCCAATATCAGAAGATCCAATAGAGAGCATTTGAAAGAAGAGATGGGCAGACACCAAGGCAAGAACTCTTCCAACAATCTGAAAAACAACATGAAAACACCAGATCACAACGACCCTACAATAGAAGGACTTGAACCACTTAATCCAGAAGAAGTGTAAAAAAGTGCCATTATGAGAGCAATAGAGTCCCTTAAACAGGATATGAATAACTCCCTTAAAGAATTGGATGAGAAGTACAACAAAAAGATTGAAGAAATGAATAAAGAAATGGATGAGAAGTATAACAAAAAGTTTGAAGACATGAGTAAATCCATGAATGATACACTGTGAAACCAAGAAAAAAACAATCAAACAGGTAATGGAAACAGTTCAAGAATTGAAAACTGAAATGGAAGCAATGAAGAAAACACAAAATGAGGGCCAGCTGGATATGGAAAATCTAGGTAAACAAACAGAAACTACAGAATCAAGCATAACCAATAGGATACAAGAGATGGAAGAATGAATCTCAGATTCTGAAGATACCATAAAGAAAATAAAGGCTCTGATCAAAGAAAACAGCAAATTCAACAAATTCTCATCACAAAACATTCAAGAAATCTGGGACACAATAAAAAAACCAAATCTAAGAATAATAGGGATTGAAGAAGGAGAAGAACTGCAGATCAAAGGCCTAGAAAATATATTCAACAAAATTATAGAAGAAAGCTTTCACAACCTAAAGAACGATATTCCTATGAAGGTTCCAGAAGCATACAGAACACCGAATAGACTTGATCAAAAAAAAAAAAGACATACCCTTGCCAAATAATAATCAAAACACAAAAATACAGATTAAAGAAAGAATATTAAGAGCTGCAAAAGAAAAAAGTCAAGTAACTTGTAAACCTATCAGCCTTACACTGGACTTCTCTATGGAAACCATGAAAGCCAGAAGGTCCTGGATAAAGGTACTGCAGAAACTAAGACACCATGGATGCAAACCCAGACTACTATACCCAGCCAAGCTATCATTCACTATCAATGGTGAAAAGAAAATATTCTAGGATAAAAACAAATTTAAACAATTCATGGTCACAAACCCAGCCTTACAGAAATTAATAGATGGAAAATCATAACCCAAGGAATCTAACATTGCCAACACTGCCTACAATAACTCAGACATCTAGCTAGCCTTCACAAGCTCAACTCAAAGAAGGGACACATACAAACTCTATTAAACAAAGAAAAAATAATAATAACCAGAGTCAACAACCACTGGTCATTAATATTACTTAATATTAATGGACTCAATTCACCTATTAAAAGTCACAGAATAAGAGACTGGATACAAAAACAGGATCCAACATTCTGCTGTTTACAAGAAACTTACCTCAACCACAAAGACAGTTATCTACTCAGAGTAAAGGGTTGGGAAAATGTTTTTCAAGCAAATGGGCCTAAGAAACAAGCAGGTGTGGCCATTCTAATTTCCAACAAAATTGACTTCAAACTAAAATCAATCAGAAGAGATGGAGATGGACTTTTATACTTATAACAGGAACAATTTATCAGGAGGAAGTCTCAATCCTGAAATCTATGCCCCAAATATAAAGCCACCCACTTATGTAAAAGAAACTCTTCTAGAACTCAAGGCAATCATCAAACCACACATACTAAGAGGAGGAGACTTCAACATTCCTCTCTCACCAATGGACAGGTCAATCAGACAGAAACCCAACAGAGAAATAAGAGAATTATTGGAGGTATTGAATCAAATGGACTTAACAGACATCTATAGAACATTCTACCCAAAAAGGAAAGAATATACCTTCTTCTCTGCAGGTCATGGAACCTTCTTGAAAACTGACCACATACTTGATAACAAAGCAAACTTCCGCAGATACAAAAAAAAAAAGATTAGTAACCACATGTGTCTTGCCAGACCACAATGGATTAAAGTTAGAATTCAACAACAGTGCTATCCCCAGGAAGCCAACAAACGCATGGAAGTTGAAAAGTCAACTACTAAATCACCCCTGGGTCAAGGAAGAAATAAAGAAAGAAATTGAAGTCTCCCTTGAATTTAATGAAAATAAAGACACAACATTTTCAAACCTATGGAACACTATGAAAGCAGTGCTAAGAGGAAAGTTCATAGCACTAAGTACCCAATTAAAGAAAACGGAGAAAGAACACATTGGAGACTTAACAGCTCATTTGAAAGCTCTTGAAAAAAAAGAAGCTGATTCACCCAGGAGGTCTAGAAGACTGGAAATAAACAAACTGAGGGCTGAAATCAACAAAATAGAAACACAGAAAACAATCCAAAGAATCAATGAAACAAAAAGCTGGTTCTTGGAGAAAATCAACAAGATTGACAAACCCCTATCTAAACTTATCAAACAGCAGAGAAAGAACATGGAAATTAATAAGCTCAGAAATAAAAGGGTGACATAACCAGAGACACAGAGGAAATTCGGAGAATCATTAGATCTTACTACAAAAGCCCGTATTCCACAAAATTGGAAAAGGTAATAGAAATAGACATTTTTTTAGATAAGTACCATATACCAAAGTTGAACAAAGACCAGGTGAACAATCTAAAGAGACCTGTCAGTCATAAAGAATTAGAAGCTGTTATCAAAAAACTCCCTACCAAAAAAAAGCCCAGGTCCAGATGGTTTTAATGCAGAATTCTACCAGAACTTCCAGGAAGAGCTAATACCTACACTCGGTAATGTATTTCACAATATAGAAACAGAAGAATCATTGCCAAAATCTTTTTATGAAGCTACAGTTACCATGATACCAAAACCACACAAAGACACAACCAAGAAAGAGAATTACAGACCAGTCTCACTCATGAACATTGATGGAAAAATTCTCAATAAAATACTGACAAACCGAATCCAAGAATACATTAGAAAAATCATCCATTATGATCAAGTGGGCTTCATCCCAGAGATGCAGGGCTGGTTCAACATACGCAAATCTATCAATGTAATCCATCATATAAATAAACTGAAAGAAAAAAAAACATATGATCATTTCATTGGATGCTGAAAAAGCACTTGACGAAATTCAGCACCCCTTTATGATAAAGGTGTTGGAGAGATTGGGTATACGAGGATCATACCTAAATATAATAAAAGCAATATATAGCAAGCCGACAGCTAACATCAAATTGAATGGAGAGAAACTCAAAGCCATTCCACTAAAATCAGGAACACGACAAGGCTGACCACTCTCTCCATACCTCTTCAATATAGTGCTTGAAGTTCTAAAAACGGCAATACAACAACATAAGGGGTCAAGGGGATTCGAATTGGAAAGGATGAAGTTAAACTTTCGTTATTTGCAGAAGATATGATAGTGTACATAAGCGACCCCAAAAACTCTACCAAAGAACTCCTACAGTTGATAAACACCTTTAGTAATGTGGTAGGATACAAGATCAACTCCAAAAAATCGATTGCCCTCCTATACACAAAGGATAAAGAAGCAGAGAGGGAAATCAGAGAAACATCACCTTTCATGATAGCCACAAATAGCATAAAATATCTTGGGGTAACTCTAACCAAGGAAGTGAAAGACCTATTTGACAAGAACTTTAAGTCCTTGAAGAAAGAAATTGAGGAGGATACCAGAAAATGGAAAGACTTCTCCTGCTCTTGGATTGGGAGAAGCAACATAGTAAAAATGGCAATTCTACCAAAAGCAATCTATAGATTCAAAGCAATCCCCATCAAAATCCCATCAAACTTCTTCACAGAACTTGAGGACACAATAATCAAGTTTATATGGAAAAACAAAAAGCCCAGGAGAGCCAAAACAGTCTTATACAATAAGGGAACGTCTGGAGGTATTACAATCCCTGACTTCAAACTCTATTACAGAATGACAGTGTTGAAAACAGCTTGGTATTGGCATAAGAACAGAGAAGTCGACCTATGGAATTGAAGACCCAGGTATTAACCCACAAACTTATGAACACCTGATTTTCGACAAAGGAGCTAAAGGTATACAATGGAAGAAGGAAAGCATCTTTAAAAATTGGTGCTGGCATAACTGGATGTCAACCTGTAGAAGAATGAAAGTAGATCCATATCTATCACCATGCACAAAACTCAAGTCCAAATGGATTAAAGACATCAACATTAATCTGTCTACTTTGAACCTGATAGAAGAGAAAGTGGGAAGTAGTCTACAAGATATAGGCACAGGAGGCCACTTCTTAAACAGACCACAAGTAGCACAGACAATAAGAGAATCAATGAATAAATGAGACCTACTGAAACTGAGAAACTTCTATAAAGCAAAGGACACTATCAGTAAGACAAAAAGATACCTTCCGACTGGGAGAAGATCTTCTCCAACCGCTCATTAGACAAAGGTCTGATCTCCAAAACATACAAAGAACTCAAGAAACTAGACACTAAAACTCTAATTAACCCAATTAAAAAATGAGGTACTGAACTGAACAGAAAATTCACAACAGATGAACTTCAAATGGCCAAAAGGCACTTAATGTCATACTCAACCTCCTTAGTGATCAGGGAAATGCAAATCAAAACAACTTTGAGATACCATCTTACACCTGTCAGAATAGCCAAACTCAAAAACACCAATGATAGCCTATGCTGGAGAGGATGTGGAGTGAGGGGAACACTCATCCATTGTTGGTGGGAATGCAAACTTGTGAATCCACTGTGGAAATCAGTGTGGTGGTTCCTCAGGAAACTGGGAGCCAACCTCCCTCAGGACCCAGCAACTCCACTCTTGGGAATATACCCAAGAGATGCCCTATCATACTACAAAAGCGTTTGTTCAACTATCTGCATAGCAGCACTATTTGTAAGAGCCAGAACCTGGAAAAAACCTAGGTGCCCCTCAACAGAAGAATGGTTAAAAAAGGTGTGGAACATATACACATTAGAGTTTTACTCAGCGGTAAAAAATGATGACATCTTGATTTTTGCATACAAATGGATGGAAATAGAAAATGCTTTACTGAGTGAGGGAACCAAGACCCAGAAAGAGGAATATGGTATGTACTCACTCATATGTAGATTCTAGCCATAGTTATAAGTCTTTGAGCCTATAATTCGTGATCCTAGAGAAGCTAAATAAGAAGGTGAACATGAAGAAAATCATATAGTTATCCTCTTGGATATTGGAAGTAGACAAGATTGCCAGGCAAACTTGGGTGCATGGGGGGTGGGGTGGGGGGGTGGAAGTAATGGGAGATGGTTAGAGAGAAGGGAGAGGGAGAGGACTGGGGATGGCTTGGGGGAATGGGATGGGGGGGAGGAAGGATGGATATGGGACTAGGGAATTATATATCTCAACTATGAGAGCCATTTTAGGGTTTGCAAGAGTCTTGATTCTGGGTGGGTGCCCAGGCCCAAGGAGAGGTCACCAGATTGTTCCCTGGGCAGCATAGAAGAGCTTGCCTGAACTGGTCTTGGCCCATAACCATACTGATGAATATTTTATATATCATCATGGAACCTCCATCTGGCGATGGATGGAGATAGAGGCAGAGGCATACATTGGAACATTGGACTTAACTCCCTAGGTTCAAATGAGAATCAGATGGAGGGAGAAGGTGAGCAAGAAAGGCAGGATTAGAGGGAACCCTCATCTGACGATAGATGGAGATAGAGACAAAGACTCACATTGGAGCACTGGGCTGAGCCCCCAAGGTCCAAATGAGGAGCAGAAGGAGAGAGAACATGAAAAAGGAAATCAGGACCGTGGGGGGGGCATACACCTTCTGATACAAGGGGACTGATCGAATGAGAGCTCACCAAGGCCAGCTAGACTGGGAATGAACGAGCATGTGATCAAACCAGAGTCTCTAAATGTGACTTACATGGGGGCTGACAGAGAAGCCATTGACAATGGCACTGGGTCTTGTTTTGTCTGCATGTACTGGCTTTCTGGGATCATAGTATGTTTGGATGCTCACCTTCCTAGACCCGAAGGGAGAGGGGAGGAACTTGAACTTCCCACAGGGCAGAAAACCCTGACTGCTTCTTGTACCTTCATAGGAATATCCTTCTCTATATTGGGAAAATTTTCTTCTAAATTTTGTTGAATATATTTTCTGGGCCTTGGAGCTGTAATGCTTCTCCTTCTTCTACTCCTATTATTCTTAGCTTTGGTCTTTTCATGGTGTTTCAGTTTTCCTGGATGCTTTATGTTAAGGATTTGTTGGATTTGTTGTTTTCTTTGATTAATGAGTTTATTTCCTCTATGGTATCTTCAGTGTCTGAGATTCTTTCTTCTATCTCTTGTATTCTGTTGGTTATACTTGTCTCTGTAGTCCCTGTTCACTTACCCAGATTTTCCATATCCAGTCGTCCTTCAGTTTGTGTTTTCTTCATTATCTCTATTTCAGTTTTCAAGTCTTGAACTATTTCCATTACCTGTTTGATTTCTTTTTCTTGCTTTCCTAGTGTATCATTGAGGAATTTATTCTTTTCTTCATACTTTTTGTTATTCTTCTCCTCCATTTCTTTAATGGAGTTTTTCACTTCCTGTTTAAGGGACTCTATCACTTTCATAATGTTACATTTAAAGTCTGTATCTACTATGTCTTCTGGATTAGGGTGTTCAAGTCTTCCTATTGTTTGTTTGCTGGATTATGGTGTTATCATCTTGTTTTTCAGATTGCTGGAGGAATTCTTATATTGACGTCTGCCCATCTCTTCCTTCAAATGCCCTCCAGAAGGATGAATCTTCTGGCAAATTATCTAGGCCGCGTGCTGGCCAGAGACCCTGCAGGGAAAAGGGCATGCTTGCTGTGTGCAGGCTCAGCGGGAAAAAGAAACTCCTGCAGGAGTTATCCTCACCACTTTGGCCCCACACCATCAGCCCCAAAGCAGGCTGAGTTGGAAGATCCTATGACCCCACAAATGGAAAGGGGTTCTTGGGGGGCAAACTGAGTTCCCTTTCCCGGGTTTCCAGCTGGCTTCCGGTAGGGCATACACTCACCCCTCTGGAAGGACAGATCGTCTGGTACAGGATCCTGGACACTTGCTGGCCTGGGACCTCTCAAAAAAAAAGGCATGCTTGCTTGTTGCAGACTCAGTGGGACAAAGAATGTCCTGTAGCAGTTGCCCCAGACCCCCAGCCCCGAAGCAGGCTGAGTTGGGGAATCCTATGACCCTGCAGATGGAAAGATATTCTTGAGAGAGAAAGCAGGGATGGGATAAATGATAAGGCAACAGCCAGGGGATAGCCTCCGCTGAATGGCCAGAAAGTTTAGGGGGATGGGTGGTTCCTGAGCTTCCGTTTGTGGGGCATCAGACCTGCCGCTCGTTGGGCACTCACTCACCCCTCCGGAAGGGCAGTTCTGGTATTGAAAATAAATTTCTATTAATCAAATTATTAGTTAGCAATCTATAATTGAATATTTACATCAACATGTACAATATAAGTCCCAAAAATTTCTGTGAAAATAACTGAAATATAGTGAGAAAATTACAAAGGGAATATGTAGTGGTATTTTGTTTGAATTTTGACAAATAATTCTTGCTTGAGGATAAAAAAAAGTAAAAAAGCCTCCCTGACCTACCTTATAGAGCAGGCAGCAATGACACATACCATTAATCCCAGTAGCCATATTGGTTTCCCATAGAAATCAGGCAGTAGTGGAGTACACCCTTAATCATAGAACTATAAAAGATTGTAAAATGGGAGGGAACAGCCTTCAGTCTCAGACTCATTCTGAGATTTCTGGGGGCAAGATGACAATTTTGGACTGAGATAGAGGTATGAGTCAGTGGCTGGACAATTTGCTTGGCTGACCTTCAGATTGAAACTCAATTTCTGTCGCTCTTACTAATCATGCTTCAGGACTTAATACAATATATTTAATCTTTTTATCGCTATTAGCAACTGGTTTGGTGGTTTCAAGCATCATTATCATTTCCTCAACTTTTATATTTCAGAGAAAATAATGAATGTAGATTAAAAAGTCTCTCTGTCTGTCTCTCCTGTATTTCTCTCTCTCTCTCTTTCTCTCTCTCTCTCTCTCTCTCTCTCTCTCTCTCTCTCACACACACACACACACACACACACACACACACACTCCTTCAACC
The DNA here is from genome assembly GCF_982192425.1 of Myodes glareolus. NCBI lineage: Eukaryota > Metazoa > Chordata > Mammalia > Rodentia > Cricetidae > Myodes > Myodes glareolus. The sequence goes on along the minus strand of NC_142053.1, from coordinate 63,400,939 downwards.
TGAAGTGCACAGCTATTATGATTCTCTCATAGTAATGAAGCCATAAGGAGGCTGTTCACATCTTAGTCAATACAGTTCTATATTACAGGTATACAAACAAGCATATCTTTTTTTGCCTCAAGGGTACTGGGTTCTGAAACAAGGACCTTGTTGTTGATTGTGTAAGCTAACTGTTATTAATCACGAAAACATGTCTCTTGAGTATTATGCTTATGTCTATAGTTTCATTCATTGCTATGAAAATCATACACTTATACATTGTATCTATTAGAATTTATTAATAAATATTTATGTGTTTGCTTTTAACCTGAATAAAGATAAATGAAGTGATGCTATTATAAAATCACTATATTTAGGTTCTCCTCCATATTACCCTCAGTCGTCATCTTTACAAGTGTTTCCATTTCTTTTGGAATATACATGATAGGGAATCTCTGCGTGCAGAACCTGCTTTGTAAACCAGACTGGCCTCAGATTCACAGATTTCTGTCTGCCTCTGCCTTACACTTTTTAGTATAAAAGATGTACAACACCATCCCTGGTTGCTTATATTTCTGAATATAGAGTTAAACTACCTATTCATGTCCTATCATTTTGTCTGAAAACATTTCTTTGCCACTTATTTTCAAAAATCTTATTCAAATTTATGCATACAGATGCTTTGTCTGCATATATTTCTATATACCATGTTCTTTCTTGGTGTTTATCAGATGTCCTGGAACTGGAGTTATAGATGGTTGTGTTTTGCAGTGTAGTTCTGAATTGAATCTAGGTCCTCTGGAAGAGGAGTCAGTGCTCTTAACCACCAAATCATCTTTCAAACCTCCTTTCATCATTTTATAAAGGGCATTTGTATACTAATAAACTTCATTGCTTTTACATTTGTGTTAATATTTTGTGTATCTGGAAGTTTTTGAAGCATAGACTAATTTTCCTGACTAAGGAATTATTGAATGCCTTGTTTACATTTTTTGTTTTGAGCTAATGTTCCAGGTAGCACACTCTGGTCTTGAACTTGTTGTATAGTGAAGGATGACTTTCTGCTTATGAACTTCCCATCTCCACTTTTCAAATACTGTGATTTCAACTGGGTTCTATAAAGTCCCATGTTATATGGTGTTAAGGAATGAATCTAAGGCTTTGTTTGTGTTACATAGACACTCTATCTGATGAGCTACATTCTTAGTGCCTTGGACTGCTCTTTATTTCATTTATTTGAATATATCTCACTACGTCTTTCTTATGTCATTGTTAACCTGAATTTAACCTTATTGGAAATATAATGATCAGTGAGTTATTTTAATCTTATTGCTTTAAAAAGACTTTTAATACCTGAATTCACCACATTTTATAACTTCATAAATAAATACTGCATTGAGATCATCTTCACTTTACTATTCCTCTACAAGCCCCAACAATCTCCTGCTTCTGTCTGACATTCTTGTCAATTCATAATCTTTAAAATATTTGTTATTTTTACACATTCTATTTTTAAACCTACTAAACACAATTAGTATTGCTTTTGGGTAAATGTGTTAATGTCTGACCACTTTGTATTACATAATCTATAAACAGTCTCAATTCTAAAAAAGAAGTATTCTCTATCTCTTAGCAGCATTGATTACCAGTAATCAATTACCTTCTCATTTGGTGGTGGGGTCTTGTGCAATTTCTCCTGTCTGTGTTTGAAAGTACTCCCACAAGTAATACACAAGTGTTTCCTTTACCCTACATCCTCTCAAGTATAAGTTGTCATCAATGTTTTTGATTTTGGCCATTTTTATAGGTGTAAGATGAGATGTCAGAGTTGTTTTGATTTACATTTCTCAGATGACTAAGGATGTTGAACACTTCCTTAAGTGTCTTTCAGCTATTTTAGATTTCTCAGTTGAGAGTTCTCTGTTTAGGTCTGTACTATTTATTTTTTTACTGGATTATTTGTTCTTTGGATGACAAATTTCTTGAGTTATTTGTATATTTTGGAGATCAGACATCTTCCTGATGTGGGGCTAGGGAAAATCTTTTACCATTCCTTAGACTGTCATTTTGTCTTGTTGACCATGTTATTTGTTTTACAGAAGATTTTCAGTTTCAGGAGGTCTCATTTATTGATTGTATCTCTCAGTGTCTATGCTACTGGGGATATATTTAGGAAATAGTCTCCTGTGCCAATGCATTCAAGTGTACTTCCCACTTTCTTTTCTATGAGGTTCAGTGTGCTTGGCTTTATGTTAAAGTTTTTGATACATTTGGACTTGAGTTTTTGCATGGTCAAAGATATTCATCTATTTTCAGTCATCTACATGTTGATAATCAATTATCCTAGCACAGTTTATTAAATATGGTTTCTTTTTTCCCTTTTAAAATTTTTTGCTTCTTTGTCAAAAATCAGGTATTCATAGGTATGTGGAGTAATATCAATTCAGATTCAGATCCATTCATCCTCTTATCTGTTTTTATGGCAATATCAGATGGTTTTCAGTACTGTAGCTCTGAAGTGCAGTTTGAAATCAGGGATTGTAATGCCTCCAGAAGTCCCTTTATTATACAGGATTGTTTTGCCTATCATGTTTTTTTTTTCCATATGAAGTTGAGTACTGTTCTTCTGAGGTCTATGAAGAATTTTGCTAGAATTTTGATCGGCATTGCATTTAATCTGTAGATTGCTTTTGGTAAGATTGCCATTTATACTATGCTAATTCTACCTTCCCAAGAGCATGGACAATCTTTGCATTTTCTAATGTCTGCTTCAATTTATTTCCTTAAAGATTTAAAGTTCTTGTCATACAGGTCTTCCAGTTGTTGGGTTATAGTTACTCTGAGATATATTATACTATTTCTAGCTATTGTGATGGTTGATGTTTCTCTGATTTCTTTCTCAACCCATTTTTTTAAAATCTGTGTAAAGGAGGGGTACTAATGTTTTTGAGTTAATCTTGCATCCTATTACATTAATGAAAGTGTTTATTAGTTGTAGAACTTCCTTTGTATAATGTTTGTGGTTGCTTATGTAAACTGTCATATCATCAGCAAATAGTGAGATTTTGAATTTCTCTTTTCTGATTTGTATCCTCTTGATATCCTTTTATTGTCTTATTGGTTTAGCTAAGACCTCAAGAACTATACTGAATACATAAGAAGAGAGTGGACAACCTTGTCTTGTTCCTAATTTCAGTTGGATTGCTGTGACTTTTTCTCCATTTATGTTCATGTTGTCTGTTGATGTGGGATAATTTTAAATATTAAGAATAGAAAAATGTTCATGGCAACATCTACTCTAGGTATTTTCAAAGAGGGTTAATTTAATTTATGCAAACTGATGTTTATTTAAATAAGAATGTTAGATTGAATAAGAACAATTTTTTATTAAGCAAGCTGTAAAATAAGTTAATTCCATAAAAATTTATAATATAAATATTGCAAAGTACTATTTAATCTTTATGTTGAATGCTAAGATTTATAAAGCAAACATGTACTCTGATTATTTCTAAAATTTCAGGGAAGTATTTTAAATACTACATGTTTTACTTCAACTCCTTAGTGCCATTCAAAATTCAAATGCAGTCTAATAAATTCTGTTGTCTAAAAGTGAGAAATTTTATACCAAATAGCAAAAGATGGAACATTCCATTTCAGAAGAAGCAATAAGATTTATTTTATGTGGATGCCTATTAAAAGAGAAGACAGTACTTTAAATGATTTATTATACTTCTAGCAATAACAGAAATGACTTAATTTTAATCATTTAAAACATCCAATTCAAATGGAATTCAACCCCTGGGCAACAATTTATGAGTCAATCACTTTCTATTCTGAAAATGAAATCAGGATCTTTTACTTCCTTTAGAATTTCTAAAAAGTTGGTGATGAAAAATGTTAAAGTCACACAAATATTCAAAACAATCTATTTGATGAAGTGATGATCATTTACTTGTTACTTACAATACAAAAATAGTAAAAGTAACATTACTCACAACCATGTATACATTCTGAATTATTTACACTTGTTTTACATTCAGAGACAAATTTTTTTAACTTGGAGGATTTCAATCAGAGTCATATACTTTGTAATTGACAGATTTTGAATTCTAGTGTTTGTGTGATTCAAATGCTCATGTTCTTGTCCAAAACAGATATAAGACATATATGCTCAGTCTGAAAATTACTGTTTTAGAAATATCAAGAAAGTATTTATGGGTTTTTGTTTTTGTTTTTGTTTTTTTCTGGTATGTGTAACTTAAGATTCTAACACACGGTTTTCCAATGTACTATATTGTTATTCATGGGGGTGCCTGGTTAATAGCTCATGATTGGACTCTTAAGAAATGAATATAAGACTCTCTTTCTCCCCTCCCCCTGGGGCCACAAGATCTCCCCAGAGCTGCTCCCTGGCACTCTGAGCCTGGGCTGTGGGCTCAGCAGGGCAGGGGCAGTTCCTGTGCTCTGAGAGCCTGCCCGACAGGCAGGCCCTGAATCACCTCAGCCACATTCCTGGCCAGCAAGAGACAGTGATCTTCTAGCAGACATCCATTGGAGGAGGAGTGAGTTGCTCCTGGCCCGAGGACTTCGGCTAGGAGGAATTCAGACTTTCCCCACCACCCTCGACTTTCTGGTTGCCCTGCAGTGGTGGCTATACCCTGCTGAGCTCTCCCGAATCCCATCCCAGCCCTCATCCAGGTACACCTCCCTCTCTTTCTCCCCTCCCCCTGGGGCCACAAGATCTCCCCACAGCTGCTCCCTTGCATGCTGGGACGGGGTTGTGAATGCAACCCGGCACGAGGGAGTGCCTGTGTTTCAATAGACAGCCTGAAGAAAGGTAGACATTCTGTCAGTGAAGTCCTTGCTCAACAAGGGAACCTGACCTGGTATCAGAAGATCCATTATAGAGCAGATGAAGGAAAAGATGGGCAGACGCCAAGGCAAGAACTCCTCCAACAATCTAAAAACAACATGAAATCACCAGATCCCAACGACCCTACAATAGAAGGACTTGAACCTCTTAATTCAGAAGAATTGGAAAAAAATGCCATGATGAAAGCAATAGAGTCCCTTAAACAGGATATGAATAATTCCCTTAAAGAACTGGATGAGAAGTACAACAAAAGGATTGAAGAAATGAGTAAAGAAATGAATGAGAAATATAACAAAAAGTTTGAAGAAATGAGTAAATCCGTGAATGATACACTGGGAAACCAAGAAAAAACAATCAAACAGGTAATGGAAACAGTTCAAGAATTGAAAACTGAAATGGAGGCAATGAAAAAAACACAAAACGAGGGCCGGCTGGATATGGAAAATCTAGGTAAACGAACAGAGACTACAGAATCAAGCATAACCAATAGGATACAAGAGATGGAAGAACGAATCTCAGAGTCTGAAGATACCATAGAGAAAATAAAAGCTCAGATCAAAGAAATCAGCAAATCCAACAAATTCTCAACACAAAACATTCAAGAAATCTGGGACACAATAAAAAAACCAAATCTAAGAATAATAGGGATTGAAGAAGGAGAAGAACTGCAGATCAAAGGACCAGAAAATATATTCAACAAAATTATAGAAGAAAACTTTTCCAACTTAAAGAATGATATTCCTATGAAGGTTCAAGAAGCATACAGAATACCGAATAGACTGGATCAAAAAAAAAACATCCCCTCACCATAAAATAATCAAAACACAAAACATACAGATTAAAGAAAGAATATTAAGAGCTGCAAAGGAAAAAGGCCAAGTAACTTATAAAGGTAAACCTATCAGACTTACACCAGACTTCTCTATGGAAACCATGAAAGCCAGAAGTCCTGGATAGAGGTACTGCAGAAACTAAGAGACCATGGATGCAAACCCAGACTACTATACCCAGCCAAGCTATCATTCACTGTCAATGGAGAAAACAAAATATTCCAGGATAATAACAAATTTAAACAATTCGCAGCCACAAACCCAGCCTTACAGAAAGTAATAGAAGGAAAATCGCAACCCAAGGAATCCAACATCGCCAACACTGCCTACAATAACTCAGACATCTAGCGACCCTTCATGAGCTTAACTCAAAGAAGGGACACATACAAACTCTATTAAACAAACAAACAAAAAATCATAATAACCGGAGTCAACAACCACTGGTCATTAATATCACTTAATATTAATGGACTGAATTCACCTAAAAAAAGGCACAGACTAAGAGATTGGATACAAAAACAGGATCCAACATTCTGCTGTTTACAAGAAACACACCTCAACCACAAAGACAGACATCTACTCAGAGTAAAGGATTGGGAAAAGTTTTTTCAAGCAAACAGAACTAAGAAACAAGCAGGTGTAGCCATTCTAATTTCCAACAAAATTGACTTCAAACTAAAATCAATCAGAAGAGATGGAGATGGACATTTTATACTCATAACAGGAACAATTCACCAGGAGGAAGTCTCAATCCTGAATATCTATGCCCCTAATATAAAGCCTCCTACTAATGTAAAAGAAACACTTCTAGAACTCAAGGCAGTCATCAATCCACAGACACTAATAGTAGGAGATTTCAATACTCCACTCTCACCAATGGACAGGTCAATCAGACAGAAACCCAGCAAAGAATTAAGAGAATTATTGAACCAAATAGACTTAACAGACATCTATAGAACATTCCACCCAAATAAGAAAGAATATACCTTCTTCTCTGCAGCTCATGGAAGCTTCTCGAAAATTGACCACATACTCGGTAACAAAGCAAACTTCCACAGATACAAAAAATATTAGTAACCACCTGTGTCTTATCAGAACACCATGGATTAAAGTTAGAATTCAACAACAGTGCTACCCCCAGGATGCCAACAAATTCATGGAAGTTGAACAGTCAACTACTGAATCACTCCTGGGTCAAGGAAGAAATAAAGAAAGAAATTAAAGTCTTCCTTGAATTTAATGAAAATAAAGACACAACATACTCAAACCTATGGGACACTATGAAAGCAGTGCTAAGAGGAAAGTTTATAGCACTAAGTGCCCAATTAAAGAAAACGGAGTAAGCACACATTGGAGACGTAACAGCACACTTGAAAGCTCTAGAAAAAAAAAAGAAGCTGATTCACCCAGGAGGTGTAGTAGACTGGAAATAATCAAACTGAGGGCTGAAATCAACAAAATAGAAACACAGAAAACAATCCAAAGAATCAATGAATCAAAAAGCTGGTTCTTGGAGAAAATCAACAAGATTGACAAACCCTAATCCAAACTAATCAAACGGCAGAGAGAGAACTTGCAAATTAATAGGGTCAGAAATGAAAAAGGGGACATAACCACAGACATAGAGGAAATTCAGAGAATCATTAGATCTTACTATGAAAATTTATATGCCACAAAGTTGGAAAATGTAAAAGAAATGGACTTTTTTTAGATAAGTACCATATACCAAAGTTGAACCAAGACCAGCTGAACAATCTAAATAGACCTGTCAGTCGTGAAGAATTAAAAGCTGTTATTAAAAATCTCCCTACCAAAAAAAGTCCTGGACCAGATGGTTTCAATGCAGAATTCTACCAGAACTTCCAGGAAGAGCTAATACCTATACTCCTTAATGTATTTCACAATATAGAAACAGAAGAGTCATTGCCAAACTCTTTTTATGAAGCTACAGTTACCCTGATACCAAAACCACACAAAGACACAACCAAGAAAGAGAATTACAGACCAATCTCACTCATGAACATTGACGCAAAAATACTCAATAAAATACTTGCAAACCGAATCCAAGAATACATTAGAAAAAAAAATCATCCATTATGATCAAGTGGGCTTCATCCCAGCAATTCCACTCTTATATACCCAAGAGAGGCCCTAACATACTGCAAAAGCATTTGTTCAACTATGTTCATAGCAGCACTATTTGTAATAGCCAGAACCTGGAAGCAGCCTAGGTGCCCCTCAATAGAAGAATGGTTATAAAAGTTGTGGAACATATACACATTAGAGTTTATTCAGCGGTAAAAAACAATGACATCTTGCAAATGGATGGGCATAGAAAACGCTTTACTGAGTGAGGTAAGCCAAACCCAAAAAGAGGAACACGGTATGTATTCACTCATAAGTGGATTCTAACCATAATTAAAAGTCTTTGAGCCTGTTATTCATGATCCTAGAGAGGCTAAATAAGAAGATGAACCTGATGAAGATTATTTAACTATCCGCCAGGAGGTAGGAAATAGACAAGAGTCCTAGGTAACCTCGGGTGCATGGGGGGGGATGGGAGGGGAGACGGTTAGAAAGAAGGGAGTAGAGGAGGAATGGGCAAAGCTCGGTGGACCGGGATGTGGGGGAGGGAGCAAGGATGAATATGGGATCAGGGAAGAATATAGTTCAACTAAAGGAGTCATTTTTGGGATTACAGGAGACTTGATTATTATTATATATGGATCCCAGGTCCAAGGAGAGATCCCCAGATTGTTCTCTGGACAGAGGAGAGGGTGCCTGAACCGGCCTTGGCCCATAACCATACTGATGAATATTTTGCTTATCACCATAGATCCTTCATCTGGAGATGGATGACGATACAGACGGAGACCCACATTGGAGCACCGGACTGAGCCCCCCAAGGTCCAAATGAGGAGCAGAAGGACGAAGAAAATGAAAAAAGAAATAAGGACTGCTATCACCCACTGATACAAGGGGACGGATCTAATGAGAGCTTACCAATGCCAGTTGGACTGGGACTGAACGAGCACGTGATCCAACCAGATTCTCTGAAAAGCCATTGACAATGACACTGGGACTTGTTTCCTCTGCATATACTGGATTTTGGGGATCCAGTCTGTTTGGATTCTCACCTTCCTGGACCTGGAGGGAGTGGGAGGAACTTGAACTTCCCACAGGGCAGGAAACCCTGTCTGCCCTTAGGGACGAAGAGGGAGGAGGAGAGGGAGTGGGGGGAGTGGGAGGGTGTTGGGAGATGGGGCGGAAATGGAAACTTTTATAATTTAATAAAATTACTTTAAAAAAAGAAATGAATATAAGAACGTACAAAGAGCCTTTTAGAAAGAAAAATAGCAAATACTTTAGAAAGAAAGATAATAGCATCTGGGTGGTGGTGTTTTTATTTTACACCAATGAAGCCTAGACTACTTGACAATTTTTGCAAAACTTTTAAGCTTTACCCCTAGCTACTATCAAATCATCTCTTCAGATAGTCAGATGAGATACAAGTGTTTGGTTAGGCATCTCCATATTGGATGAGTCAAAATACTAATAAAGATGAATTGCACAGAAGGTTAAGCATGACCTTAAGTTTCATTTGGCCAATTGAACTTCTTCTTTTGACAGTTCTCTGTTCATTTCAGTAACCCATTTTTTAAATTGGATTAATTGGAGTTTTAATGTCTAGTTTTTTGAGTTCGTTATTTATTTAGGAGATCAGACCTTTATCTGATCCGGGGTTGGTGAAGCTCTTCTTCCATTCAGTAGGTTGCCTTTTTGTCTTAAAGACAGTGTCCTTTGCATCACAGAAACATCTCAGTTTCAGGAGGTCCCATTAATTCACTGTTGCTCTTATTGTCTGTGCTACTAGGGTTATACATAAGACGTGGTCTCCTGTGCCCATGTGTTGCAGACTACTTCTGTCTTCCTTTTCTATCAGGTTCAGTGTGGTCAGATTTATATTGAAGTCTTTAACCCATTTGGACTTGAGTTTTGTGCATGGTAATAGATGTGAATCTATTTTCATTCTTCTACAGTTGACATCCAGTAATGCCAGCACCATTTCTTAAAGATGCCTTCTTTCTTCCATTGTATAATTTTAGCTCCTTTGTCAAAAATCAGGTGTTCATAGGTTTGTGGATTAATATCTGAGTCTTTGATTAAATTCCATTGGTCAACAACTCTGGGTTTTTTTGTGCAAATACCAAGCTATTTTCATTACTGTAGCTCTGTAATAGAGTTTGAAGTCAGGAATAGTAATGCCTCCAGAAGTACTTTTATTGTATAGGATTGTTTTGGCTATCTTGGGTTTTTTGTTTTTCCATATGCAGTTGATTGTTATTCTCTCAAAGTCTGTGAAGAATTTTGTTGGGATTTTGATAGGGATTCCATTGAATCTATAGATTGCTTTTGGTAGAAATGCCATTTTTACTATGTTGATCCTCCTAATCCAAGAGCAAGGGAGATCCTTCCATTTTATGGTATCCTCTTCAATTTCTTTCTTCAAAGACTTAAATTTCCCAAAGAAAAACATATATTTATCCTCCTGAATATTGGAAGAAGATAAGATCTCCAGGCAAAAGTTGGGAGCACTTGAGTGGGGGTGGGTTGGGGGGAAGGGGAGATGGGGAGAGAGAAGGGAGAAGGGGAGAATTGGGGAGAGCTTAGGGGAATGAGATTGTTGAGAGGGAGAAAGGGTGGATATGGGAGCAGGGAAGAAGATATCTTAACTAAGGGATCCATTTTAGTGTTGGCAAGAGACTTGGCTCTAGAGGGGTTCACAGGTATCCAAGGGGATTTCCTCAGCTAGGTCCTTGGGCAGCAGAGCAGAGGGTTCCTGAATTGGCCTCCTCCCATAGTCACACTGATGAATATCTTTCAAATCACCATAGAACCTTCATCTGGTGATAGATGGAGATAGAGTCAGAGACCCACATTGGAGCACTTGACTGAGCTCCCAAGGTCCAGATGAAGAGCAGAAGGAGGAAGAACATGAGCAAGGAAGTCAGGACCATGAGGTGTGCATCCACCCACTGAGTCGGTGGGACTGATCTAGTGGGAGCTCACCAAGGTCAGCTGGACTTGTACTGAATGAGCATGTAATCAAACTGAACACTCTGAATGTGGCTGACAATGAGGGTGGACTGAGAAGCCAATGATAATGACACTGGATTTTGATTCTATTGCATGTACTGCCTTTTTGGGAGCCTAGTCTATTTGGATGCAGACCTTCCTAGACCTGGATGGAGCAGGGAGGGACTTGGACTTCCCACAGATTTGGGCACCCTGACTTCTTTTAGGACTGGAGAGGGAGGAGGAAGGGAAGTGGGGTTAGTGGAAAGAAAATGGGAGGATTGGAAGAGGTGGAAATTTTTAATAAATAAGTAAAAAAAGAAAAAATGAATTATATATTCTTATCATAAAAATAATATATGTAATGTTACCATATTGACTAAAAAACATCCAAATTTGTGAAAATTCATTATCATAATTGCCTATTCCACAGAGGAACTGACTCTAAGGAGGTAATTTAATGATCAGTTAACCAAAAATTTTAGAATAGTCTCTGGTTTGTTAAACCTTTCTCTCTTTAATTTGCTAGAGCAAATATGTCCTTTGGAGTCAAGTAAGTAGAATATGAATTTAATTACAAATCTTCAATGTAACATGATCGTGGCCTGCTTGTTTGTGTTTTCTGTCCTGCCCAGTACCCCATAGCTGGAAAGCCCCAAAGAAAATCACACAGAGGATTCCATAAGATATGAAGCTCATTGACCCTTTAGGTCAGGCTACTTATTAGCTCTTGTAGATTATATTAACCCATTGTTCTTATCTATGCAAGCCACATGTTTCAGTACCTTTCTCAGCAGGGCAGCTCACATCTTGCTTCTTCGAAGTGTGGGCAGAAGTGGGAGAAATCAACTTCTCCCTTCCCAGAATTCTCTTGTACTCATTGCATCATTTCTACTTCCTGTTTGGTTTTCCCACCTATACTTCCTGACTGGCCATTCAGCGTTTATTTAAAACATGATTGACAGAATACAGACAATTCTCCCACATCATTTCCAGCTCTTTTAAAAAAAAATAAAGGAAAATAACCGTAGTACATTTTTTGGGGAATGTGTGTGTAGTATTCAAGGCTACGTAAGAGATTTTGAGTGTTGTCTTCTCCATATTCCTCCCAGTCCAGCCCAGACCACCAAGGAAGCAGGATGTAATCTGTCAGCTGAAAAAGGTACTGAGCCAGGTGGCTAAAATAGATAAAAAAATGGGTTAATCATGATGTGAGAGTTAGCCAGTAAGAAGACTGATCTAATGGGCCAATCAGCTTTATAACTTATAGAGACCTCTGTGTGATATTTTGGGGGTCTAAACAGCTGTGGGGTACTGGGCAGACAAAAAAACCCCAACAAACCAGCCCCTCATGTTACCAAATTGTGACCAACCATCAAGTTACAGAATGGCACACACATAAATAACTGCATCCACAGAAAGCCTGAGAAAGCTTTGGAAAGACTAGAGTAAAACATTTCAGTTTTTAGCTGTTGCAGAAAAAAAAAAAGCTGTGCTGTTTTAAAATGCCGGCTTTCTGGGACATCCTTCCAGGGAAAACTCATCGACACATTGTTGTAGCGTGCTTCCTGGCAAGGACCTTGAAACACCATAGGAGCTTTTCAGTGTTGTTTATGGGCACACTGTTGCAGCTTGTTTCCTCGCAAGTACCTTAAAATGCCATAGTGTTGTGACAAAATACTTCTCCATATTCCTTAGCATATTCAAGACCCATGTGGTCAGAAAAAGAGAGAGATATAGTAAACAGAGATTCAAAGAGAAAAAAAAAAACCTTTAAATGGTTTACAGTGTGTTAAAAATATATATAGGCTAAAGGTTAAAGTTTTCAGAGTTAAAAAAAAAAGAGAGAGAGTAGGTTATGGTGGCACATGCCAGTTAGATTTGCCTGGGGAGGCAGTTGGATCTCTGTGAGTTCAAGGACACCCTGGTTTACAGAGTTATTCCAGAACAAAGATATACAAAGAACCTGTCTCAAAAAGTCAAAAAATAAAAATAAAAGAAATAGAGGTTAAAATAAAGTCATGAAAAGTAGGAACATACACAGAGAATCTTGATACTGTATGCTATTATGCTCTCTTTAAATTGTTTGAATGCTGAGGAAGGAACAACAGCTGCTAAAAGATATTTGCTTATAAATGCTGCAAAATTAATCCAAGATAGGTATTTTGAAAATGCCTTGACTTCAAAATTGAAGTCAAAAGGTATGTTACTTTGAAGAAGATATTTTGCTTTTGTTTCCACAGAAAACGAGAGGCCCTGGATTTATTCAGACTTAAGAAAAATCAGCATTGATCAAGGAAGACCACCTGAGAAATTTCTGGCAGGAATAGATGGCCCAGATGTCTGAGTTCTTCATCCAGAACAGATTCAAGACTTCTGCCTGAGATGATCAAGACTCACAGGATACTCTAGTCAGGACTTGATGACAATTTTCTTTAGGTCCCCATAAGATTATCAGCACCCCCAATCATCTGGAAGTAGTCTGGACTTCAATATCAAGATCATCCTTAACTGATAAAAATATTGTTAATGTACAAATAAAAATATTTAAATTATTTTAATAACTGAGATTTTTTTAAATTTTTTTCTTTATAGCTAAATTTGTACATTAGCTATATAATTTAGACATTATTTTAGTGAGAAAATAAGCTTATGGTCTTAGCTGGGGTCATTCTTGTGGATTTCTGGGAAATTTTCTAGAGTCAGATTTTTTAGCTAACCCAATGATGGCTCCCTCAATCAAGATATCTCTTTCCATGCTCTCATATCTGTCCTTCCTCCATCTTGACTATCCCATTCCCTCAAGTTCTCATTCCCCCTTCTGATCTTTCTTCTACCCCCTGCCTCCATGCTCCCAAGTTTTTGTCTGATTCCAATTTCCATATGGGTTTATATATGTTTTGCTTTGGGATCAGTTTATTACTTAGCTTCTCTAGGATCTATAAGCTAAATGTCCTTTGTTTATGGCTAGTATCCACTTGTGAGTGAGTACATACCATATTAATTTTGGGGGGTCTGGGTTTCCTCACACAATCTATCCAAGAGCATAAAAGATCTTTCCATTTTCTGGTGTCTTCTTCAGTCTCTTTCTTCAAAGTCTTAAAGTTCTCATCAAGTTGATCTTTCACTTCTTGGTTAGTGTTACCCCAAGATATTTTATGTTATTTGTGACTATTGCGAAAAATGATGTTTCTTCGATTTCTTTCTCAGTTACTTTATCTTTTTTGTATTGTAGGACTACTGATTTTTTTTAATTGATCTTATATCCTGCCACATCACTGAAAGTATTGATCACCTTTAGGAGTTCTCTTGTACATTTTTGAGGGTCACTTATGTACACTATCATATCATCTACAAATAATAAAATTTTGACTTCTTTCTTTCCAATTTGAATCCCCTTGATCTTATGTTTTCTTATTGCTATGGCTAAAACTTCAAGAACTATGTTGAAGAGATATGGAGAGAGTGGACAGCTTTGTCTTGTTCTTAATTTTAGTGGAATTGCTTTGACTTTCTCTCCTTTTAATTTGATGTTAGCTGTCATCTTGCTGTATATTCCTTTTTTTATATTGAGATATGATCTTTGTATTCCTAATCTCTCCAAGACCTTTAAGGGGTGTAAATTTTTCAATTGCTTTTTTAACATCTTCAATGAAATTATCATATATTTTTTCTTTCAGTTTATTTATATGATGGATTACATTGTTGTATTTTCATATTTTAAACCAGCCCTGCATCTCTGGTATAAAGCCTACTTGATCATGATGGATGAGTTTTTGTTGTTGTTGTTTGTTTTTTGTTTTGTTTTGTTTTGTTTTGTGTGTGTTCTTGGATTCAGTTTGCCAGTATTTTATTGAGAATTTTTGCATCTATTTTCATGAGTGAGATTGCTCTGTACTTCTCTTTCTTGGTTGAATCTTTGTGTAGTTTTGGTATCAGAGTAAGTATAGCCTCATAAAGAGAGTTTGGCAATGACCCTTCTGTTTCTACCATGAGAAGCACTTTGAGGAGTAAAGATATTATCTCTTCTTGAAAGTTCTGATAGAATTCTGTACTAAAACCATCTTGCCCTGTGCTTTGTTTGGTTGGGAGATTTTTGATATCAACTTCTATTTCCTCACAGCTTATAGGTCTATTTAAATTGCTCACCTGGTCTTGATTAAATTTTGGTACTTGGTGTCTATCTAAAAAATTGTCCATTTCTTTTAATCTTTTTCCAATTTTGTGGAGTACAGGTTTTTGTGGTAAGACATTATGATTTTCTGAATTTCATCAGTGTCTGTTGTTATGTTCCCCCTTTCTTTTCTGATTGCTAATTTGGATGTTCTCTCTCTGCCTTTTTATCAGTTTGTATAAGGGTTTGTCAATCTTGTTGATTTTCTCAGAGTACCAGCTTTTAATTTCATTGATTGTTTTGTATTTTTAACGTGTTTCTTTTTTGTTGATTTTAGCCCCAATTTGATTATTTCCTATTTTCTATTCCTCCTAGGTGAGTCTGCTTCATTTTTTTCTAGAGCTTTCAGGTATTCTGTTAGGTTGCTAATGTGAGCTTTCTCTATTTACTTTATGTGGGCATTTAGTGCTATGAACTTTCCTCTTACTAATTCTTTCATAGTGTCCCATAGGTTTGGATATCTTGTGCCTTCTTTTTTGTTGAATTTGAGGAAGACTTTATGTCTTTCTTTATTTCTTTCTTAACCCAGAGATGATTAAGTAGCTGGCTATTCAGTTTTCATGAGTTGGAAGACTTTTTTGGAGTAGTATTCTTATTAATTATAACTTTAAAACTTTTTAAAATTATAACTTTATCCCTTGTTGATATGATAAGACACAGGGGTTCTCTAATTTATTTTGAATTTATGGAGGTTTGTTTTATTACCGAGTAGGTAATCAATTTTAGAGAAGGTTCCATGAGGTGTTGAGAAGAAATTATATTCTTTTTTATTTGGATGGACTGTTCTATATATGTCTGTTAAGTCCATTTGATTCATTACATCTGTTAGGGTTCTTACTTCTTTGTTAAGTTTCTGTCTGATTGACCTCCTATCTCCCCTCAGTATAGAAGCAATCTGTGTTCCTCATATATTCTTTTAAAAATAATTCTTACAACATGCTTTTCTCTGTTATTTCCTTGAACTAAACCTGGAAAATTATCTCCTTTTACTAAAATAACATAACTTTTACTAAGTTTTTGAAATCATATATTAAATGTCATTCCACTCAAAATGATTTTTATTTTTTGTTTCATTTTTGTTTTCCTACTGACGCATTATATCTTTTGGTTTTGTGATTCTTCAGTACTTAAATCCATATTTTATGTCAAGACTTTTAAGAATGTTGTCATATCAAATGTGAAATCTAAGGGAACAAGTCTTTTTAAATCAGTTAACTTAGTGTTGGGACATTATAGTATTTTTGTAATTTAAACATTGGCCTTATTTACTGTACATTATATAAATATTTGAGGATTGAAATTAAACTGTTTCTATACTAAGTTTTATTGTCTTTGCTAAAAAAATAGATATAACAGTACCATCACGCTTCACTACAATGCTTTCCTTATAATGCTTTGGATAAATGTTTAGTGCTTTGAAAAATGGAACCTATAATTTTAGAAGCTAATAGCTTTCTTTCCTGTTATTATTTTTTTTTGAGACAGGTTTTCTCTGTAGCTTTGCAGCCTATCCTGGAACTAGCTTTTGTATACCAGACTGGCCTAAAACTCATAGATATCTGCCTACATCTGCCTCCTGAGTGGTGGTGTGAGCCACCACCGCCTGCCTGAAGCTGATAACTTTATTTCTTTATAGATTTCCCTTTATGGTATTTTGAAATAAATATTATATGATGGTTATCAGTGTGTAATTATGTTTGTCTCTAGACTCCAGTTCTATACTTCCCTAGCAACATTGCTTCATTGTTTCATAAGAATTTTATCATTGTTATGTGAACAAAAACTATGTGTTTATTGCTGTGTCACTACAGAGGTTATTTCTCACTCGTTAATATCTTCTCACACTTTCTCTTCTACTTTTTTTCATCTTTATGTGGCTTTATTTTAAACTCTCTTTTATTTTTTATTTATTTTTATTTTTTTAATTTGTTTGTTTATAAAATTTTCACTTCCTCCCCTTCTCCCCATACCCTCCCATTCCCCCCACTCCCTCTCCTTCTCTCTCTCCAGTCCAAAGTGCAGTCAGGGTTTCCTGCCCTGTGGGAAGTTCAAGTTCCTCCCCCCTCCCTCCAGGCCTAGGAAGGTGAGCATCCAAACAGACTAGGATCCCAAACAGCCAGTACATGCAGATGAAACAAGACCCAGTGCCATTGTCAATGGCTTCTAAGTCAGCCCCAATGTCAGCCACATTCAGAGAATCCGGTTAGATCACATGCTCATTCAGTCCCAGTCCAGCTGCCCTTGGTGAGCTCTCATTCGATCAGTCCCCTTGTATCAGTGGGTGAATGCACCCCTCGTGGTCCTCATTTCCTTTTTCATGTTCTTCCTCCTTCTGTTCCTCATTTGGACCTTGGAGGGCTCAGTCTGGTGCTCCAATGTGGGTCTACGTCTGTATCGCCATCCAAATCATATAGTTATCCTCCTGGATATTGGAAGTAGTCAAGATAGCAAGGCAAACTTGGGTGCACGGAGGGGGGGGTGAAAGTAAGGGGAGATGGTTAGAGAGAAGGGAGAGGAGGAGGATTGGGGATGGCATGGGGGAATGAGATGGGGGGGGGGGAGGAAGGATGGATATGGGAGCAGGCAAGTATATATCTCAAATAAGGGAGCCATTTTAGTGTTGGAAAGAGACTTGTTTCTGGAGGGGTTCTCAGGCCCAAGGAGAGGTCCCCAGATTCTTCCCTGGGAAACAGAGGAGAGGGTGCCTGAACTGGCCTTGGCTCATAATCATACTGATGAATATTTTGTATATCACCATAGAACCTTCATCTGGCGTTGGATGGAGATAGAGACAGAGACACATATTGGAACACTGGACTTAACTCCCTAGATCCAAATAAGAAGCAGAAGGAGGGAAAACGTGAGCAAGATAGGCAGGACCAGAGGGAACCTTCATCCGACGATGGATGGCGATACAGACAAAGTCTCTTCTACTTTTTAATTCAGCATGGATGATTTTCATGAAGTAAAGGGTATTAGTCTACTATTTTTATACATCTCTGTTATATAAATCTATTCATATCCATCCTTCCTGTTTCCTTTTGTATATCCTCTCTACTTTCTTCTATTACCCTTTCACATTTTTCTTTCTTATTTTTTTCTTATTTTCTTTCTTATTTTTTTCTTATCTTGTAAATAATGCCATTTTATTCAAATAAATCTCTGATGCATATAGTACACTTTACTAAACCATTTTTTCCATTCATACCCTCATGGCCTCTTCACCTGATTTTGTAATTGGCTACTTCAATTAAGTTAGCAATAAATAGGAATGTAAGAACATAAATATGTTGTGTTAACTTTTGAGTTTGTATTTAAATATGATATAGCTGGAACAAAAATAAGGTCTATTTAAAATTATGTGAAGAACTTTTATATGGTTTTTATTGTGACAGGAATAATTTATACGTCATCAGAGAATTATGATTGCTTTTTACCTCTGTATTCAAATCTGTCTATTTTTGGAGCTATATATTCAACCCTGCACCATGCACATGCTAGTAAATTACTGTATCACTGAAATACATTTACTCGTCCCTTTACTTTGAGATAGGGTCACATAAGTAGTTCACATTGACGTAGAAGTTAATATATGTTCAAGAATGGCTTCCAACTTCAGACTGACTGATCTTAGTCTGCTGAGTGTTAAAATTGTGGTATGAACCACTTACCATACAAGGATTATTTTTATATACCTAATGATATAACTATGTTGAGATTCCAACTCACATTTATTGTTTTTTAGAATTAATTCTAACTCTGAACCTCATTATGGCCTCATCTTCACTATATATCTCATGATAATTTTAAACACATTTTAGGAGACTTTTTTTCTCAGCATTCTATATGATCTATTGCAGTGTCTATGAGCATGTACAATACCTCTCATATGAATATACAATCAAAATGAATATAGGAATATGTACATATGAAAGAAGTTCTACGCTAAAGCAGCACTTATTATCAGTGTGATAGATGACAGAAAAATAGAGCAACTTTTTGATAAAGAGTAGTCTGTCTATATATAAGTTAGATTTCAACAGTTTCAGTTACTCATCATCTTTCTGAGCCTAAAACTATGAATAGAATAGTTACATAAATAATAAATTTATAAACATTAAGTTGAATGATATAAAGAATATTATAATTATATCATCTAACTCCTACCTCTGAGGATGTGACTCATTACTTCTATACCATATCTATACTGTGTATACACTTGTTAAACATTCACTTTAGAGTCATCTCAATGTTTAGTTCAATTGTTGTGCCATCACAATGTTTTTACTCAAGTAATCATTTTCATTTATTAATTTAAATTATTTAGCTTAACAATAATGAATGAAAACCACAAAGGTACTGATGCAGAAGTGATACCCTTTACAAAATAGGGAAAGATAAATTAATGCTACTATCACTTGGCAAAGTTGCAGAGCATCTAAGAAGAAAATGGCATATGCAATATTTGGTACACTCTGATGGTACAGTCACCCAAATGCTGCTTTGTTACATAACTTCATGAGTGAGGTCATACAGCTATAGTTCTTAAATAAAGTTCTCTGTTATCAGAATCATTTCTGTTTCATTTTTGTTAAGTTCAATAAATTAGCAGAAATATAATTTTGAGATTTTATTTAAAAAAATTTCAAAATAATGCGTAATTTATTTTATGTTTTGGGCCATCTAATACAGCACATAAGTTGATAGATTTAAGCAAAAATGCAGGTGGTGTTAATTCATAACTTTGTTGCCTATTAACTCTATCCATTTTCAAAATCGTGTTCTGATAATGCATATTTTTCCAATATATTTTTAGAAGGCTATATCTGTTCTTCTCTGTGGTATTTTTAATGAAATTGGTCCCCATAATCTCATAACAAGTGACACTATTAGGAGAAGTTGTTTTGTTAAAGTAGATATTGCCTTGTTGAAAGAAATCTATCATTTTATGTGGTTGATGGCAGCTGCATAACCAAGTGTTTGTGTCTAAACTTTTGAAATTTTTAGGGTAGAAAAATCTTTCCTTGGTAGATTATATGATGATGGGTTTCTCATGCACACAGATGTTCAAGATGACTATTTCATAAAAGGACGAATTGATTTTTTCACTTCCAGAAACTATTCAATGTTAAAGAGTTCAGTCACACATGTACTTTGATTGAATTAAATAGATTAATAAAACACCAAAGGAAGGCTACAATACAAAAATATACAACAGTGTTTACTCTGTTTTTCAACTGTTCAACTTTTATGTAAGTAAAAGGCATTGAAAGATATGAAGATCCTGTATTGAATATTATAGTACTTTTTTCTCACATTTACAAACCTTAAATAATGTTATTTACTTCAATATCCATGAAGCTGAAAGAATTATTAAAAACTCATTTATATTTACTTATAGTAAGTGCCCTCTGAAGAAAAAAAATGCTCAAATACCAGTTTGATATGAACTTGTGTCCCCATGTCCCTGTGTTGTTTGCTAAGAAAAACATTAATGAAGCACACCCTTAGGGATGAACACATGTAAGATCTAAATTTAATGAATTCTAACAATGACTAATATTGACATCCATTATCATAAATGGCAAGAGGGATAAGTTGTTGTCCTGACATGATGTTCCTATAGTAGTTCACAATCTTATTATTTATAATCTGCATTGTTTGAGGAAAGATCATGCACCTGATGTTCATGAGCATAAACTATGTTAGACTATAATTGCTCAAGCTTTAAACTAAAAATGTGTATGCCACCTCTGCTCTTGCCCAGTATTCTCTCTGGACACCATTTGCAAAAAAATGTACAATATTTTAAGATTTCCCCAGAAATGGAATCTGATTTTATTACTACGTTCTGTGTAATAACAATATATTCTTTTGCAATTGGAAGCTTTTTGGTTCCTTTTAGCTAAATTCAGTCTCTTAAAAATCCCTGAATATGTTAGTGTCTTTTAAAGAAAAATATGTAAGATTTATAAAATATTTAGACATAATTTTAAAATTATAAGTATAAATTATAAATTATACTATATAAATATTTATAATATATAAAAATTAATATTTTGTTACAATAAAAATATTTTAAAGTTTATCAATATTGTGTGAATAATAGTGAGATCAGACTTTATAAAAGATTTATAGAATTTCATATGCAAATAATGAATTATTGAAGTAAAGTGACTTAACAAAGTACAAATAGAGGAGGAACCAACTGAGTCAGTACAAGGACACAGCAAGATAGCAGTAGTTCAGGATGTGTGTCAAACTTTGCAAGAGGTGACTTTATGAGCCACATAGTCAATACATGTCAAATCATCCCTCACAAGACAGCAAATAACCTTTATCATGTGATATATTCATGCATGCTACATATACTTACTGTCTTATTGAACATACAAAAAACATGCTAGTAAATTCTTAGAATAAACTTATTTCTAAGCCCATTAAAACAAATTCAACCCAAATATCAATTTCATCCTTTGTAGAAGCTGCATTTTTATTCTTCTAATGAACACATTCCTTTATTCACTAAAAATAGAACCCTGAATACTTTGCTGAGTACATGTTAGGTTTTTAGCTCAGTATGATTGAATAACTATGGTCAGCTTGTAAGTCTAATAAAGAATTTTCCTCTCTTTTACACTTTTACTTCTTGGATTGCTAGAAAAGATTATGATGGTCATACTGAAATAACAATCTTAGACAGTTAAAGAAAATAGTAGATTGGGAATTTAGCTGTAAACAAAGAAATAGCTAGAGTCCCCAGAGGTTATAAAATCAAATCTGTGAGACTGTTGATTCTGTTTTTTTTTTCCCTGAAGAAAAAAATACTTTCTTTTCATCTTCACTTGTATCTTACTTGTATCTTTCTTATTAGGACAATATCTAGTCCATAACCAACTCTAATCTTTACTGTCAAGTGCCATCCTAAATTCTCAATAGGGTTTGGGGAAGGGATAACTAACACTAAGAATACTTTAAAGCTCTATAACAAAATCTACTTTATAAACTACACACACACACACACACACACACACACACATACACATACACACTAGCTTTCATTGGAATTACCTAAACAGAGGATAAAAATCCTCCCAGACATCATGGTAGCCATGACATCTAGGGAAGAAAGAATAGAGTTTCTTTGGGTAAATTGGCCCTCTTAGATGGATCATGCTCCAGTGACTAGCCCCAGACTCAGTCATGCATGGGAAATACAAATTAAACTCAGTAGGGTATAACAACTTTTTTTTTTGAAAATTGAAGATGCCACCAGAAAGTGAAATGATATCTCATGTTCTTAGGTAGGAAGAATTAACATAAAAAATTGCAATCTTACCAAAAGCAGTCTACAGATTTAATGTAATTCCCATCAAAATCCCAGAAAAAAATTCTTCATAAACCTCAAAAGAACAGTACTCAACATTGTATGGAAGAGCAGAGAAACCAGAATAGCCAAAATAATCCTGTACAAGGGACTTCTGTAGGCATCACAATCCCTTACTTGAAATTCTACTACATAGTTACATTACTGAAAACAGCCTGATATTGCTATTAAAACAGAAAGGAGAACTAATCAAAGACCCAGATATTAATCCACACACCTATGAACACCTGACTTTTCACAAAGAAGCAAAAAATACAAAATGGAGAAAAGAAAGCATATTTAACAAATAGTGCTGGCATAATTGAATATCAACATGCAGAAATATGAAAATAGGTCCATATCTATCACCATACACAAAACTCAAGTCCAAATGTATCAAAAACTTCAACATAAAGCCAAGCACACAGAACCTCATAGAAGAAAAAGTGGGAAGTACACTTGAATGCTTTGGCGTAAGAGACGACTTCCTAAATATAACCCCAGTAGCACAGACACTGAGAAAAACAATTAATAAATGTTACCTATTGAAACTGAAAAGTTTTTATAAGCAAAGGACATGGTAAACAAAAAAGAACAGTAGCCTACAGAATGGGAAAACATCCTCACCAACCCCAGAACAGACAGAGTACTGATCTCCAAAATATACAAAATATATAAGAAATTGGTCATCAAAAGAACAAATAATCCAATAAAAAATGGAATACAGAGCTAAACAGAGAACTTTAAGCAGAATAATCTAAAATGGCTGAAAGACACTTAAGAAAATGTTCAACATCCTTAGCCCTCAGAAGAATGCAAATCAAAACCATTCTGAGATTAGATTTTACATCTGTAAAAATCAAAAATATTAATGACAATCTATGCTGGAGAGTATGTGGAATAAAAGGAAAATATTTCTGCATTGTTGGTGGGAGTGCAAATTGTTACTGTCTCTTTGAACAGTAAGAGACATTTCTCAGAAAATTTGGAAACAACTTTACTCAAGACCCTGCAATACAAATTTTGGGTATATACTCAAAGAATGTGCAACTATACACAAAGACATGTGCTCAATTATGTACATAGCAGCATGTTTGCCATAGCCAGAACCTGCAAACAACTTAAGTGCTCCTTGACTAAACAATGGGTAAGGAAAATGTGGTTCATTTATACAATGGAGTACTCCACAGCAGAAAAAATAAGGACATCTTGAAATTTACAGGCAAATAGATCGATCTAGAAAACATCATATTGAGTGAAGTAACTCAGACCCAGAAAGACAAATATCATATGTACTTACTCATAAGAGACTTTAAGACATAAAGCAAAGAAAACCAGCCCCAAATTATTCACTATCCCAGGGAGCCTAGAAAACAATGAGAACCCTAAGAGAGAGCTATGTGGATCTAATCTACATGAAAAGTAGAAAAGGAAGAATCTTCTGTGTGAATTGGCAGCATGGGGACAATGGGAGAATGTTGAAGAGGAGGGGAGAGGAAGGGAAAGGAACAGAAAAAAAATGTATAGCTCAATAAAATCAATAAGGAAATTTTTTCTCAAAACAAAAACAAAAAGAAATTTGAAAGGTATCCATACCCTTGAATTGTTGTTCACTGGTGTACCAGAGACTACCTAAATAATGTAGGTTTTCTGCTATTGTTCTCAGTTTCTTACCAAATTATTTGATGGCAACATCCTATTGCTGAAGACATCACACACGTCAGTCACAATACATAGATGAGTTAAGTTGTTATTGATCAGATGATTTCTGTGCTGCTGACTAGCTTTAAGCATTTCATGTAGGCTATTGGAGGGTGGGTGTTAATCAGTAATTTTAACCCCTTGGAATGAATTTACTAGTGTTATTTTGTTAAAAGGGTTTATACTCAAGCTGCCTTCTAAATTTGATCTCTATACCCATAGATTAATGAAATTTTCAGACATTATCAGAGAAGTTCTCTGTGTATTGGATAGCAATTAATGCAGAAGCTCACAACTATTAAAATTGTGGATAATTAATAAATCTAGTGTACAGCTATAAACAGCATATATGAATCACCGCTGCTAAGACTCTGGAACTACTATAGAAGAAGAAGTGAAAGAATGAAGGAGTGGGTGGACTGTGGTGGCACTGTGTTTTCTGGACATGGCACTCATGAACTCACAGCATCTGAGATTATCTGGAAAACATTTGCAACATATCAAGTCAGTGAACGTTACAACAGAGATCATGAATGATCTCCTAAGTTTCCAACCACTAGTGGAGGGGTTATTGACAGTTAATGGCTACTTTGTGAATAGAATTAGATTTCCATGGGAAAGAGGCCTCTGGTAGGTCAGTCAAGTTCCAGTGTATGACCCCCATAGACAAGAGTAATATATGGTAGACACAAAATGGATTTGGTGGGTTTTATTTTTTAAAAAAATGAGAAGAGAATATGAATATCAATTGGGTAGAGAAGTATGGGATAGATCTGGATTGACCTATTTAAGGAAAGTGTTTAGTATTTTCAACATATATTTTGCAAAATTCTCAAGGAATTAAAAAAGTGTTGGATTTATAAAAGTAAAAATGAAAATAGAATGTGAAATTTGGAGATTGATGGGGTTGCTTTAGATTAGAAAAAAATGAAAATAGAATGTGAAATTTGGAGATTGATGGGGTTGTTACAGATTAGATACTGGAGTAGTTAAAGAAAGCATTGAGGATCAAAATACAATGTATATATTTTTCAAAGAATAATATTAAAATCATTTCTTTAGTTTTTGAGATAACATAATTACATCTTTTCCTAATTCCTTTTCTTCTCTTCAAGCCATCCCATGTACTGACCTTGTTATCTTTCAAATTTATGACATCTCTTTTTCATTGTTATTATATACAATAAAGTGGGAGCAAGAGTTTTCCCCAGGGAAAAGCACTCTAATTGCTAATGCAACACTAAATGATTATTACTAAAAACATGCATAAACGAAAATTTCTTAAAGTATATTTAAAATTTTGCAATAATGCAACCAGGGAAAACATATGCAAAATGGTTAATAATGATAAATGCTCACAAAATCTATAAATAATTAAAATCACCTTCAGAGAAGTTAAAAACTTATGGTGCCTCAGAGATCTCTGTACCTCTCTTTCCAGAAACCTTTCACCCTTTCACTCTGTGGTACATTAAACACAGGGCACAGATACATACATTCAGGCATGTATATACACTTAAAATATTAATAGATAATTCCTACAAAAAGAAGCCTTCTTTGGATTTATATGTAGAAGTCTGGGATTCTCAATTAAATTTTTGACCAATGAAAAGAGAAAGAAATCATAGAATAAGATTATATATTTTAAAGCCCATATATTTAAAAATAGCACTTTTAGAAGGCAAAATGCAATGTATTTTCCTAGTATAGTTAATTTTACTGTGGATGGGATTGTTCTTTGAATTGAGACAAAACCACAGCCAAATACTAATGGTTATAAGAATAAACAAGTCCAGATAAAATTATAAAACATTATGTGTAAATTCTTATACCAAAACACAGAAATTTTATAAATACAAACACAATTATAAAACAGTACATAATTTAGTTTAATATTTCATTATATTTACTTGTGTATGTGTGTTTGTACATGCTTGCATATACATGTCATGGCAAATGTACAGAGGGCAGAGCATAATTTGCACTGAATCTTTTCTTTCGCTATGTTGGTTTCTGGTAATAAACCCATGGTCTCCTGGTCAACAATTTCTTTACTTTCTAAGGTAACTTTCCAGCACATATTAGTTACTTTAAAATGATTCAAAATGGAATATAAAATTACTATAAACAAATACACTTTATGAAGTTTAATCAAATATCACAATCATTTTGAAAATATTTTACAGCTCTAAATAATACATGTTACTATGTTACTAATATCATTGTGGGACATCAATTAATAGAATTATATCAATTAATTTTCTGTATCATTAGGACCATAGGACCAAAACCAAATTTCATAAAAAACAATAAACTGAAACAAATAACTAAATTCACTATAAGATAGACTAAAATGTTTAAGGTAAAACATTTAGAGTTGAATACAAGAATAGATCATTATCTCTAATTGTTTTAACTTGGAAATGGATATTTGTATAATAGGGAATATTATGAAGTTAGTCATCCTAAAAGAAGTTCATCTTTCACTTCCTCCAAAATTCTGAATCTGACAAATATGACAAATATTGATAACATCTTTTTGTGTTCCAGAAAATATATTGTAACAAGACTCATATGTGACTTATAATAGATAAATGTTTATAAAGCAGTGATACGTAAAGTTTAGGACAAATGCTGCTTATTTTATCTTCACCACAAAAACAGGAGTTGGTCATCATCTTTTCGGAATAGAGATGATGAAAGACAGGGTGGTTCAGGGTCCTGTATCTCATACAAGGGAGGGTAGCACAGGGTCTGGCCTGAAGCTGGAACCTAGTTAGAGCTAATAAAAGGAGACTGTAAGGTTGCAAAGATAGAATGAGTGCCTCTCTAACTTTCTTGTCACTAATGTCATGCATTCTGCCTCCAGGAAAACACAAAAACTGTTTGACTGTCTTCTAGTTTGTCATATTTATTTACTTGATATTAAATGAAATTCATGCCTTGGCAATGCTAAAGCATACATGGGTAGCCTGTATATGGCAGTTCTGTTGAACTTTTTCATATAGGGTTTTATGGTCTAAGGTGATAAGCATGACTGACCAGGTCTCTTTCTTCAGAGGGCACAAAATTTCATTATAGATGGTTGTGAACCACCATGTTGTTGCAGGGAATTGAAGTTAGGGCCTTTGAAAGAGTGGCAGTACTCTGAACTATTGAGCTATCAAAAGACACTCTTTAGGGCTCATCTGGAAATTTCAGCAGTTCTTACTAGTTTTTTTTTTTCAGAACATTTTAATTTATTTTATTTAATTAACTTTTTTATTTATTTTACATACCAACCACAGTTTCCCCTCCCTCATCTTCTCCTATTCCTTCTTTACCTCTTATGTATCACCCTCCCTATATACTCCTCCTCCATTCAGAAAGGGGAGACCTCCTATGGGCTTGAACAAAGCATACCACATAAAGTTGAGGTAATACCAAGCTCTTACCTCTGCATCAAGGCTGGTCAAGGTAATATAGCATAGGGAACAGTCTTCATAATGCCAGTTAATAGATAAAGACAGCTTCTGATCTCATTGCTAGATGTCTTGCAAGCAGACCAAGCTATACAACTGCCATACACATGCAGAAGACCTAGGTTGGTTAAATACAGGCTCCTTAGCTTTTGGTCCAGAGCCCAGGTAAGCCATCTCTATGAGTTTTCCCATTATGACTTTGACTCCCACAGACATCCATCCACTGTTTGCCTATGGATCTCGTCATCTGCTTCCATCTGCTCTTAGATAAAAGCTCTCTGATGACAATTAATGTAGTCACTAATCTGGTTACAGTTAGAAGACTAGTTCAGGCATGTTCTCCACTATTACTAGGAGTCTTAAATGTGCTCATCTTTGTGGACTTCTGGGAGTCTCCCTGCCACCAGTTTTTTTTTTTTTAACTTCTAACCTGAAAATGGCTCTCATCAAGTCATCTCTTTCATTCATTGTTCTTCCCCTTTGTCTCACTTTTATCATCCATCCCGCATTCCCCCCACCCCTGGCCCCACTTTATCCAGGAGATATCTTCTGTTTCCCCTTTCCATGGAAATCTAGGCATCCCTCTGGTGGCTCTCCATGTTATCTAGACTCTCTGGGGTTGTAAATTTTAGGTTGGTTATGATATATGTTATTCCTAGTATACACTTATGAGTGAGTATATGCCATAGGTTTTATTCATTTGTTTTCACTATGAGTGGCTGAATCTTGAGGCTTTGTCTGTGCTAGCTAGTTGGTTGTCTAGATCAATTTCAGAAGTTCCTCTTTTACCAACATCTCAGAGGCATATGGTAGCAGGAAGGTAGACACAACACTGGGAAAAATAGCAGAGAGTTCTACATACTAATCCCTAGCAAGAAGGATATTTTCAATAGATTGTTACTTCATCTTTAATGTAATGTTTTATCATGTTTATATTTTTCTATGTCATCCACTGATTTAGTTTCTCCCCTTTCATTTTGTTATACTATTTCCTATATGTTTTATGTTCTCCACAATTACCTAGTAATCATTAAATGTTCATACCTGAGGATGAGTCAATAGTTCTAGCAGCATGTGGAATTAATTACAGTTATTTAACTGTTATGTCTTCAGAATTTATCATCATATTTCCTACACACAAATGGATAAATGTCAAAAGAGAAAACAAGGAATTAAACCCAAACTCAATACCATTATGTAGAAAATAGAAAATATTATCAATTTCAATTCATGTATAATGAGATAATAGTTGATCAAATGAAACATTCATGTGGGGATAAAAGGAAAAAAAGAAGACAGAAAGAGAATAAAAGATGGAAAAAGAGTGGCAGTATTTTCTCAAAAAGAATGAAGTATAAATATAAATATAAAAGGAAATACAGAAAATAGGTGTTAGACCTGAAAATTTAATGATTCTTAAATTTGAATATTATTAAATGATGGGAAGAAAATAAAGTCTTGAGCAAAATTAAGAGGGAGAATATATCACATTAGACTAGAGACACTTCCCCTTTGAAGTTTGGTGGCATGAGAAAGAATTGGTAAAACCACCATTAAAAATCCTGAAGTGAAAAAAGTCACAATGTCAATAATAAAAATAATGATAATAATAATAATAATAGCAATAATCTCCTACATATCATGAAACCAATTAGAAAAATCTGATATCAACAGAAATAAATGTTATTAATATAAAATTATGTTTTACCTAATGTAGAATCAATTTAAAATTTTGTCAAGAAAATATATTTAAAAATAAACTAAATATGTCAGATATCATTTTTAATTAAACAACTATAGTGATATTTTATTTATATTTTAATAAGGCAAAGATAAGCCACTAGATGTTAGTCAGTGATGGCACATACCTTTAATCCCAGAATTTGGGAGATAGGGACATAGGGATCTCTGAGAGTTCAAGGCCACCTGGGCTAAACAAGATTAAATAAGAGGATATCTAATTTAGATGGGATTTATGTAATGTAAATGGTAAGCATTTTCAGCATTGTCATATCACTATAAAAGGTTTATTAATATGAGTAATAAGATACAGGCCTCAGAAAATTCTAATGAAATAGATCACAGAGATATTCAAAGACAGACTGCAAAATTTAATGGAGAGCCAATTTCAGTATTGCTTTATAAGAACAGAAAGGAACACCCTAAGGTTTTCAGACAATCATCCTTAATATATCCAGCAACCTTACAGAAATTACAAAGATCAAATTCATAGAGAAGAAAACTATGTTACTACAGAAAGGCAGGTTACATATAATGAACGCACCCTGGATTTATGCCACATGGTAACTTTGAACACTTAGGACAGAATCAAAGAAATAGGAAAGAAAATTGAGTCATTGCTAAAAGTATTTATGGTCCCAAGGAAATTTTTCGGGATTTCTTACAAAGGTTGACTTCAGCAATAAATATAATGATACCAAATTCAGAAGGTAGAGAAATAATAATTGAATATCTGGCATTGGAGAATGATAATTCTCTTTGCAAAAGAATAATTAGGCCATTAAAAGCAAGGTCAGCTCTTTGGAGGAAGGGAGCTGAGATACAATTAATCTTGAATCATAATAGCATGATGATACATGGATAGGAAAGGTGATTTCCAGAGGTTTGAAAAAAATACTGAGATGCCAAATGTTAAAATTGTGGCAAAACAAAGGTCACATTAAAAAGGATTTTTGACAGGGTGTTATTAGAAACAGTGTATTTTCTAATAATAATACATTCAATAATCCTCTCTCTTCTGAATTATGAAGAAGGTTTGGGAAATGAAGGTATTGAAATAATGAATGTAGGTCAACAAGGTGTATGTGTGGTAATCCACTGACATCAAAAAACTCATTGAGGTATATCTCATAGGTTCATAATGTCAAATTAGGTATCTATGCCAAATACAGTTCAGTCATTTCCTGCCAGTGTAGAGGAAAATTCTTCCCAGAGCAATTAAAGGACTTAATGCCTATTGTAAGAAATAGGAAAATAGTACAGCTGTAAAAGAGAGAAGAAAACATTCAGGAGAAACCATAAAGCAAGTATTTTGGTAACTTCTATAAATGAACAAATATCAAAATTAAAAGGACTAAATGATATGGTCGCTGCAGTTCTGATAGATACATTTACAGATGTAACAATAATTTCACCAGAATCTTGGCATCCAAATTGGCCTCTTCAGTACCTAAGTTTTCAACTTTAAGGATGGTAACTTAATCCCAGGTAAAGTAGAGCACAAGATGTGTTGAATGTATAGGGCCAGAAGGACAGAGAGAAATATTAAAACCATGTGCAACTAACATAGCAATAAATTTGTGGAGACATAATATGTTACAGCAATTCAATACTCAGATTAACATATCCCAATCATAGAAAGAGGAAAACAGATCTACATATGTTTCTGGGAACATATTAGAATGGTTTAGACAGAACAGTGACTGACTATTCAGGTTTTAAAAATACATGTCCCAAAAGCTGCTGATAATTGAAAGGAACCAACATCCCTGCCTTTAAAAGTTTATAGACAAACCTGTATTGTTTACATGTGTCCTTTAAAAATAGAGAAACTGAAGGCCTTAATCACTGCTGGTAAAGGAGCAACTGGGTTCTCAACATATTAAAGAATCAACCAGTCCTTGGAATTTCCTGTATTTGTTATAAAAAAAATCTGGAAAATGGAAAAGGATAACAGATTTAAGAGCTTTTATAAAGGTGATTCATCTACTTGGCTTTCTATAGTCTCACATTTCTCTGCCTTCTCTGTTGCCTAAGGGATGAACTCTTATAGTTATTGAGGTAAAAGATTGCATTTTTACTATACATTTACAAGAAGAAGACAGAAAATTTTACCTTTATAGTGCCTGCTTATAATAATTCTTATTTTGTTAAAAGATATCAATGGAAGGGTGTCCCACTGAGACTATTAAACAGTTCCACACTGTGTCAATATTTTATAGTCAGCCACTGAAAATTTTACATAAGCAATTTCTGAAATCTTTAGTTTACCATTAAATGGATGAACATTTGCTCTCTGATTCAAATGTAGATACTGTAGAATGAATGTTTGAAGAATAGAATAAATTTTGCCTTGTTGGTGATTACAAAATGCTCCTGCAAAATAAGAAGAGGAAATTCTATTAATTATTTAGGTTAAAAATGGGTTACAGAAAATTAGACCACAAAAGATACAATTTAGAAGAGATCAATTGCAGACCTTTAATGACTATAAAAGATTGCTAAGAGACATTTCCCAGTTATTACTCACTAATGGAATAAAATCTGATGAACTGATTCATTTAAATAAATGACAATGATGATGACAATGGATTAAATATTTCCAAGGAATTATTAACTGAAACTTAGAGAGAGTTGACTTTGATTGAAGAGAAAACCAGAAGACATGTGTGAATCATGTGGATCTGAATCTTAACTGCATTCTTGTCATATTACCTTCCAAATACTACTATATAGAAATATTAATGCATAGGGAAGACATTATCTTAGAATGGGTCTTTTATCACATAAACTGAGTAAAAAAAATGGAAAACTATGTGGAAATGGTCACTGAATTAATTCTAACAGGAAAATTGAGACTTTGTCAATTAGCAGGAACAGAAAATGCAGAAATTTTAGTACCTTATTCCAATGACAAAATTAACAAATTTTGGGAAGCAAGTGAACCCTGGAAAAGTACTTGTAGTGCTTTAGGAGAGATTAACAACAGCTATCCAATAGAGGGAGAAATGTACTTATAAAGAAAACTAATTGAATCTTTCCTTGCACTGTAAGGGACACACCCATAACTGGAGCACCTACATTCTATACTGCAGATAAATCAAGAAAGACAGATTACAAATCAGAATATTTAAGTAAGGTGGAACAAAGTTCTAATGATTCTGTCCAAAAGTAATAATTATATGCTATTTATTTGGTACAAAGAAATTTTAGAGAACCTCTCAACATTGTTAATTATTCACAATAAGGAGAAAGAGTTGTTTTGTGTATTGAAACTGCTGAATTTATTCCAGATGATAAAGAATTGATTTCATTATTTGTTCAGGTTCAAGATATAATCAGGAATGGGCATTATCCCATATACATAAAACACATTCCATCCTATCTGTGTCTGTCACATCCTCTATCATAATGTAATGAAGAAAATGTTCAATTATTGATTGAAAATCTCAGAATTTCTTGAAAAGTATCACAACAACAGAAAAGATTTGAAAAAGGACATTTTCATTACACAGCAATAAGCCAAGGATATGGAAATGTCCTACTTATTCATTATACAAATCAAACCAATCTGCAGGAAGTAACCCAAAGGGTTCTCAAAGAATGAAATTTGAAGCGTGGATATATTCCATTTTGTTGAATTTGGACAACTAAAATATGTCCATCTCACCATTGATACCTATTAAGGTTTTCAAATAGCAGCTGTTTTGAGTTTGTTAAAGGCTGATTAGTTAATCGCACATTTGCTAGAAGGTATGACTATCATGGATTTATTTTTACAAATAAAGACAGAGAAGGCTCCAGCATATGTCTCAAAGAAAATGAAACAGTTGTTTTGCTTATTAAAATATATTGCATATTTGAGGTATACCACACAATCAATCCTACAGGATAGGCAGGCAAAGAAAGATATGTGAAATAAACAGAACGGGATGATAAAGACCCCCAGAAATAGATTGTATAATCTTTTATTAACTTTAAATTTTCTAAATACTAATGATAAAGGAACAACAGTTTCAGTGCAGAGAGACATTGGATAGAAGAAAAACTACAGAGTTAAATCATCTGATATACTTTAAAGATATACTGACCTCAAAATGGAAACCAGAAAATTTTTTTTTGGTTGAGGAAGGGGTTTTGCTTTTCTTTCCACAAGAGAAGAAAGCTATGGATACCATAAAAATTGAGAAATATTCAATTTGAAGAAGAGATACATCTTAATTAGAAGAAATGATAGTTCAAAAAAATCACTACCTTTTAATATGAGCTAACCTATAAATCTAACAAGTGCTTTGAATTTGATCAGGTGTAACTTGTGTGTAGCTACCAAAGTTTCTTCCCTTCTCTCCTGGCAATTCGCAGGGCCCTGTGACCTCCGGCTCCCTGGAGACTGTGCACTAGCTCTGGCTTGAGGGGATAACTTAGTGAGAACCTGGTTCTCTTTGTTATGGTGATTCCACTTGTATTCAAGGTCTTAGCAATGGGCCCTTAGCCTGGCTCCCCAGCTGACCCTGCCCGAGGCGCCGGGAGGACTTTAATCTTCCCTCCTGCTCCTGGATGAGAGGAGGCTTTGCATTTTCGATCCTTTTAGCCCACTGGTATAAATACCTGACTTGAGTTTAATAAAGTGGCCATTTACTCTGGTGAATGAGCAAAGGTCTCTTTTGTGTGTGTGTCTCTTTTCCAACCCTCAGGACAATTGTCCATTCTCGTGGGCTCGAGTTCGGGAAAGCGCGCAGCCTGAACCGGGTGTGGGTATCCATTGGGAAGTGCAGACTCTTACACTTGTGAAAATAGAATCTTACCAAGTTAGGGCTGTGAAGGCCTTTTTTCCTATTATTTCAGGAGAATAAAGCTTTCTAGCTAAGGAGCCTGAAGATGACTCAAAAAATGAGACAAATGAAGAAAATATATGAGTCATTAAGAAAAATTATCTCAAGAAAAAGAGCAAATTGGCATATTGATGTACCACTTCTCCTACATACTAAAATTTCATCAGTCTTTCAAAATGTTTATTTCTGCTGTTCTCTATAGACATATAACATAAGGTGTAGTCCCAGTACAATTAAATATTAAATCTTGATTTAGAATTGTAGTGTGGCTCTCTCCTACTTCAAACCAAAGTATGATTTTAAAGTGAAATCTAAAATCTCTATTTCATGATAGAAGAGCCACCTGATATGAGGCAGAAGAAAAACAAAAGTTTAAAGTCTATTTTATTGCTACTAATCTCATAATCCTTTTGTTTTATATTTATCATTTGACATTTTTTCTTAAGGTATAAGACTTATAATATACATACATACATATATACATATACATACACACACACACACACATATTTGTCATGATATTAATGGTCATATGAATTTCTAACTAATTCTAAAAAAAGACTTTCATCTACCTACCTGTACTTGATTTCAGGTTTGAGTCCCTATAAGTTTCCTGCAGTGAACCATGTGAATGCCTAACAGTGACTTTGAAGTCTCCATAAGGAAGATTGGGCACCACTATGATGGTTCGTGAATCAGTAAAATAATACAACTAAGCTTGAAAAACACTACTTTGGACTAGAAACTTCTCAGTATCAGTTAAAGATGGATAGCTGAGATGATCCAGCCTTACAAACTACTCTAACCAAAACTTGAGACAAGCCCTCAACTTTCCCATTAGACAAAGACTGAACAAAAAATGATAAAGCTATCTTTCCCAGGACTTGACAATTAACCCATTTTTTTTGATCCCCTAAAGATACTGTCAACATGAGACAGCAGGAAATAAATTTAATAAGACAACCACATTCCCTAGAGTTCAGATGGGAGGGGTTTTCTCATTCAGTGGATTATGTACATTTGTCATTGTTTAGGGGGATTGGTTACAAGTTATTTTTGTTAATGGTCAGGAAAAAATTCTTAAGGAAATTCGATTCAAGGTTTCTTGAAAAGAAAAAAGGGGGTATAGATAAGATAAAATAAAAGGGTAAATTATTGAATCTATTCAGAAAAGGTAGGACATAGATAATATTAAAAAATATTATTGAATTATTTATAAAAACAAATACTGTTTTAAAATATTTTACATTGGATTTGATTTTGGTATATTATATATAAATTGAGTATAAGATTAACTTTGTGAGAACATACTGTACATACATTTCTACTCTTTTTCAAGGTATTGTACCAATATAACTCAATTAGCAATGTATTACAAATTTCTAGTCCTTCAGAATTAATATTACCAACTGTTTAGGAAAATAATGAAATGCAGATTAGTAATCACCTAGTATAATTGAATTTGTTTTCACATTAGGTATGCTTTTAAAGTCAAAGAAGGTATATTTTATAGATCATTTTCAAATAATTCAGACACCTAAGAACTATGGCATTTAAGATGTTTTAATGACTTAGTCTCTTTCTTTAAGACAATGAGGCATGTTTGTTCCAGGGAACACTGCTCTACTTCAGAAAAGATAATAGGCATCAGAGCATTTCCACATGGAATTTACTTTTTTGTGTCAAAAGCAAGTTGCAGGGCAAGAAAATGCTCTGGCCTTGACTACTAATAGTATGCTGTCCCAATTGGACAACCAGAACACAAAAGAAAGTGACTACCAAACATTTTCAAGACAGGAAAAAACAGTCCTTCAGAATATTGTGCTTTACAGGTAAGTTAGTTGTATATGCTAGGCCTGTAGGATGAAGATGGATGCTCCAAATATGCAAAGCAACTCTGGGTAACTATCCTTGCAGCCAACTATTTCCATCATTTCTCACATTTTTTTTTAGAAGTTGCTTGCTTGCACTTTCTGCTAACTCAGTAAATATAATTTTCTTCTTGGGTCTCTGGGGAAGTTGAAGTTTGGAGTGTTACAGTATAGTCTTCCTTGTTTACTTGACACAGAAAGCAAGTTGTGTTGGAAAGTAAATTTGATACAACACTTTGGACTCACCAAGATAGGATAATATGGATTTTCTTCTCTGGATTTATCAAATGAAAATGTAAATGCAATAGGCATGGTTGGTATACTTATTGATGGTATATATTGTATATAGTTACTACTATACATATACTATATAGTTTTTCCTATATGAGTTATAGCCTTCTATTTTATTTTTTACAAAAAGTTGAAGTATAGTTAAATTTTATTTATGTTTTAATAAGTAAAGCCTAAAGATCAGATGGAAAAAGCTAAGCCACTAGGAGGTCAGTCACTGTTGGCACATACCTTTAATCTCAGGATTTGGGATATAGGGTCATATGGATCTCTGTGAGTTCAAGGTAAACCTGGACTACACAAGATCAATGCTGAAATAAATCCAGGTGGTGCTGACTTATATCTTTAATCCTAGTATTAGATAGTCACTCTTTATTCCCAGCACAATAAAAAATATAAAATGTGAGGAGAGAAAGGCTCTGCCTGCAAAGTCTTCTTAGACTGCTTCATCTGCAGTCACCCTGCCTTGGTAGAGGTAATATCTCTATAGTGATTTGGATGCTTAGATCTTCTGGTTTTGGGGGTTGAACCCCAATGTCTGTCTTTGCATTTTCATTATTTGTGCAATAAGTTACTATAATGAAAACCAGCAAATATAATGCCCTCAAATTATTAAATTAAATATAATGAATATCCTTTTTATAAAAGGCAAGTAGAGAAGACAAAACTAGGAAACAAAATTCTTAAGTATCTATTATAACACATATAATGTTAAAAATTATGTACCTTGTCCTCACTTCTGCAGCACATACACTAAAATTGGAATGATACAGAGAAGATTAACATGGCCCCTGTGCAAGGATGACATGCAAATTCATGAAGCATTCCATGGTTTTCTTACAGAAAGTACTACAAAGAAAACCTCAACCCAAGGAAGCTAACAACACCGACAATAACACAGAAATCTGATAATCCTCCACCAGCACAACTCAAAGAAGGAAAACACACAAACACTACCACAAAAAAATAACTAGAGTTAAAAATCACTAGTCATTAATATCACTTGAAATCAATGGACTTAATTCACCTATAAAAAGGCACAGGTTAAGAAAATGGATAGGAAAACAGGATCCAAAATTCTAGTGTCTACAAGAAATGTACCTCAACCTCAAAAAGACAGACACTACCTCAGAGTAAATGGTTGGGAAAAGTTTTTCCAATCAAAGTGACCTAAGAAAACAAGTGGGTATGGCTATCCTAATATCTAGCAAAATTGATTTCAAACTAAAATCATTCAAAAGAGATGGAGAAGGTCACTTTATACACATAACAGGAACGATTCATGAAGATGATATCTCAACCCGGACTCTCTATGCCCCTAATATAAAAGCACCCACATATGTAAAAGAAACATTACTAAAACTCAAATCAAACATCAAACACCACATACAAATAGTTGGAAATTTCAACACTCCTCTCTCACCAATGAACTGATCAATCAGACAAAAACTTAACAGAGAAATAAGAGAATTAAGGGAGGTAATGAATCAAAGGGACTTAACAGACATCTATAGAACATTCCACCCAAATAGGAAACAATATATCTTCTTCTCAGCACCACATGGAACCTTCTTGAAAAATGATAATGTACTCAGTAACAAAGCAAATATCCACAGATATAAAAAAAAATAGAGTAATCACCTGTGTCTTATCGGATCACCATGGAGTACAGTTAGAATCTAACAATAATACTACCCCCAGAAAGTCTACAAACTCATGGAAACTGAACAGTCAACTACTAAACAACCCCTGGGTCAAGGAAGAAAAGAAGAAATTAAAGTCTTCCTTGAATTAAATGAAAATGAAGATACAACATACCGAAAGTTATGGGACACTACAAAGGCAATGCTAAGAGGAAATTTCATAGCACCCACATAAAGAAAACTGACAAAGCTCACATTAGCGACTTATCAGCATATCTGAAAGCTATAGAAAAAAAATAAAGAAGCACACTCACCCAAGAGCAGTAGAAGAGTGGAGTAATTAAACTGAGGGCTGAAATCAACAAAATAGAAACACAGAAAAAAATCCAAAGAATCAAAGAAAAAAGAGCTGGTACTTTGAGAAAATCAACAAGATTGACAAACCCTTATCCAAACTAATCAAAAGGCAGAGAGAGATCACCCAAATTTAAAAAAATCAGAAATGAAAAGAGGGAAATAACAACAGACACTGGAGAAATTCAGATAATCATTAGGTCTTACTACAAAAGTCTGCACTCTACAAAATTGAGAATTGTAAAAGGAATGAACAATATTTTAGATAGATACTGTATACCAAAATTAAATCAAGACCACGTGAGCAATTTTAATAGACCTATAACTCACAAGGAAATAGTAGCTGTCATCAAAAACCTCCCAACCAAAATAAGCCCAGGGCCAGATGATTTTAGTGCAGAATACTACCAGAATGTCCAAGAAGAGCTAATACCTACACTCCTCAAAGTGTTCCACATAAAAGAAACAGAAGGGAAATTGCCAAACTCTTTTTATGAAGTTCCAATTACCCTGATACCAAAACTGCACAAAGACTCAACCAAGAAAGAGGATTACAGACCAATCTCACTCATAACCGTCGATGCAAAAATTCTCAATAAAATACTGGCACACAGAATCCAAGAACACATAAAAAATTATCTATTATGATCAAGTAGGTTTCATCCCAGAGATGCAGGGCTGGTTCATCATATAAATAAACTGAAAGAAAAAAAATATGATCATTTCATTAGATGCCAAAAAAGCATTTGACAAAATTCAACACCCCTGTATGATAAAGGTCTTGGAGAGAGCAGGGATACAAGGATCATATCTAAACAAAATAAATCAATATACAGCAAAATGACAGCAAACATCAAATTAAGTGGAGAGAAACTCAAAGTGATTCCAATTAAATCAGGAATAAGACAAAGCTGTTCACTCTCTATATATGTTTTTAACATAGTGTTTGAAGTTCTAGCAATTGCAAAAAGACAGCAGAAGGAGATCAAGGGGATTCAAATTGGAAAGAAAGAAGCCAAACTTTCATTATTTGCAGATAATATGATAGTGTACATAAGTGACCACAAAAACTCTACCAGAGAATTCCTACAACTGACAAATACCATCAGTGATGTGGCAGGATACAAGATCAACTAAAAAAAAAAAGTAGTCCTCCTATACACAAATGATAAAGAAGCCAAGAGAGAAATCAGAAAAAAAATCACTGTTAGGAATATTTCCTAACACGAGATCCCTGTAAGCGCAAAATTCCCAATCAAGCCAAATCTAAATAAGCCAAATTAAGAAATATTCAGGTTTAAGGGGAGTTCTGCACTCTCAGGTGGCCCCAGGGGGAAAACAGGATGCTGTGGGAATGTGACCACCACGAGGAGGAAAGAAAAGGGACCACGTACTCATCAATTGGAGTATCACTTAAATACCCTGGGGAGTGGTCCAGACCCTACCCCCAGGGAGGGGTCAGCACCTGGCCTGCTGGGATTTGGAGTCCAGACCAGGCCTGGTGGGTGGGGCCTAGGCTCCCAACTTGACATTCCACACTCTTTGGATATAGGGGTGACAGAAAATTGGAATGTAAATGAACAAACATTTAGGCTATATTTGGAAAAAGAGGGCATAGACTCAAATCTGGCTACTTGCTGCAAGAATGGAGAGGTGTGGGGAAGAGGGAGAGTTAGGTGTCCCAAGTTCAGTGAGAGGTAAGGCTGGAAAGGCATCATAATAAATACTGTCATCCCAGAGACAGCAGACATCTGTTTCTTGGGGGAGATGAGAAGGCAGGTGTCTAGGGAAAAGATTGTTATTGCTAAAGATGAGTGTACCAGAATGAGGAGAAGGTAGGCCCATCATTGTGGCATCATGGAAAACCAGAGGGTGGAAGGTATTGTCTGCTGGACAGACCAAGTGTCTTGAGTAGGTGTCCACTTGAGCCTGGAGATATGGTACCAGCATGGGTGTCCCAAGAGCTTGGCACCCGAAGGGGTGGTAAGAATTACCATGTGAGGTCCTGTCCATTGAGGTTTGAGAGACCTAGGAGTTAACTGTTTGAGTAGTACTCTGTCCTCTGGGGAGAGCGGGGCAGGTTTAGAGGCATTAGGCTGCACTGGTGTGGTATCAGGAAGACAATTGTCATCGTGTGAATGATGAAGGGACCTTAAAAGGGAAAGGTAGGGTAGATACCCCACCAGTGGAGGAGTTTGAACTGGGAGGTGATGGATAAGGAGAAAGCACCTGCCATAATGCAACTCAAAAGGGTTCAGACCAGTAGGAGAATGTGGAGTGGCCCTGAGACCAGTCAGGGCAATGGGAAGAAGAGAGGGCCAAGATAACCTGAGTTCAATGGAGAGCTTGGCTAGCTGTTGCTTGACGAATCCATTGGCCCTCTCTACCTTTCCCGAGGATTGTGGATGGTAGTGGGTATGGAATTTCCAGGAAATGTTGAGATTTTCTGACACGTGCTCCATGACCCTGAGCCATCACACCTGCTGTTTCCCTGGAGACCAGAAACATTTCTATCCATCCTGTAAACGTGTACACAAGTGTTAAGAGATAATAGAGTGTTTTTATGAGTAGGCATATGGGTGAAATTAACCTTTCAATCTTTGTCCGGTTGGTATCTCCAAAGCTGGTGTATGTGGAAAGCTCCTTGCGGGTTTGCCTGGGCACACATCTGGCAGGAGAAGTGAACCTGTAAAATAGACTCCTGGAGATGGGTGGAATTAAAAGGGGTTCCAAGAAGCGGAACAAAGATTTAGAGAAGTGGCTAAGGATATTTCCACCCAGGAAATGCGCTGGGGTAGCCGGTATCGCTAAGAAAGAATGAGAAAAAAAATGTCCTGCAAGAATGCAGGGCAGGGGCAAAGTTTTAAGTGGGGAGGAATGGGTCCTGTCTACCCCCACAACTGAAATTGGTGAGGAAAACTTAAGGCCAGAGTGAGAATAAAAGTAACAGACTTATCCGCCATTTGTAGCTTGACCCTAGGCTCAGAGAGGGTTACGGGATATACCAAGTCTGTGCAGCATCAATCCTCTGCAAAGCTGAGACGTTTGAAAGCTGACACAGTTTCACTTTCCGATGGTGATGAGGCCGGACCTCTGTGACTTGGCATAGAGGACAGGCCCGCATGGAGGCATTGTGATTTACAGTGTACAGGTTGTTGGCAGATAGTTCACTGCCTCAGAGCAGGTGTAGTGCAATATCGTGCCATGTGACCATATAGGCCACACTTGATAGAGCCCTGTGGTTGGCTTCCCTTGACTCCCTTCCTGTGACCTTAGGGCAGCTGCTAAAGGCTGGGCCTGTAGATTGTTGTAGCTTTGTCTGTCAGGAAGACTCAGCTGATTTTTCTTGGGCATTAAAAACTTTAAAGGCCATTTTCATCAATTTTCATTTAGGAGTTTGGGGACCCTCCTCAACTTTTTTAAGTCTTTCCTAATATCTGGTATTGACTGAGGAAAAAATGGGTATAAAGAAAGATTAGTAGAAAAGGAACCTGACCACTTTACTATCTGAGAGAGATTTGGAAGAGAAAAGGGAGCATGGGAGGGGCTAGCCCAGTGCACAGAGGGAGTCCAGGAGGTGAGATAGGAGGAGGAAGGGAAGGTCCGAAGTTGACTTTGAACCTCTGAATTGGGAAAGGAAGTGGAAAATGTTGTTCCATAGGAGGGGGTTGGGAAATGTGGGCTTGAGGGAATGGGGCAGGGGCCAGTGCCTCTGACAGCAAGGTACTATGAGACACTGGCTACTAAGGGGAGGAAGGAGCAAGAGTGTGGAGACCAAAAACCATGGACATATATAGGTAAGCTCTTTTCATTTGTATCAGAAAGGCTCGATTTAAAAATATTTTTTAAAGAGGCTTACAGGGGCAACAGCAGACCAGGCTTTGAACTGTAAGTGCCATTTTAGAGTCTATGCCCACCTATGTGACCTAAGTCCACTTCAGCATGTTCGTCAAAATGGCTCTTAGATCCAAAAGGGGCCATGGAGATTGAATGCCTGGCGTCCCAAAACAAACAGATGTACACCTCAGCCAAGCCCAGTTCTGGAGGATTGACCACCATCTGGGACTTGAATTCCTGGAGTAAGCTCATGACTTCAACAGGAATCTAAAAACGACAAAAATAAGTATGAATGGGTCCCCCAAAACCCTATAACATAGACAAGAAAAGGAACTCACCAAGACATAGCCACTGTAGTCCAGAAGAAAGTTTTAAGTGTGGCGTGGAGAGCTCAAGATTGTAGACTAGGGGCTTTAGGGCTTGCCCTATCTCGGCAGGACTTCCAAAATGTTAGGAATATTTCCTAATGCAAGCTCCCTGTCAACGCAAAATTCCAAATAAATCCAAATCTAAACCAGTCAAATTAAGAAGTATTCAGGTTTAATGGGAGTTCTGCACTCTCAGGTGGCCCCAGGGGGAAACTGGGAAGCCATGGGAATGTGACCACCACTGGGAGGAAGGGAAAGGGACCACATGTTCCTCAATTGGGGTATCACTTAAATATCCAGGGAGGGGTCAGGACCTGGCCTGCTGGGATATGGAGTCCAGACCAGGCCTGGTGGGTGGGGCCTAGGCTCCCAACTTG
Source organism: Myodes glareolus (assembly GCF_982192425.1). NCBI lineage: Eukaryota > Metazoa > Chordata > Mammalia > Rodentia > Cricetidae > Myodes > Myodes glareolus. Next base: position 63,358,166 of record NC_142053.1, on the reverse strand, counting down.
AAAATCACATTTCACCATAGCCACAAATAACATAATGTATCTTAGGGGTAACACTAACCAAGGAAGTGAAACATCTACTTAACAAAAACTTTAAGTCTTTGAAGAAAGAAATTGAAGAGGAAACCAGAAAATGAAATGATTTTCCATGCTCTTGGATAGGTAGGATTCGCATAGTGAAAATGGCAATTCTACCAAAGGCAATCTATAGATTCAATGCAGTCCTCATCAAAATCCAAAAAAAATTCTTCACAGACCTTGAAAAAACAATAATCAACTTTATATAGAAAAACAAGAAAATCTAGAATATCAAAAACAATCCTATACAACAAAGAAACTTCTGGAGGTATAACCATCCCTGACATAAAACTCTATTACAGAGCTTCAGTAATAAAATCAGCTTGGTATTGGCATAAATACAGAGACATTGATCAATGGAATCAAATTGAAGACCCAGATATTAATCCACACACCTATGAACATATGATTTTTGACAAGGAAGCTAAAATTATACAATATAAAAAAGAATGCATATTCAACAAATGGTACTTGTATAACTGGATGTCAATATGTAAAAGAATGAAAATAGATCCATATATATCACCATGCACAATACTCAAGTCCAAATGGATTAAAGACCTCAATATAAATCCAACCTCACTGAACCTGATAGAAGAGAAAGTGGGAAGTAGCCTTCAATGTATAGGCACAGGAGACCACTTCCTCTGTATAACTCCAGTAGCACAGACAATGAGAGCAATAATAAATAAATGAGACCTCCTGAAACTGAGAAGCTTCTGTAATGCAAATTATATAGTCAATAAGACAAAAGGCAGCCTACTGAATGGGAAAAGTTCTTCACCAACCCCATATCACATCAGACAAAGGACTCGTCTCCAAAACATAAAAAGAACTCAAGAAACTATACATTAACAAGTACATCTTGAATTTTACATACAAATGGATAGACACAGAAAACACTATCTTGAGTGAGATCACCCAGACCCCAAAATACGAATATGGTATGTACTCATTCATTAGTGGATTTTAGCCATAAGCAAAGGACACTGAGCCTATAGATCATGATCCTAGAGAATCTAAGTAATAAGGTGAACCCAAAGAAAAACATTTATAGATCTCCCTGGAAATTAGAAGGAGACAAAATCGTCTTGCAAAAGTTGGAAGCATTGGGGCAGGGGGTAGAGGGAAGGGGAGAGGTGGAGGGAGAGTGGAGTAGGGGAGGGTTGGGAAGAGCTTGGGGGAGTGGGATGTTTGAGGTGGAGTAAGGATGGATATGGGAGCAGGGAAGGAGATAAATTAATTGAGGGAGACATTCTGGTATTTGTAAGAGGTTTGGCTCTGGAGGGGTTCCCAGGAGTCCACAAGGATGACCCCTGATAGGACCCTGGGAAGTAGAGGAGAGGGTGCCTGAACTGACTTTGTCCAGTAGTCAGGCTGATGAGTATCTTGAATATCACAGTGGAACCTTCATCCAGCAATGGATGGAGACAGTGACCCAAATCGGAGCACTGGACTGAGCTCCCAAGGTCCAGTTGAAGAGTAGAGGGAGGGAGAATATGAGCCAGAAATTCAGGACCATGAGATGTTCAAACATAGAGACAGTGTTCCTGAGCTAATGGGAGCTCACCAAATCCAGCTGGACTAGGAATAAAGGACCATGGGATCAAAATGGTCCCTCTGAATGTGGTTGACATTTGGGGCAGATGAAGGTGACAATGACAATGGCATTGGAATTTTTCTCTATTGCATGTACTGGCTTTTGGGGATCCTATTCTCTTTGGTTGCATACCTTGCTCAGCTTTGATATAGTTGGGAGTGCCTTGGACCTCCCACAAAGCAGGATGCCTTGCCCTCTCATAGGACTGGAAGGAGGTGAGGAGTAAGGGTATGAGGGTGTGTGTGAGAGAAGTGGGAAGATGGGAGTAAGTGGGATTTTTGATTGGTATTATTTTAAAGTAATAAAAAAGTACATACCTAAAAATTCAGAAAGACAATATGATGTGACTAATAGAATTGGTTGAAGATAGAACAAATATCAAAAAAAATCATTTCGTATATGAAGACTAAATAGATACTCAATTACAAGTTATCTCTGCAATCAATAATAGAAAAAATTAAGAAGTAACAGAAACATGATATATATAAACCATATAATTAAAAATAGAATAGATAAAAATTAGTTAATATTAAAGGCATGCAAAATTATTTAATTAAACTTCTTCCAGAAAAATATTCTGAAAATATGCATTTTGGGAGAGTAAAATAAAGACTATGTATTTTAAAAATAAAGAAAAATAGAATGCTCAATAAAAAATGATTACAAGTATAAATGCAAAACATTGTTAGGAAGTGTGGCACTGCTGCAGGAAATATGTCACTGTGGGTGGGCTTTGAGGTTTCCAAAGTTTCCTGCCATTTGAAGTTTGCTCTCTCTCTCTTTCCTGCATGAGAGTCACCATGGAAATTTGTGTGTGTGTGTGTGTGTGTGTGTGTGTGTACTGGGGTGGGGAGAATGATGCTGCCACCTGATTTCCTGAGGGTCCATGGTCCTCCATATTTGTTGCAAAGTGACATAGAATACAGCTGGAGTTACAAAGTGCCTGCCTTCCAAATTCTGCCAGCTGAAAAGGTGTCCTTCTCAGATCTGGCCCCCACCCGATCTTATTATATAAGAAGGCAGAAGGGAGCCTGTCAGCTCTTGTCTTGCCTTGTCCCAGCCCATTGTCAAAGCCCTGCACCAAGGTCCCCTGCACCCTGGAATGGCAGGCAGCATCGCCTTCTGTAGTGTGTGTGTGCATGCCTACTTTGTTTCACGTGTGCAGCTGCCGGGGATGGTGGGGGAACTAGGTGACAGAGATGTAAGTCAGCCTCCTTCCTGATTTCCGCAGAGAACTGGCTACTGGGAGAGAACGGTTTTCCATTGACACTGTGGTTGCCATGACAACTGGAACAAGCCATTCTTTCCTGGTTACATTGGCGAAGGATACTCACAGAGTGGAGAGGTGGGATCATTAGACAGACACGCGAGGCGAGGCGCATAGGGAGGTAGGTGCCTGCAGCCATCCTGAGTGAATGTGAGCTGAGCCTGTGAGTGTGCGGTGGGTAAGTGCTGGCTCTTTCATGGGACGGGAAAGGTTCTGGCTACCACTGTTTGAAGCGAAGCCCCAAGGACTGGCTGCTCAGCCAGCCCTGTCTCTTTGTCCTCGGGTGACACCACGTTGGTGCCAGCTTTATCCTCTCAGGCCCTGGAAGCATAGATCACCAACCTATGTAAATGGATGCCTTGTTGTTGTTTGGCAATGATTGTCACACGTGCTCTTGACAGAATGGCCGTGTTTATGCAACGGCACCTTACCCGAGATAGTTGTAGCTTGTATTGTCTGAGAGAGAGAAGCTGGAAGGCATTTAAGAGGGAGGTAAACGTGGATGAGGACTGGCAGTTCCCTTTGAGGTCTGCAGATCTCTTGGCCTGGAGACCTGACACAAGAAGTGAAGAAATGCCTCCAGAAGACAGCCACCTCTAAACTGGCCACTAAGCACAGCTAGGCAGACCGAGGCAAAAAAAATCAGTGCGGTATGAGCACCTGAAGAAGGGGCAGTGTTTGTTCTCTCGACCAGTGTTAGTTTGTGCCCGGGTTTTGCTCCACTCACAGTTGGGTTAAGCATCAGCTGGGCTGTGTCACAGGATGTGCAGCTGGGGTTTCCCTCTGACCCATCAGCCCATCATCCGGATCTCTCCGTGTATCATGGCCCCTGCGGGTGAACAATACGCTTTGTGCCCTTCTCGCACCCTCTCGTCAGATTGGCCCCTGTCTGTTTGTCTCACCACAGGGAGAGAAGCCATCTGAAAGTTCCCATCTGGACAAAACGTGAATAGACGCCACACACAGTGATCGTTTCCGAGTTCTTGACAGAAGGCCTCGGGCACGGGGCCAAAGCTTGTGTTGAGACAGATTTCGGGAGTCCATCTTGCAGCCTTCTCCGTGCACCTCTGGGAAAGACTTTGCTGCTTTCATCGGAAAGGTACCGAGGTGTGGTACCTGCACATGGGGGCATGGTTGGGCTAGATGGCGCTCAGTCAGCCTTGCTGGTGAGCATGTGCTGGGAAGGTGCAGCAGAAGGCAGCCGGAAGTAAGTGGGGTGCCTATGTTTTCCTCTGTGTCCTCAGCAGATACCTGCGGCCGAGGACTCCACGGAGACTGGATCAGAGGAGGCCAACTCTGTGAAATCACACAGATTCCTCGGAGGAAGAAGTACTGCAGGTGATCCCTAAATTGGGCCCCAGACTTGCACAGTACACATTTACTAGTGCATCACCCAGCAGGTGTGGACTGGGACAGACCTAGACTTCTGCATGTTGAGAGCCACTTTATGCACTGCGAGATCAGATTAGAAGTCGGTAAGACTTGAACGGGAATACGGAAGAGGGCACACTGCACATTTGCGCAGTGAATGTACCGACAGGGGTTTATGGATACAGAGGGTGGGAAGGGGAGGGCTAGGGGAATGAAGCGAATATTATTTGCCTCCCATATTTCTGTGCGGTCGGGAGTTCCCAACGGTAAAACCTGGAGTCCCTAAGGGAGAGGTAGGTGTGCCCACACTCACAGAAGAGGTCATGGCGTGACAGGAGTCCCCAAAACGTCCACGGTCCTCAAGAAACTGTGTCAGGAGTCCTGAGTCCAGAGTGCTCTGCCTCACTGTGCCTGGTGCTGGCCCGGTAATGCCAGAAGCCACCTGCATCTTGGCAGGAACAGTGAGCAACTGCGGCATGTGAGCCCTTCGTGGTTCTTCCGTGTTGTGGTCCTCAAAGTGTGTGGTTATCGGCAACCTCAGTGGGCCTCTCCTGAGGATCAGACAAACGTGGGCTTTGTTTCCACAAACAAAAGCATGTGAGGCATGCTCACTGCTGATAGGAAACCAAAGGCCCAAGGCAAGAGTAGTCAGGAAAGGAGTAGACCCTGACACACACATACTCACAGTGAGAAGAAAGGGATGAGACTCCACTGAGAAGCACGGGGCGGGGGAGGAACTGTGTGGAAAGGCAGAGAATGGAGAGACATGAACGGGAGAGCTATGCCATAAATGAGACTGCACACCGCTCAAGATTCAAAGCAAGCCTTCTGAACTTAGGGATGGGCAAGTGACCATCCCGGTCATCAAACAGCTGCTTTGATTTCCTGTCTGTTTAAGGAGACCTTGTGGATTAACATTATGGCACAGAGGTTGTGGGCAGGAGAGTTCTGTGGCCTGGGATCTGTTGGTAGAACAGTGCCCATCACCAGCAGATATGGGTATGCAGGGTCTATGGACTTGAGTGGGCAATACCAACGGAGATACACTTACCCTGTTGCTCTCATCTGACACTACTGAGTCTGCCAATTAGAAAGCATTTCTCCACGGTGAAGTGCTTTCCTTGGGGGGGGGGAGACTCTCTTTTATGCCATGTGTACACTTGATCCCATAGCGAGGTCCAGCACGGAGTTGGGAGCAAGAAATCGGGAACAAAATATGAGGCGGGGCGGGGGAAGGGGAGGGAGGCCAGAAGCTATGACCATGACAGCAACCAACCTTACTTGCCATGTTATGCAAATCGCCCTGAAGATTTGCGCACCCTCCTTTTTCCTCAACCTGGTATCATACTGGTGCAGAAGGCAAGGTGCACTAGGTGTCCACAGAGTTCCTGGGGTGGGGCACGGTGGGATTAGCTCCCTAGGAAAGAGAGCAATGAGGCTCCCCCCACCCGAGCAGAATCCCAGGGAGCCCCCAAGGTATTGGATGGGCAGGAAAATACACAAGCCACGTAAAGACACTCACCTCTCCGGGAGGAAGTTCATCACCCCAGCCTCAGGGTGGGCAACCGTGTGTAGTATACTCATCTGCTCCAGATCCTTCCATATGTTCTCCCGCACGCACCCACATCTCTGTAGAAAGACAGACTTTGGGCACTCCCTTGCTTTCTCTCTCCTCACCTCACTGAGCTGTTGCTTCAGTATCCACTAAAGGCTAATTCCGTCCTAACACAGCTCTGTTTTCCTCTCCCACACTTACAGGACATGCCCACATCACCCTGAGAGAGGCCATCAGGTTAAGCTTGTCTACCAGATTCTGGAGGGAGGGCAGCACCACAGACTGGGTTGCCAGGCCAGAGACGACCAGCAGGGAAGAGTGCCCACCACAACCCAGGGAGTCACCCTGTCCTGATCAGAACAGCCCCTGAGTTCCATCACCATGGACTCTGCAGATTATGTGCTCTGTGGCTGGAAGGGCCAGCTGTGGCCTGCAAAGGTGTTGTCCAGACCCAGGACCTCAACCCATAGTAAGAGGAGAGGGGCCTCTTTCCTGGAGGTCGAAATTCTTCCTGTGGGTGAGAAGACCAGAGTGAGGAGCACAGAGGTGAGGCCCCTAACCAAGTCTGAAATCGTAACCATCGCCTCCTTGGCCGAAAAGGAGTCACAGGGCAATGGCTCGCCAAGGCAGACCAGGGCATACAGGAGAGCCCTCAAGGTGGCACTGGATATTCTGGGCGAGGGAACCCGCTTGTATCAAGGAGAAAGGGCAGGTGGCCGAAGAACCAGCACAGGGGCTCCCAAGGTTCCGAAAGAAGAGACCAGCTCCAGCCCACACCAGTGCCAGCAGTCCCGAGGATGCAACCAGAAAGGCCAAGGGCTCTCCCACAGGAGTCCTGGGAAGCGAGGCCGCCCAGGACCTGTGTTGATGGGCTCACAGAATGAGCCTGCAGTGCAAGGTGGGGAAGCCCAGGTCCATACTGCTGTAGAGCCCCCTCACCTTGAAATGCAAGGGAACTTGTTAAGGGGCAACAGAGTGTGGCCAAGTTCCTGCAAGACTCCAACAGGAAATGCTGGTGATCATTCTGGCAAGAGAAAGTTGAGTACACCCAAGCTCAGGTCCTTGAGCGCCCGGGCCTCTAGGGAGGGTGCCCGGGCTAACACTGAGCATCGGCCTGCCTCTGGGCCACCTAGGCACGCCTCTTCCTCTCCCAAAGCTCCCAGGCTGCAAGTACAGTGTGGCGGCCTAGAGATCCGGGCCATTGGAGCCCAAAGGAAGACCACCCTCCCAGAGAACAAGGAGGACCCTGGCCCGCGGACCCCGAGGCCAGACTCAGAGGGGGCATCGGCACCCTGTGTGCCTCCAGTCCTGGGACTGAGAAGATCAGTCCGCATTGCTGGCAGGAAAAGGAAGATCCATGTGCTGTGTGCACAGTGTGGGCTCTCAGGACTGGAAACTGGAGTGCACTTGAAGGTGAATAACACCAGAGCCAAGAGGAGAGCCGCTGGAGCTCAGGAAAACTGCCAAGCCACCAGTGTGGCTTCTGCCCAGGAGACGAATACTATCCAACGAGGAATGCTGGTCTGGTTCAAATTCCAGGACCATCCTTTCTGGCCGGCGGTGGTCAAGAATGTCAGCAAGAACGACAAGACGGCCAGGGTGCTGCTGATCGAGGGCAACATGCAAGTTGAGCGCAGGGGTGTCCGAGTCCCTCTCCGCAAACTGAAGCTCTTGGACTGTGGCGAGAAATTATCACTCCTGCGGAGAGCTGGCAAAGTGTACAGCCAGGGCATCAACTGGTGCCTCTCGGTAATCGACCGCTACAAGGAGGACCTCGCCTGTGGCTCCTTCCGGGGCTCCTTTATGGACTACTACACGTCCCGAGCCAGTTACCCGCTGAGGAGAGCCATCCAAGAGGGAGACCTGCGCATTGATTTCCCCAAGGTGAGCTATGCCGACTTGGAAGACTGGGAGGAGGAGACCGCCCTGGGTGGCAAGGGGCCCCGCAAGAAACTTCTGCCTGACCGCATGAGAGCCGCTTGGGACAGAGCCAACCAGAAGCTCGTCGACTTCATCGTGAAGAAAAAGGGGGCCGACCAGCACCTGCTGGACATTGTGAAGGGCAAGAAACCATCCAGGTGGCTGGACGACCTCTGGAAATCAAAGAGGGAAGTCTTATGCATTGAGACCTACCTGGAGGATGAGGACCAGTTGCATCTCGTGGCTACACATTTGCAAAAAATATCCAAGGAAGCAGACCAGGCCCTGCTCTCGCTGGCAAGAGGAGACCAAGTCCGGCTCACCATGGAGGTTCTTCTTCCAGAGGCAATCATCTGCTCCATCGCTGCCCTGGAAGAGCTCAGCTACAAGGAGGCAGAAGAGAAGTACCTGAATGGCCCACCTGTGCACTATCGTGAAAAAGAGCTCTTTGAGAAGACCATCCTAAAGGTGGCCCGGAAGAGGTCTGCAGCCAGGATTGGGGCTGGCAGGAACCCTCCTGCGCCCATTCCTTAGAAGAGAGCTTCTTCATTTCAGCCTTCACCCCCTGCAGCTCCACCTCCACAAGAGAACCATCTGGGAGACTGTGGGGCTTACTATGTATTCTTGTTTCTCCACACCACCCTGCCCCAGATAAACTTTCACATGCATGCTTGAAGGTGCAGGTTGTCTACATTGATTCGGCAATTCTTGTTAGCTTCAGGCCTGGCCTAGCCCTCTTTGTTCTGTGTGTGTGTGTGTGTGTGTGTGTGTGTGTGTGTGTGAGAGAGAGAGAGAGAGAGAGAGAGAGAGAGAGAGAGAGAGAGAGAAAGAAAGAGAGAGAGAGAGAAAGAAAGAGAGAGAGAGAGAGACAGACAGACAGACAGAGACAGAGAGAGCGAGAGAGAGAGCACGTTTGCACGCATGCATGCCTGTGACTGTATGTGTGTGCTCTTTTTGACCCTCCTGTTTCTGTCTCCCTGGTACTGAGAGTAAACATATCTTTCCACACACCTGTTTTTTTTCAAATCAGTACTGGATGTTGAAGTCAGGTTTTCACTTCATGCAGAAAGCACTTTCCGTTCTCAGCCATCCTGCACTCCCGAGAGACTTCATACTCTAAATGACACAGATTTGCCAACCTTGTGGGCTGACTCTCTGCACTGGACATCAGTATCCCAGCTTTCCTCACGTTTCAGAGAACAGAGACTTCTGTTGTTTGCAGGAAGGGAGGGGACCTGTCATCCCTTGGGGGTCACTGACACCTGTGGTGTACTGATGAGGGGCAGACTTGCTTTGCCTTTCAGAGCCCTTGTTCTCGTCCTCTTTTGATTGGTTTTCCCTCTTTATCTTGGGTCATGGACTGTATTTGTGTCCCCGTTGCCTACATAGTGCCTATTAACAATAAATTCTTGATTCCACTCTTCAATATTTTTCTTTTTTGTAGAGTTCTGTCAAAAATAGATGTTTTTAGATATTGATATTTTGCTAAATTCTGTTATAGTCATTTAGATTATAGGATATTTTATCAATGATTATGGTTTCTTTAGCTTTCCGTTTTGTCTTAATGTTTGTTTAGTTTTGCCAAATGCCCATCAGGTGCAATGTGTATTCTTGTGCTTCAGTTGGACCAGTCTTTCATGTCTTTCTAATTAATACTATGATTTATTTTCAGTTTTCCTTGTTTAGTTTTAATCCACGTGACCTCTCTATTGGTGGTGATGGGTATTGAATTCACCTAATTTCGGTGTAATGTTTTCTTTTTACTGTGAGTTTACATTTTTCTATCAGATTAGATTTGTGCACCTGTTTTTGATACATATATCTTTGGGTTTGTATGCTCCTTTTGATTCCATTGATGAAAATAAGGAAATCTTCTTTATATCTTTACATCTTGTCTTTTGGGTTTGAATTTTATTTTGTGTTGTATTAACATAGCCAAATCTCCATTTTTTAGAGGCAACAAAATGATGGCTCTTTTTTTTCCAATTCAATATATTTATCGGTGTCTTTTTCATGGAGGGTTGGGACAATTAATATAGAGAGTTGTTTTTGAAAGATTTGTATTAGTTCCTTTCATTTTGTTTATTTGTGCTATTTTCTTTGACATCTTTTGATTGATTGTTCTGTTATTGTTTATGCTCAAACAGTGGCCTCTTTGATGTATTTTCCTTTATTTTTGATGAAAAATTTCCTTTTAGTAGTTTCTCTAGAGGTGGCTTAGTGTCCAAAACTTCCTTTATTTTATTTTTATCATTAAACATTTTAATTTTCTCCTTCATTCTAATAGATAATTTGCTGACTATAATTGGTTTGTCAGTTGTGGTTTTGTAGAGCTTGTAATACATCTGTGCAGAATCTTCTGGTTTTAAATGTTGCTATTAAATAATCAGATGTTATTCATGTTATTCTGATGGGCCTACTCATACAAGTGACTTTATTATAATTCTCTGTCATATCCTTTTTTGTGTGATTTCAGTGTTTTTGCTATATTATATAATAAGGGGTTCTTTTCTTGTTTATGTGACGCTCTGTATGCATCTTGCACATAGGTGTGCATCTCTTTTTCTAGGTTTGGAAATTTTCTTTTATGATTTTATTGAAAATATTTTCTATGACTTTGGTGCAGAATGCCCTTAATTTGAAGACTCACACTTTTCATGGTGTTTCAGAATTCTCCCGTGTTCTTAAGGAATGATCTAATTCCTCTACCCTGTCTTCCAGCTTGATGCTTTTTTTCCCCCTCATGCCTCATTCACTGATGAGGGAGGTTTCCACCAAGCTATTAACCTGCCTAAATGAGTTTGCATTTTCTGTATCATTTCAGTTTGGTTTGTCTTCACCAGTTTTATCTCTTTGCTGAAGCCTGTCTTCATATCTTGAATTGACTTCCTCATTGCATTAACCTTTATGTCTTTCTCTTGGAGTACATTAATAATTTTTTTCTGTTATTTGAAAATAGTATTGAATTTTTTGCCTATTGGCTCCTGCAAATTGTTCTTAATGAGAAACTTTACGTTGAGATCAGCAATTTTTGGAGAAAGTATATTATCTTTTCGTTGTTGTTATTGATTTGGTTTTGTGCTAGACTAGTGCATCTGGAGGTGGTTTGTTGCCCGAGTTTCTCTTTTTTTCTTTTTATAAATTCTCACTGCCTTTCTTCTTTCACTGGAAATAATTACAGCGTTGAGAAGAGGACTAAGTCATAATAAATTTGAAGTGTTGTTTTCCTCTATGACACTGGCATTTAGATCAGAGGCTCTATGTCTAGCCTTTCTCTGAACCCTCCTGTAGGTTTTAGAATCTATGTTCCTTTGGGTCTTTCCCTGGGCCAGGTCTGTTCCCCACCTGGGGTCTGCAGCGTCCTTTGAAGCAGCAACAAGATGTACATTCCCCTCACAGATGGGGGACTTCAGTCCTTATTCTGGGTAAACAGCTTCCTCTGCTGCTGTGACCAACATTCATATCTGCTCTGGTACCCAACTTCTTCCAGCAGGACCACATCTAAATTAAATTATGTGTCCGGCAAACCTCTCCCCTAATAACGTCACATCCTGAGGTAACGAGAGCCAGAGCCTTACTCTTATGAGTGTGGATTTGTGGAAAATTGAATCCACATCATCCAGGAATCCAGGTCCATGGAGTCTCCATCAGATGACTAGCACAGAAGCCCGTGCATTGGAATAAAGATCTCTTTCTTGCAAGATGTTGACTTGTTCATGAATGCTGGTTGACTCCTAAAGTAGTATCAATGAACCCCACAAGACAAAAGAGCAAGACAGGCAGACCATGTAGGCTGGTAATCTGAGCTAGAAGGAACAAGTACCCTTGGGTTACATGTTCATAACTCCAGGCTGGACAATCAGGCTGCCATGTCCATCTGTGCTGCTGTAACAAAATAGCTAAGGCAGACCTAACTTACATGAAAAATATAAATTTACCTCTCACAGCTCTGGGTGTTGGGTCGCTCACCCCTGTTTAAGCTCAGAAACTATTCAGATGGTCTTCAAGGCAAGATCAATCCACCACTGATTTCCAGTGAGCTTGAAGTTAGCTAAATTGTATCATCATTTTGTCTCTCTCATGTCTTCATTCCCCCACAGTTTCTCCGCCCCTCCCCCACCGTGGCACCTGCACCATCTAGAACCACAGTCAGGCAAGGGTCTGGGGAGTAAAGAACACACAGAGACGTGGGTCACTCTTGAAGCAAGAATGCTAATTTTATTGTGTTTCAGGGCAGCTTATATAGGGCTCTCCTTGATAAGTGGCCCTAGCTCTCAGGATTTTCTACTGCATGTCCACCAGAAACCGCTTCTTTGTTCTCAGGAACCCATGAGGGTTTCTTGCTCAGAGCAGCTGCAAGCACAAGAAAACAAGTTGTTTACTCTAGTAGGCAAGAGGTCATAGAAAGTTCAGGATCTGAGGGTCTGCAACCCCTATCGATCTCTCGCTGCTCCCCCCCCTCTCTCCCTCTTTCCATTTTTGTCTATCTCCTCTCTCAGTCTTTACCCCCTCTCTTTCTGTCTTATGTGTGTGTGTGTGTGTGTGTGTGTGTGTGTGTGTGTGTGTGTGTTTACCACTGGCTCTTACAATCCAGAAGACAGACTCACTTGCCATTCAAGGCAATGTGATCCTGAAAGTGTCAGGGCACACACAGATATCAGCCCATTCCATTTTTTTTTTCTGAAGGTCAGAGAGTTTGAGCTCATTTTTTGCTTTCTCAGAGTCGTTGACAGCAGGTGTGTCCACAAACAAGACATGCTGACCTACGGTATGGTTAATTAGTATTTTGAGTGTTGAAGTAGATTCCTCCAACAAAGGTCAGAGAATTCAAGTCTATTCCTTGTGTCATGGTAATATAGTCTTTTATCTCCCTACTCCCCTTTTTGGAGTAAATTATAAGTCTGTGGAAAATAAGTGAGGTGGATTCAATATTTTCTGAATGTCCCTCCCAATGCTGTTCTTTTTCTATCTCTTATTTCTCCTATATCTCTGTTCCTTTTGCTTAATAATTCTCAACCTTATGCTCTTACCCTGGAACATACAAGTTTTTTTGGAAGCTGATTTTTGACATGAAAGGCTCCTTTTAGTAAGTGCACCTGCTTGCTTTCCAGGAGGTAGTTCTTAATGCTCAAAAGCAGAGACCTATCCATCATTTATCTGGTGATGACATGTAAATAAGTGCTACTAATAAGGATGAGCAGGTTGAGGGGTCAGAGTACAGGCATAAAGAGTGGGATAGATACTATGGGGAAAAAGGGCTGTCCCTGTTCATAGTTGATAGCCTTTGGTAGTGAGTGTTATTTAGAAGTGAAAAACAAAGGAAAGGGAAGGGAAAGGGTGGAGAGGGAAAGGGTGGAGAGAGGAGGGGAGGGGAGGGGAGGGGAGGGAAGGGAAGGGAAGGGAAGGGAAGGGAAGGGAAGGGAAGGGAAGGGAAGGGAAGGAATATTCTTGCTGCCTTTGTTGAAGTAACCTGATAGAAGCCATCTGTATGAACGGGTGAAGCACAGGGAAAGAGCAGGCATGCAAAGGTGCTTGAATCACCCTAGTTGAAACATCTCAACTGTTAAATGTCTGAGGGGCATCCAAATGGACATTCTGATGCACATGGGCAGATCTGGAGGAGGGATCACTACCAGCACAAAACATCTCTGAACTACAGTTAGAAGATCACCCACACTATACTGAGCTCCAACAATGGAACAGGAAGAGAAAAACAAGGTGGAGAGGTAGAAGAATAACTTCAGCTGAAAGGCAGGAAAAGAGGCAGAAGGTCAGTTCAAAGGCAGGAAGGGGTGTCCCAGAAACCAAGAAAGGAAAGGTTAGAGAAGGAAAAGCTACTAACTGCTGAGACTTAGAGACAATGGGTACAAAGACGAAACAAAAGAAAAACAACTGAGGTGTCACTACCAATGTCCTAGATCAGAGGGAGGAAAATAACCCTAGAAAGAAGCAAAGTCCTCTCTCAGAAAGAAGGAAAAGAGGGAAAGCAGCGACCAGCCTATAAACAGGGAAATATGTTGATTATCTGCTTGTAAGCCCACTGGGCCAGCTGGTAACACAAGACCATCTTGCATATCTATGTTCCCAGGGGAGAGCCTTCTCTGAGGAAAGACCCCAGGAAAATTACCTCCAAACCAAGAAAGAAGACAAGGCATTCATTGTATGATCCATGACAGGTCAAGCAGTGAATTTCATTAAATGGAAATTCTTATATCAGACATTAACAGCAGTAACTGGCCTGTATGAGAACAAACAGTGCAGGCTCTGGAGGCTGAGTAAGGGAGTGATAAGGTACTTTAGGCCAATTGACAAAGTTGGGTTGTAACTGAAAACTGAAATTTTTTTGTTGTTCCCAAAGCACTTGCCTTCAGGCTGTATATAATCATAGTAGAAATTACTGGGGCAAGAAAGAGAACCACACATGACAAACTGAAGACCAGTGTGAGTCAAGTAACCAGTTTGGCCATTGGTTGCATGTACACAATGAGAGTACCTTCAGGTTTGACGCTAGAAACTTTCTCCTGAAAACAGGCCAAAGACCTGTCTGTAGGACAGAGCTGGGCATAAGGAAGGGGCAAGGGAGATCACAGAAGATCAACCAGGAGTGGAAGATGAAATTGTAAGAGGATGCACAATACCATAACTTATTAAGGAAATGCCAAACACTTGTCAATGCATGAGATAGTAATTCTCCCCTTGGGGTGTTCAATGATCAATACTAAAAGGCTGCTTGTGTTGTGGGATACAGATGAGCACTCACACACCGCTAATGGGAGAGGACATGGATTTCCCACCTCACAGCAGATAATAGATTAATGGATGTCTACTTGGATACAGCTCAAGTTTCAGCAACGTCATGTTTTGGTCAAATACCCCAAAGGCTTCCTCCAAGCCAGAGGTTCAGGAAGGCAGATAGAATGCTGGTGGCAGTACTGAGGGACGTTCAAATGGGCACTCTGATGCACATTTGAGTATGCATCATGTTGGAGTATTCCAACATGACAAAAGCCTAAATAGAGTCCCTGATAATTAACCAAAACAGTCTGAGTGAGATGGACACCATGGGGGAAACCTTTACAGTAGTGAAAGTCAAGTGGCCAGAGTATGATGCCCAAAGAAAGAAAATGGGGCCAAGAAATAATACATAGAGGCATGACCTTCTGTGAACTTGCTTGCCCTCGCTCTCACTGGCAGAAATGTTGGGCATGTGGCCCTGGACTCTTGGTGACTGCAGAGAGTCAGAGTGATTAGACTGGCAGGGTCTGAAACTGTTTTTGAGCCAGGATAACACAGCTCTGAGTGAATGTCTAGCCCAGGCAGCAGAAGATGGGGGCGGGGGGAGCTGGAGACTGACTGATGGAAGACTAACTGATGTTAAAACCATAGGAAGGCTCCTGGGATCTAGGCCACCCATGCCACCTTCACACTGAAAGTGTCATGTCCCAGATCATGGAAGGAAGCCGGGAAAAGTTGAACACCTCACCACCATCACAGTGCTCCCTGTATGAATTTAGGCAGAATTCCCAGAAACTCTAAACTTTTCTGTGACAAGAAGCAGCAGGGACTGACCCAAAGACAGGCAGTAAGATACAAGTCTAAGGGTTTGGTCTTCAAATCTCAAAAGCAGCTTTTCAAGAACCTGGATATACAGTATGCAGAGCAGGAAAGGCCTGCCAGTGCTGGACCCTCCTGTGAGCTGGCCACTGGCACTAAGGGCAGGTAGGCATGCAGGCCCTGCAGTGGTGAATGTACCTGCAGCCCCTTCCACTGGAATGGGCATCACCCAGATGGTGCACACTCCATGGGGAGTATTGGGATGGGGTGTGTGGGCTCATCTGCTATCTGTTCCAAGGACTCTACCTAGATGTTGCTTGCCCAGCTCTGTCACTAAACTAGGTCCAGAGAGGGACTCACCAGGGAAAAACCCCCAGAGTCCCTGCTTCCTGGCCTTGATCAGGAAACAGAGCTGGAGGGGGCAATAAAGATTTCTGATACCCTTCTGTGGAGATCCCTGAGCACTTTATCCCCTGTGCCAGGGGCACAGATGTATGGTGGGGGAAGGGTCAGCAGCCGATGATGTCACCAGTGACCAGACCGGTGAAGGTGACATCACCGGAGGTCCCAGGCTGCCAAGGGCTAGGAGACAGCCTTGTCTCATGACCCTCCTGCACAAATGGCCTGGCTAGTCCACATCTTGAGGACGTGGGGTGGGGGGGATCCGTGCTCCAGTGTCACCACACACACACACACACCCGCGCTAAGTCTGCACTGCAGAGAGCAGCGTTATGCTCGCATCTGTATACTGTTCTGCGTGAGTGCACAGCTATAAGGCTAGAGAGAGCAAGGGAGCTGGCTGGCGGGAGAACCTGGAGAACAGCCCAGGGAATCTTTGCTGTGGGATTGAAGGAGAAAGGATTCTGCTCCTAGAAGGTACCAAATTCTGGGAGGGTATTACTGACCCTGACAAGCCCCCGTCTCAACCCTCATGCCTGCCTGGGTTGGACTGCAGGGAGGTACTGGGCTAGGGAAGGCCTGTGTCTGAGGCACGGGGTGGGATACAGAAGCATCGTGTAGTGCAGTGGTTCTCAACATTCCTAATGCTACGACCCTTTAATACAGTTCTTCGTGTTGTGGTGACCCCCTCACACAACCATAAAAACTTCTCTCATGGCTACCTCATACCTGTAATTTTGCTACTCTTACGAACTGTAATGTAAATAACCTGTGTTTCCCAGTGGTCTTTGGAGATCCCCATGAAAAGGTCGATTGACCCTGAATGGTCACGAAGCACAGGTTGAGAACCTCTGCTCTAGAGATAGAGGATGAGAAGGGGCAGGGGTGGGGAGGACATTAACCTCCTCTCTCCGTTTTCTGTTTCCAGGCTGTGGAAAGCTAGGCTGGTCTTCCTGAGTCCTAGCCTAGGCTCCTATCCCTATCCCAACCCGACCTGCTTCTGGGGAAACTGTTTCCGACCCCTAGTGTGAGCTTTGCTAAATTTTCAGATTGTGGCGGTGGAGATGCTCCAGGACTAGTGCAGGTAATTGGGTGTCAGCGTTCATAGGGGCTTGCTTATCCTGGGCATCCCGGAGGACTGCAGTGAAGCTGAGTTCCAAGGGTCACTGCAGGCTGCCCTGTGGCACATGGCCCACATTACTGTGCTTGGCACAGTAATGTGGGCTCTGGTTGAGCTTGGTTGAGCTTGACCAGGAAGTCAACTATGCATTGGTCCCAAGGGAAATCCTAGGCACTGGGGGGGGGGGTGCTGAAACGTGGTCTTTGCGCCCAGTTGCTTCAGCGAGGAGCTTCTTGGTTGTGTTTTCCACTTCTTGGAGCTACAGGGGGATACAGTAGACAGTGTACCTGGAGACCTGGGTCTGGGGCTGGACAGAGTGCGCAGGCTCCAATCAGTTAGTCAGGCAATCCAGCCCTGGGTCGATACCTTGCAGTACCAGTGTGCTTGGGTATGTTTTCTGGGAGCATTCAGCCAGCCCCCGGGGAAGAATCCTTTGAGGCCTGGCTAGACCACACCACTGACATGTTTCAGGTGTGGCAAAGGGTCCCAGAAAGGGAGAAGAGGAGACAGTTTCTGGAGGGCTTGTGGGGAACTGCTTTGTACCTTGTCCATGGGCTGTTAGCAGAGAATCCAGCAAAGACTGCAGAGGACTGCCTAGAGGCTCTGACCCGAGTTATTTGGAGACAATGAGTCTCAGGCCTCCATTGGAATCAAGTGTCTGACTGCAAAGCAGCAGTCAGAGGAGCAGCTCTCTGTCTTTGTGTTGAGGCTAGAAGTCCTGCTGCAGAAAGCCATCCAGAAAGGGGCTCTCGAGAGAATCTCCACGGATGATTTGTGCCTGAGGCAGATGCTCACCAGGGCTAACCTGACTGAGCCTCTGGAGGAAGCTCTGAGGGGGCTGACGATGATCGGGAGACCTCCAACTTTCCTGGAGTTGTTGGGGCTCATATGGGAATCTGAGGAATGGGAGGCAAGACTAGCCAGCAACATGGGAGCCCAGGTAGAAGATGAAGCTGGTGATCTGTCTTCTGCCTAGACTGATGGCAGAGCCAGTGTTAAGGCAGGAGATGAGGTGGAGGAGCAGGCAGAGGATGAGGTTGAGGAGGAGATAGAAGACCATAACCCAGACCACAGCCCTGTAGACCTAAGCCAGGAAGGACCTGATCAGCCCCCTAGGGCTCCTACCCCAGCACAGATGGGCAGTGATCTTAGAGAGTGCCCAGGAGGCTGCCCAGCCTTGCCTAGGCAGGGGAACATAAGGCAGAGGAGGACCCCATTCTGTACCAGCCAAGAAGTATTGCTGAAGGGTCAGCCCCAAAGTAGATATATCCTGACTGCCTGACTCTTTTACCCAGTTAGCATCTCCAGGCAGGCTTATGACACTGCCTTGGGAATCTCATCTTTATCTGTTCTACTCACAGTGACCCAGGTATTCAGTGAGTACACATTTTAATACTCGTTCTCCCATCCATCACACCCTAGGCAAAGTATATCAGTCCCTGACTTACCCTGTTAGCCACCACCGTAGCCCAGCTTGTGTTGTGAACTTCCATGCCAGCCAAGGCCCTATTTGCTCTGTGCATATCTCGTGTTGTTTATTCCTGGTCAGCTTTCTTGATATACTTACAGGCCAGCAACATGTTGCTTGTTCCCTGTAGATGTGTGTGTTCTTACCTGAGAAGGTGCTCTACAGAGATTCCAAGACAAGCCCTTGGAAACAGCAAAAAGTATTGTTCATGGCAATCAGCCACTGGCTGATGCTCATCTTGTGACTGATTACAACCTGGGGTGGGCACGAAGACCTGGACTAAGGATGAACAGGCTCTGAGAACCAAGATTTAATGTTCCACTCTTGTTGTTACTTTTGTTGTTACTTGTGACACCAGTTATTCAGTTTGGCAAGATGTGACTTTCAGTGTTTTCCCGTGTCCAGAATAATTCAGGATCACCCTCCAATGGGTGATTCTTCTAGAGAGTTCCACCAAAAGAAAGAACACTTCCAGATGCCATCATTCTGTAAAGAGGCGTATCAGGGGTCCCTGGAAAGGAAGAAGCTGAGGCAAGTAGGCCTCAGTGTGGCCAGTAGATGAGATCTTTTCTAATGAATCACAGACTAGGAAAAGGTGGGACCTGTGGCCTCTAACATCTGGGGGAGTTTCTGTGCTGTCATCCCCTTGCCTTCAATGACTTCAGTAAATGTATCTGTTCAATAAATTTCATGGACATTACAGTTGCATTCTGCCTTTTGTGGGCTTGGATTGGACTGGAGCAAGATTAGTTTATGTACATGAAGGGCTGTGGGTTGGCAGGGGGGTTGGATTGGTAAAAGCAGGCTGACCATATGTGTGGGGGCAGTGGCTATCTGGTTTCAGTGGGTAGGCACTCCAGGATGACGAGAGTTAGGGATAAGTCAGTTATGTGCTCAGGTGAGGCTATGGAGCAGTAAGCAAGGTCCTTGGACCCAATATTCATGACTGACGGGTGTTTCAGTTAGACAATCATTCTCACAGAATTTAAATGCCATTTTTGTTCACTAAAATACAGAAAAAAGAAAACTTAAGAAAAAAAAGATCTGTGGAGCCACAAAAGACCCTAAATAGCAAAAACCCTCCCCTGAAACAGAAAAGCAAAATTGGAGGCATTATACTTCCTGATTTCATAATATATTACACAGATATAATGATCAAAAGAGTACCACACATAGTGGAACACACTTTTTATCACAGCATTGGGAGGCAGAGGCAGGAGATCTGTGAGTTAAAGGCATGTCTGGTCTACATGGTGAATTCCAAAACTGCCAGGACTACATAGAGTGACTCTGGCTCGAACAAACAAAGTATGCCATTGGCATCAAGGTGTGTGTCAATGTGATGGGGAAAACATACAAGAAAACAGTCCCCACACCCACAAAAAAACTGGAGAAAGAATGGTCTTTTCAGCATATAGCACTCAGGAAACTATGCATCTACGTGTAGAAGGAAGAATTTTGACCCTCACATTGTTCTTGGAGCACTTTTAGTTATCACATGAAAACTTTAGACAGAAAAAGCATAAAAGATTTCCTCAAACTATAAATGTTCTGCATTGCAAAAGGAAATATTCAGCCATCTTTGGATTGGGGAAAACATTTGTAAATTATTAACTTCATGGGAGTTAATATCTCAAATATCAATGAACTAGCACAACTCAATAGCAAAAAGCAAGCAGACAAAAACCCCCAAATAATCTGATTTTAAAAGGGACAAAAGAGCTCCATAGATAGAAGGATATGAAAATGTGTCAACATCACCAGTCAATAAGGAAATGAAAATCAAAACCACAAAGTGAGACTTCCCCAGATGGGTTGAAAGGCTACTATTAAAAAGCACAACAGAACAGAGCAGATGCACATATGAACTCACAGGGATTGTGACAGCATGCACAAGACCTGCACAAATCCAAGACACACAAAATCCTAGGATGGAGACGGAGAAGAGTACACAGATTCCCACCCCTTACTATAAAGCTGTTTGCAATTTATAGCTGCTGGGAAAAGAAAATCAGTTCTCCTTAATGGAGTGACAGTGAGTGTATCAATCACACTGCAGGGAAGGGCCCATGCTCAAGAGTAAATGGCCAACACAAGACAGACTGGTGTAGGAGATCCTTCTGTACCTGTGTTGCTTTCATTGGTTGAATAAAGAAACTGCCTTGGCCTTTTGATAGGGCAGACTTAGGTAGGCAGAGTAGACAGAACAGAATGGTGGGAAGAAGGGCAGACAGAGAACCACCATGGAGACGCCAGAGTCACACAAGCTCAATGACCTCGTGGTGAACACAGATGATTAGAAATGGCTTAAATCAAGATGTGAGAGTTAGCCAATAATAGGCTAGAAAAAAAAATGGGCCAGGCCGTAATTTAATTAATACAGTTTCTAAGTGATTATTTTGGGTGTAAACTAGCCGGGCGGCCGGGAGCCTGGCGGGACGCAGCCGGCTCCTTCTACAACAACAGACTCCATGGTTTATTTTTATGGGATTTTGTTTTGTTTTGTTTGGGTTTTGTTTATTTTTAAGGGGGGCATGAAACATCTCTTCGGAGAAAGAGTGGGGGGGAGAATATGGTAAAAATATATGAAAAATTTTAAGGTAATTTTTTTTAAAGACTCACAACAAATAGCAGTGCTGGAGATGCTGTGGGGAAAACCAAAGTATTTCTCACTGTTTCTGTGGATATTATACGTTACAGAGAAATAGCATAAGCATCCTTCAGATAATTAGAACAAGATATATCATATGACCTAGCAATCCTCTCTTGAGTCTATATGCAAACCATATAGCATCAGCACCATATTCAAATTGCCATGTTCCCATGTGCACTTGCATAGTATTCACAATAACCAGGCCATGGAATCATTTCAAGTATCCATCAAAGAGTAATGTAATCTCTCTCTCTCTCTCTCTCTCTCTCTCTCTCTCTCTCTCTCTGAGTGTGTGTGTGTGTGTGTGTGTGTGTGTGTGTGTGTGTGTAGCTAATAGAGACAGAAACAGACACAAAGAAAGACAGGGTGGAAAATTGATACTCTCATCTTTAGAATATAGAACTAAGCTGTTATCTTGGAAATTTCACATAAAAATTTTAACTCAGCATATTCATTTGTCTCCCTTCTCTCACATATATTTTTCAAAAAATGCTTTGTTTTATCTTGAAGGACTCAAGACCCTATTGTGTGTAAGCGATGCCCTTCTGTGTATGTGTTGTTCTTATTGATTAATGAGGAAAGCTGCTTTGGCCTATGTGAGGGCAGAAGATAACCAGGCTGGAAGAGATATATAGAGAGAACAGGCATGGTCAAGGAGACACCATGTAGCTGCCAAAGGAGAAAGATGTCAGAACATCCAGAACCTTACCCAGGAAGCCACAGGCTCATGGTGATACACAGATGAATAAAAAAAGGTTAATTTAAGATATAAGAGCTATCTAGAAATATGCTTGTGCCATTGACCAAACAGTGCTGTAATTAATATAGCTTCTGTGCACTTATTAGGGTCTGGGTGGCCAGGAAACAAACAAGCAGTCTCCACTTACAAAATGACACCCACCATCTGTGGTGGATTCACATAAGACATCTGTGGGTATTCACATAAGACATTAAAAAACTTAAGAAAAAAGAGGGCTGCTAGGCCCACAAAAAGCAGGAGCCAAGTGCAGCTTCTTAGTGGCTGCATTTTTTTTCCCAGATAGGCTGTGTTAGCGGGCTGCAGGTAGAGGCACAGCTTCTTTAAGAGCCAGCTTTCTGGTTTGTGCTGGTTGCACAAAGGGCTTTAGAACTTTTGGGAGGTCTGGCTATGGAACACTTAAGTGGGATTTGTGAACAGAGTGCTACAAGTTGCTTAATGGCAACATAGACCCGCTGCATCCCTGGAGCTGGGGCAGTAGGCATGGCTTGCAGAGGCAGTGAACATACCTCTACCATGTGGTATGGAGTAGAACCCACAGGCAGAGCCATGGAGTTGGTCCTAGCCTTGCCCATTTAGCAATTTTAAAAAAGGTGCTCCTTGTCAGAAAATGATTACAGCTATGCAATAAAGACAGACTCAGACAAAAACAAACCTCTGAATGGGCCACAGTGTGTTTAACAACATATATTAGCTTGGGAAAGAGAGGGAAAGGAGTATAGACAGTTAAATAATATAAATAGTAAAGACAGTCATAGATTTAAGGAGAAAAGATGATAAAATAAATATTAAAAAGTAAGAGTAAAAAAGCCACATAAGGTTGGAAAATACACAGAGAGTCTGGATTATGTGTACTATTGTGTGTTTTTTTAAAGTTTTTGACTGTTAATAAACTAATAACAGAGAGATAGTTCATTGTTTGGGCTGCTAAGCTAAACCAAGATGTATGTTTTAAAGGTATTTTGACCTCAAAATTTAAGTCTAAGGATGTGTTACTTTTGGATTAGAGATTCTACTTTTGTTCCCACAGAAGATGAGATACCTTAACTTCCTTCCAGTCTAATGTAGTATGATGGAACATAGACCCCCTGAAAGTTCTCTCTGGAGATTTGGAGACTGTGATATAATACACCAGGATTGTGCCTCCCGCGCCAGAGAAGGTGTTGAGTACTGCCTTGGAATCTAAGAGAAGTTTCATGGGATGTTGTGGAACATTTCAGAGTGATAAGTGCTCTGGCATTGTTTCTTAGTTCCAAGTTTCACATTCCCTGTGGTTTGTGGAAGTGGCTGCCCTGAGGCACAGTTCCTGCTTGAACCAACTCTTCTGCTTACTGAAGGAAATCTTAGGCTAGATTGGAACAGTTAGATAACATCTCTGGAGAACCTTGTTTAAAATAGGCCAGGATGTTTTGCAGGCCCCCAGACCACCCTTGCTACGTTAAGCTGCCTTGTATGCATAATCTAAAGAAGCCGTTGGTTAACTCATGATCTATAGTTCCTCTTTTTGATAAAACTTTTGATTGAAGCAATTGTTTCCAAAGTGCATAAAAGGATTGCTTAATAAATGTGCAGCATGCAGTTGCAAGTGCTGCTTTTGCTCTGCATCCCCTGTGTCCTGGTTTGTTCAAGACCCTTAGCCAGGGACCCCCGACACACTAGGTGCTGACATGTCTCCATAAACCCTCAAAATATTTTGCTCAACAAACAGCAGTAAGCAGTTTGAAGGAAACAACTCCCAAATTCCCAAAATGATCGTTTATAAATGTTTGTTTTAATTTGAAGTGGGATATGATATAGAGATGAATACTTTGTATTGGTATGGACCTTGGTCAATCGATACAAATTTAAGGTCAACTTTGTTACACTGTATATATGTATTTCTACTCTTGTTTAAGGTATTGTGTTTGTGGAGCTCATTTAAAAAAGTAATGCATAATTAAAAATTACAAATTAATAGCCATTTACAATAGTCAAACTTGTAGTCATGTTAGTCCAGTTTTCTTGATATATAGAGACATAGTTCAGTTAATAGATAATCTTCAACACTTTAGAATGTTTTAAGAACTTAAACTTTTCTCAATACTGAGTCATGTCTGTTTCTGCCTCTCTATACCCCCCTATGCCTCAACCTACTTCTTGGACCCCCTTTACACACTGGACTAACCGTCCCTATTCTCCCCCATCTTCTCCCACACCAGATCTCACCATAACCCTGCCCTTCTCTGTTCCGTCCAGGAGGTAGCAGGAGCCAATGGCATTATTAAAGTCCATGTTTCTGTCTGTCTTCTGGATCTCTCTCAGATAGAAAAGCGACTGTTAATCCTTCTGTTTATATTAAGGAGTTTCACTAATTGGCCCAGAACTTACCTGGCATGATTTCTATGTCATCCAGGCCTCTACTCTCACTTCTGAAGAGCGAAGTAGAATTCAGGCAGCAGCTAGACAGTACGCAGATCAGACCCACCTAGTAGACAATACAATCCCTGTGGGGGAATTGGCAGTACCAGCCATAGAACCATACTGGGATTATCAACCAGGCCAAAATGGCTGACATGGTCTGCTGCCTCCTTCAGGATATTAAGATGGTCTCAGAAAAAGTTGTTAATTTTGACAAACTCCAGGAGATCACAGAGCTAGCTGTCAAAAACCCAGATATTTTTAAAACAAGAGAACTTGGTTCAGCATACTAGATTGGGTCCAGCCTCCCCAGCAGAAGCCATGGTCCTGGCTACCCATTTCATTTCTCAGTTAACACCAGATATTAGAAAAAAAAATAAAAAGGCTAAGGAAGGTCCCCAAATCACCATACAGGAATTGGTGAAAATGTCCTTTAAAGATTTTAATGCCTGAGAAGAGGCAGTAGAGTCTTCCCAACAGACAAGGATACAGCAGGTGGCAAGGTTCTAATTCCAAGTCCTAGCAGCTTCCCTGAGACCACTGGGACCCCCAGAGGGGGACAGAGGAAGTCGACCATGAGGTTCCATCCAGCTGGAGCTCAGTCTAAGTCAGCCTTGCCAGGAGCCTGCTACAAATGGGACAGAATGGCCATTTGTCACAATACTACCCTGGGCCTCTATAGCCTATAAGGCCATGCCCTGTCTGCCAGCAGCCTGAACACTGGATATAACAATGACCCCATGTGGGCTCATCCTCTATGCCACAACACAGAGGTCCAGTCTCACCAACACCAGCAAGTGAGACTGTGCCAGCCTTCAAACTACTCAGGATTGATGTGGCCCAGACTTGGTGACTCCCATCGCCCTCTCCGAACCTAGGGTAACGTTGCAGGTAGCAGTTAAGTCCATTACTTTTCTTTTGGACACAGGAGCTACCCACCCTGTTTTCACATCTCACTTGGTCCCTTTATTCACCTTACCAATTTCAGTCATGGGGGTAGACAAGACCCACTCCTTCCCAGATTAGACCCTGTCACTGCCCTGCATTCTTGCAGGTGCTTCTTCTCTCATTCTTTCCTAGTCATACCTGCTTTCCTTGCAACTCTACTTGATTGAAACGTTTTCAGCCACTTCAGGGTCACACTCACTTTGACCCCCACACACTCTCCAGAGTCACATTTTCTTCTCACCTTAATAGCCTCACAGGTTCCTATCCCAGACTGCCCTGTCCCTATGCTCCCTAATCCAGTGGATCCCCAAGTATGGGACACTACTACTCTCATGATTGCTACTCACCACTAGCCAGTCCTAGTTCACCTTAAAGACCCTTCATCCTTCCCTTCCAGACCCCAGTGTCCTATTTCTGAAACCAACCGCCAAGGTCTTAAGCCTATTATCACCCACCCTCCTATCTCAAGGACTTTAAATTCCTATCAACTCACTCTGCAACACCCCCATCCTTCCCATGTGTAAGCCTTCTGGCTCTTACCCTTTGGTTCAAGACCTCTGCCTCATAAGTGAGGCAGTCATTCCAGTTCACCCAGTGGTTAACAACCCTTAGAATCTCCTGTCTAATGTTCCTCCTGCCACCTCCTACTTTACTGTTCTGTATCTAAAAAATGCCTTTTTTCACTGTCTCTTTACACCCTAACTCATACTTCCTCTTTGCCTTAACCTGGGAGGATCCTGACTCCCAGTCTTCGAGACAGCTTACATGAACTGTTCTCCCTCAGGGATTTTGGGACAGCCCCCATTTCTTTGGCCAAACTCTGGTTCCACATCTTACAAACTTTGACCAAGGTCCTAGAACACTTCTCCAGTATGTTGACGATCTCCTTCTTTGCAGTCCCACATTGCCTCTGTCCCGACAGGCCAACTCTGTCCTCCTGAACTTCCTCAGATCCTGGGATATTCAGTCTCACCAGCTAAGGCTCAGCCGTGCTCTCCTTCAGAAGTATATTTGGGTGTTCAACTTAGCCCAGGGTCTAAGACCCTCACCTCTGACAGAGTCTAGACCCTACAGGATTTACAACTCCAACCACAGTGGCTTAGATTCTCTCATTTGGGAGCCTGATAGGTTTCTTCCATCATTGGATCCCTAACTTTGCCATTACAGCCAAGCCTCTGTATCAGGCACCTAGAGAGACCCCCACGGGGCCTTTCACCCACCCAGCCATTATCTGCTGACACTTTTTTCTACCGAGAGATGCCCTTCTAACAGTCCCTGCTCTTGCTCTTCCTGACCTCACAACACCTTACCACTTTTAAACAGGTGAGAGGTCATGAGTGGCCACAGAAGTTCTACACCAACAGGTTGGGCCTTCAAATCAGGCTGTGGCCTTTTTATCCATCCATCTGGATTTTACCATCTGTGGATGGTAACCCTGCCTGAGAGACCTGGCTGGCAGCAGCAGCTGAATTCACTTGGGAGACTCTCAAGATCACCCTGTTCAGGCCAATCATGGTATATTCCACTCATCATCTCTCAGACCTTCTGAATCATTTTTTTTTTTCTCTATCTTTCTCCTTGGGCCTTCACGAGTCCAGGCTTTTAACTTACTGTTTCTAGAAAACCCCCAAATTACTTTGGCCTCCAGTCCTGCCCAAAACCCTGAAACCCCTCTTTCTCCAGGTAAACAACAGATATCGTTGCTCAGGTGCTCCTGGACCACATCATTCCTCGGTTTGGTGTTCCACAGACCATCCAAATGGACAATGGGCCAGCCTTCATTTCCAGGGTCATGGAGCTTACATCAGAAGGTCTCAGCATCTCCTGGAAATTCCACACTCCCTACCATCCACAATCCTTAGGAAATGTGGAGAAGGCCAATGGACTCATCAAACAACAACTAATCAAGCTCTGCATTGAAGTCAGGTCATCTTGACCCTCCCTTCTCCCCAATGCCCTTTCCTGCCTTGGAGCCTCCCTACCTTCCCCTATGGGTCGGAGCTCTTTTGAGCTACTTTATGGCAGACCCTTCCTCCTTAATCATCACCTCCCAGTCCAAACTCCTCCACTGGTAAGGTACCTACTCTACCTCTCCCTTCTGAGGTCCCTTCTCTCTTCACATGCTGACAGCTGTCTCCCTGCCCCTACACCAGCAGACCCAAATACCCCTGAAACTGTCCCCACTCTCACCATGGCACAGAGTACTCCTTAAACAGCTAGTTCTTAGGTTTCTTGAACTTTGAAGGACAGGACCGCACAGGACCACACATGGTAATCCTCACCACCTCCTCAGCTGCCAAGCTTCTGAGACACCCATGCTGGTCCTATCTCTACAAGCTTAAGTGGGAACCTATTCAGGATACTTGATCTGTCCAGCAGTTAGGAATTTCCACCCTTTGGTTTTTCATGATGCCACAATAAAGAGCCTATCTGCTCCTCGTCCTGGCATACTCATCTTTGTTGGTACAAACAAGACGGGTATTAACAATAGTTTTTCTCCCAAACACCTGCCTTCTTATCTCCCTCAAGAAGCAGCTGCTTGAGGTCTCCAGGATGGCAGTAAACTGGATGCCTCTCCAGCCACACCTCTCTCTGAGTGTGAGCCCACCAACTTCCAACTCTCTCCTCTCTCACACCATGAAAGCTCACAGGAAGTATCCAAACTTGAGACAGCAACCCTTTATCCAAAAAGTCTGGAATGTTTAATTGGGGGCTTCACCTCAGCCCCCTGGCATCTGTTTTGGAATGTTGAGCAGTAAACTCCATCTCAAGTCACCTCCCCTGGGAGTTGCCTCAATCCAAACTCCACCTCCAAGAAAACCCACCAAACAGTGACCCCTCCCTAGAGATACTAGAGGCCACTCCCACAAGCTATTTAACCCCCCCCCAAAGAACAAACACGTGGTTTTCCCATTTCCCTCTTTGGTGGTTATTTCAGTTGTCTTTTCTTCCTCTCCATGTTTTCCCAGGGTCCACCCAGGAACCCTGGCGTCCATTAAACCTGGTTAATTTTTTTTTAAATTTGATCTGATTTGGCCTAATTTGAATTATTGTGTTGGTATAGACTTTTATTGTTCTGCAGAAAAACTTAACAGCTTCTACTTTTCAGGTCGCTTTCATACTGTGAAATTCTGTATTCATCACCGCCCCCATGAAGTAAGTCTGCTGTAGAGATCAGTGGTATGGTTCTTGTCAATCATGTAAGAAGGCCTAGGCTCCTGTCCTACCACTAACATCAAAAGTGTGGGCCATGTGCCTCATGTACAAATATGTTCTCAGTTTTAGAGGTCCCGAATGATTTACTTTCTTGGAGTTTCATATTCTGATTCTACATGCTTGAAAAATGATTCCCAATTCCTTCCACAGGTCCTGTTCCTCATGTTTCCAAAAGAAAAGCATACTCCTCACTCACTGTGAAATATGTATGTTGAAGTACTTTATCGCATCAGTCCAGGACTTAAAAAAAAAGGTCTACCCACAATTGCAAGCAGAGGTTGTGCTTACATTTCCTGATTGTCAAGACCCGAATAATCACACAGAAACTATGTTAATTACAACACTGTTTACCCAATAGCTTGGGTGTATTCCTACCTATCTCTTATATCTTAAATTGACCCATTTCTGTTATTTTATATTTTACCCCATGGATAGTGATTTGTTACCTCTTGCTTCTTGGCAGCTACATGGCATCTCTCCTCTTTAGCAGCTACATGGTGTCTCTATGACTCTGCCTTAATGGAGTAAGTCACAGAACAAAACAATCCCACACCAACTTGGAATTAAGATTAATAAAAGTATCATTTATTTAAAAGGAAAAAAATTTACAGATCACCGTCCTAGACAACAGCCTCCTGCATGACCAGGAAAGGCATATGATAACCAGAAGTGGAATCCAAAGCAAGCAAGAGAGAGAGAGCTGCCACCCTTATTTTTAAAGAGAAAGATACCACACCCCAATGGGCTGGTATCTCAAGGGCTATTGTCTGAATGAGCAAAAGAAACTCCCACAGCACCTCTCCCTTTTGTTTAAGTAAGAGAGTTCTAAACCTACTACTAAATTATGTACAATAAGAACAAATATCCTATTCTAACTGTCCGAAGTCTTGTATAACAAATAACTTGACCAAGTGATGAGAGGAAAGTAGCTACATAAGTTGATCTAGCCTTCAACCCCATTGAAGATCTGAGAAGGGAAATAATGTTACCTTAGTAATTAGGAAGTGCAATCAAACAACTTCCAAAATATGCAACAGATCACAGAGACCACTGGCTACCTGGGCAATCACCCAAAGTCACATCTGCAGCTTTGAAACAACAGACTTTGGCTAAGGCCTACAATAAGCAACAGATTTTTTTTAAAGGCAAGAAATATTTCAAAACTGTCTTACCTTGTCTTGGTAAGATTTGACAGTTCTGCTTATCCATTTTCGAATACTATGTATTTTTTCAGTAGTTGAGGTATGGGCAGTTCCTTGCCCAGAGGCCAGTTTTGCCAAAAAGACAAGCTCCAAGTAAAGTGTCTTTGCTGTTCAACAATCTCTCAGGAACAGATGGGTGCTGCCAGGAGTGATTGTGTCTCTCTACCATAGAACTCTAAATTAGCTTAAATGCCATTTTCTACAGCCCTTTTAAGAGGTTGAAGATTTTTTATACAGAGTAGAATCTCTATATATCTAAAGAACCTGATTAGTCTAACTATAAATATGAAAGGCATAGATGATTATTGATTTACAATTCCTAATACCTATCTAACTTAAAAACCAAGAGAATAAACAACTGTGCAATAAATGAGGACAATGAGAGGAATCCAAAGCAAGCATGAGAGAGAGAGCTGCCACCCTTATTTTTAAAATGAAAGATAACATAGCCCAGTGGGCTGGTTTCTCAAAGGCTATTGGCTGAAGGAGCAAAAGTAACTCCCGCAGCACTGCCTACTCTCTCTATAGACTCTCTTCCAGTCTGACTATATTCTTTCCTGTCACAGGCCAAAGCAGCTTTATTCATTAGCCAATAAAAGAAACATATATTAAGGACATCCCACATCATCTCTCCTTTTCTGTCTAAACAAAAATGAAAGCTTTAACTTTAAAACAGTAAAATTACATGTAACAAAACAGGTATCAAGAAAGAATGATAGTGACAATATTTCTTTGTGAATCTAAAGTTTTATGTCTAATATATCTTTTATTATAATTGAGGAAAACTATAATCCTATTCATCTTCAATTGCAGCAAAGACACCAGGAGGATATAATATTACCTAAGTAAATAAGAAGTTCATTGTAAGAAACTTGCAAAACTCTAGATCTGACAAACATATCTTGATGCCTGGACAGTCACCCAAAGCACTTATATCACTTTGGGGCATCCATCTTCACCCTACAGGCCCACAGTACAGACATTTCCATGAAGCAGGAAATTTGAAGATGTGTTCCGTCTTGTAAAGGCAAAGTGCATCAGTTGGCATTTTCTGTGTCCTATAGAAATTCTGACAGACTCTTTCATGAAGACAGAACCATGAAGGACTGTCTCACATTCTTTAGTCAAGTTCAGATCTCATTTTTCTGTGGGTTCTACATGTCCAGTTTGTAGAGCATACTATCAAGCAGTCCAGCTAGCCTTTTCACATTGAAGGCAAAATCCATGAGGAGTTTCTTCAATGCTTATCATACTCTCTGAAGCAGTTGGTGCTACCAGAAACAGACAATTCTCAGTATTGAGAAAAGTTTAAGTTCTTAAAACATTTTAAAGTGTTGAAGATTATCTATTTAACTGAACTATATCTCGGTATATATAGAAAATTTGACTAACATGACTAAAAGTTTGACTATTGTAAATGGCTATTAATCTGTAATTTTTAATTATGCATTATTTTTTAAATGAGCTGCACAAACACAATACCTAAAACAAGAGTAGAAATACGTATATACAGTATAACAAAGTTGACCTTAAATTTGTATCAATGGATCAAGGTCCATAATAAAGCAAAGTATTCATCTCTATATCATATCCCCCTTCAAATTAAAACAAACATTTATAAATGATCATTTTGGAAATTTGGGAGTTGTTTTCTCCAAACTGCTTCCTGCTGTTTGTTGGGCAAAATATTTTTAGGGTTTATGGAGAACTTTCAGGGGGTCTATATTCCATCATACTACATTAGACTGGAAGGAAGTTAAGGTATCTCATCTTCTGTGGGAACAAAAGTAGAATCTCTAATCCAAAAGTAACACATCCTTAGACTTAAATTTTGAGGTTAAAATACCTTTAAAACATACATCTTGGTTTAGCTTAGCAGCCCAAACAATGAACTATCTCTCTGTTATTAGTTTATTAACAGTCAAAAACTTTAAAAAAACACACAATAGTACACATAATCCAGACTCTCTGTGTATTTTCCAACCTTATGTGGCTTTTTTACTCTTACTTTTTAATATTTATTTTATCATCTTTTCTCCTTAAATCTATGACTGTCTTTACTATTTATATTATTTAACTGTCTATACTCCTTTCCCTCTCTTTCCCAAGCTTATATATGTTGTTAAACACACTGTGGCCCATTCAGAGGTTTGTTTTTGTCTGAGTCTGTCTTTATTGCATAGCTGTAATCATTTTCTGACAAGGAGCACCTTTTTTAAAATTGCTAAATGGGCATGGCTAGGACCAACTCCATGGCTCTGCCTGTGGGTTCTACTCCATACCACATGGTAGAGGTATGTTCACTGCCTCTGAAAGCCATGCCTACTGTCCCAGCTCCAGGGATGCAGCGGGTCTATGTTGCCATTAAGCAACTTGTAGCACTCTGTTCACAAATCCCACTTAAGTGATCCATAGCCAGACCTCCCAAAAGTTCTAAAGCCCTTTGTGCAACCAGCACAAACCAGAAAGCTGGCTCTTAAAGAAGCTGTGCCTCTACCTGCAGCCCGCTAACACAGCCTATCTGGGAAAAAAAATGCAGCCACTAAGAAGCTGCACTTGGCTCCTGCTTTTTGTGGGCCTAGCAGCCCTCTTTTTTCTTAAGTTTTTTAATGTCTTATGTGAATACCCACAGATGTCTTATGTGAATCCACCACAGATGGTGGGTGTCATTTTGTAAGTGGAGACTGCTTGTTTGTTTCCTGGCCACCCAGACCCTAATAAGTGCACAGAAGCTATATTAATTACAGCACTGTTTGGTCAATGGCACAAGCATATTTCTAGATAGCTCTTATATCTTAAATTAACCTTTTTTTATTCATCTGTGTATCACCATGAGCCTGTGGCTTCCTGGGTAAGGTTCTGGATGTTCTGACATCTTTCTCCTTTGGCAGCTACATGGTGTCTCCTTGACCATGCCTGTTCTCTCTATATATCTCTTCCAGCCTGGTTATCTTCTGCCCTCACATAGGCCAAAGCAGCTTTCCTCATTAATCAATAAGAACAACACATACACAGAAGGGCATCGCTTACACACAATAGGGTCTTGAGTCCTTCAAGATAAAACAAAGCATTTTTTGAAAAATATATGTGAGAGAAGGGAGACAAATGAATATGCTGAGTTAAAATTTTTATGTGAAATTTCCAAGATAACAGCTTAGTTCTATATTCTAAAGATGAGAGTATCAATTTTCCACCCTGTCTTTCTTTGTGTCTGTTTCTGTCTCTATTAGCTACACACACACACACACACACACACACACACACACACACACTCAGAGAGAGAGAGAGAGAGAGAGAGAGAGAGAGAGAGAGAGAGAGAGAGAGATTACATTACTCTTTGATGGATACTTGAAATGATTCCATGGCCTGGTTATTGTGAATACTATGCAAGTGCACATGGGAACATGGCAATTTGAATATGGTGCTGATGCTATATGGTTTGCATATAGACTCAAGAGAGGATTGCTAGGTCATATGATATATCTTGTTCTAATTATGTGAAGGATGCTTATGCTATTTCTCTGTAACGTATAATATCCACAGAAACAGTGAGAAATACTTTGGTTTTCCCCACAGCATCTCCAGCACTGCTATTTGTTGTGAGTCTTTAAAAAAAATTACCTTAAAATTTTTCATATATTTTTACCATATTCTCCCCCCCACTCTTTCTCCGAAGAGATGTTTCATGCCCCCCTTAAAAATAAACAAAACCCAAACAAAACAAAACAAAATCCCATAAAAATAAACCATGGAGTCTGTTGTTGTAGAAGGAGCCGGCTGCGTCCCGCCAGGCTCCCGGCCGCCCGGCTAGTTTACACCCAAAATAATCACTTAGAAACTGTATTAATTAAATTACGGCCTGGCCCATTTTTTTTTCTAGCCTATTATTGGCTAACTCTCACATCTTGATTTAAGCCATTTCTAATCATCTGTGTTCACCACGAGGTCATTGAGCTTGTGTGACTCTGGCGTCTCCATGGTGGTTCTCTGTCTGCCCTTCTTCCCACCATTCTGTTCTGTCTACTCTGCCTACCTAAGTCTGCCCTATCAAAAGGCCAAGGCAGTTTCTTTATTCAACCAATGAAAGCAACACAGGTACAGAAGGATCTCCTACACCAGTCTGTCTTGTGTTGGCCATTTACTCTTGAGCATGGGCCCTTCCCTGCAGTGTGATTGATACACTCACTGTCACTCCATTAAGGAGAACTGATTTTCTTTTCCCAGCAGCTATAAATTGCAAACAGCTTTATAGTAAGGGGTGGGAATCTGTGTACTCTTCTCCGTCTCCATCCTAGGATTTTGTGTGTCTTGGATTTGTGCAGGTCTTGTGCATGCTGTCACAATCCCTGTGAGTTCATATGTGCATCTGCTCTGTTCTGTTGTGCTTTTTAATAGTAGCCTTTCAACCCATCTGGGGAAGTCTCACTTTGTGGTTTTGATTTTCATTTCCTTATTGACTGGTGATGTTGACACATTTTCATATCCTTCTATCTATGGAGCTCTTTTGTCCCTTTTTAAATCAGATTATTTGGGGGTTTTTGTCTGCTTGCTTTTTGCTATTGAGTTGTGCTAGTTCATTGATATTTGAGATATTAACTCCCATGAAGTTAATAATTTACAAATGTTTTCCCCAATCCAAAGATGGCTGAATATTTCCTTTTGCAATGCAGAACATTTATAGTTTGAGGAAATCTTTTATGCTTTTTCTGTCTAAAGTTTTCATGTGATAACTAAAAGTGCTCCAAGAACAATGTGAGGGTCAAAATTCTTCCTTCTACACGTAGATGCATAGTTTCCTGAGTGCTATATGCTGAAAAGACCATTCTTTCTCCAGTTTTTTTGTGGGTGTGGGGACTGTTTTCTTGTATGTTTTCCCCATCACATTGACACACACCTTGATGCCAATGGCATACTTTGTTTGTTCGAGCCAGAGTCACTCTATGTAGTCCTGGCAGTTTTGGAATTCACCATGTAGACCAGACATGCCTTTAACTCACAGATCTCCTGCCTCTGCCTCCCAATGCTGTGATAAAAAGTGTGTTCCACTATGTGTGGTACTCTTTTGATCATTATATCTGTGTAATATATTATGAAATCAGGAAGTATAATGCCTCCAATTTTGCTTTTCTGTTTCAGGGGAGGGTTTTTGCTATTTAGGGTCTTTTGTGGCTCCACAGATCTTTTTTTTCTTAAGTTTTCTTTTTTCTGTATTTTAGTGAACAAAAATGGCATTTAAATTCTGTGAGAATGATTGTCTAACTGAAACACCCGTCAGTCATGAATATTGGGTCCAAGGACCTTGCTTACTGCTCCATAGCCTCACCTGAGCACATAACTGACTTATCCCTAACTCTCGTCATCCTGGAGTGCCTACCCACTGAAACCAGATAGCCACTGCCCCCACACATATGGTCAGCCTGCTTTTACCAATCCAACCCCCCTGCCAACCCACAGCCCTTCATGTACATAAACTAATCTTGCTCCAGTCCAATCCAAGCCCACAAAAGGCAGAATGCAACTGTAATGTCCATGAAATTTATTGAACAGATACATTTACTGAAGTCATTGAAGGCAAGGGGATGACAGCACAGAAACTCCCCCAGATGTTAGAGGCCACAGGTCCCACCTTTTCCTAGTCTGTGATTCATTAGAAAAGATCTCATCTACTGGCCACACTGAGGCCTACTTGCCTCAGCTTCTTCCTTTCCAGGGACCCCTGATACGCCTCTTTACAGAATGATGGCATCTGGAAGTGTTCTTTCTTTTGGTGGAACTCTCTAGAAGAATCACCCATTGGAGGGTGATCCTGAATTATTCTGGACACGGGAAAACACTGAAAGTCACATCTTGCCAAACTGAATAACTGGTGTCACAAGTAACAACAAAAGTAACAACAAGAGTGGAACATTAAATCTTGGTTCTCAGAGCCTGTTCATCCTTAGTCCAGGTCTTCGTGCCCACCCCAGGTTGTAATCAGTCACAAGATGAGCATCAGCCAGTGGCTGATTGCCATGAACAATACTTTTTGCTGTTTCCAAGGGCTTGTCTTGGAATCTCTGTAGAGCACCTTCTCAGGTAAGAACACACACATCTACAGGGAACAAGCAACATGTTGCTGGCCTGTAAGTATATCAAGAAAGCTGACCAGGAATAAACAACACGAGATATGCACAGAGCAAATAGGGCCTTGGCTGGCATGGAAGTTCACAACACAAGCTGGGCTACGGTGGTGGCTAACAGGGTAAGTCAGGGACTGATATACTTTGCCTAGGGTGTGATGGATGGGAGAACGAGTATTAAAATGTGTACTCACTGAATACCTGGGTCACTGTGAGTAGAACAGATAAAGATGAGATTCCCAAGGCAGTGTCATAAGCCTGCCTGGAGATGCTAACTGGGTAAAAGAGTCAGGCAGTCAGGATATATCTACTTTGGGGCTGACCCTTCAGCAATACTTCTTGGCTGGTACAGAATGGGGTCCTCCTCTGCCTTATGTTCCCCTGCCTAGGCAAGGCTGGGCAGCCTCCTGGGCACTCTCTAAGATTACTGCCCATCTGTGCTGGGGTAGGAGCCCTAGGGGGCTGATCAGGTCCTTCCTGGCTTAGGTCTACAGGGCTGTGGTCTGGGTTATGGTCTTCTATCTCCTCCTCAACCTCATCCTCTGCCTGCTCCTCCACCTCATCTCCTGCCTTAACACTGGCTCTGCCATCAGTCTAGGCAGAAGACAGATCACCAGCTTCATCTTCTACCTGGGCTCCCATGTTGCTGGCTAGTCTTGCCTCCCATTCCTCAGATTCCCATATGAGCCCCAACAACTCCAGGAAAGTTGGAGGTCTCCCGATCATCGTCAGCCCCCTCAGAGCTTCCTCCAGAGGCTCAGTCAGGTTAGCCCTGGTGAGCATCTGCCTCAGGCACAAATCATCCGTGGAGATTCTCTCGAGAGCCCCTTTCTGGATGGCTTTCTGCAGCAGGACTTCTAGCCTCAACACAAAGACAGAGAGCTGCTCCTCTGACTGCTGCTTTGCAGTCAGACACTTGATTCCAATGGAGGCCTGAGACTCATTGTCTCCAAATAACTCGGGTCAGAGCCTCTAGGCAGTCCTCTGCAGTCTTTGCTGGATTCTCTGCTAACAGCCCATGGACAAGGTACAAAGCAGTTCCCCACAAGCCCTCCAGAAACTGTCTCCTCTTCTCCCTTTCTGGGACCCTTTGCCACACCTGAAACATGTCAGTGGTGTGGTCTAGCCAGGCCTCAAAGGATTCTTCCCCGGGGGCTGGCTGAATGCTCCCAGAAAACATACCCAAGCACACTGGTACTGCAAGGTATCGACCCAGGGCTGGATTGCCTGACTAACTGATTGGAGCCTGCGCACTCTGTCCAGCCCCAGACCCAGGTCTCCAGGTACACTGTCTACTGTATCCCCCTGTAGCTCCAAGAAGTGGAAAACACAACCAAGAAGCTCCTCGCTGAAGCAACTGGGCGCAAAGACCACGTTTCAGCACCCCCCCCCCCCCAGTGCCTAGGATTTCCCTTGGGACCAATGCATAGTTGACTTCCTGGTCAAGCTCAACCAAGCTCAACCAGAGCCCACATTACTGTGCCAAGCACAGTAATGTGGGCCATGTGCCACAGGGCAGCCTGCAGTGACCCTTGGAACTCAGCTTCACTGCAGTCCTCCGGGATGCCCAGGATAAGCAAGCCCCTATGAACGCTGACACCCAATTACCTGCACTAGTCCTGGAGCATCTCCACCGCCACAATCTGAAAATTTAGCAAAGCTCACACTAGGGGTCGGAAACAGTTTCCCCAGAAGCAGGTCGGGTTGGGATAGGGATAGGAGCCTAGGCTAGGACTCAGGAAGACCAGCCTAGCTTTCCACAGCCTGGAAACAGAAAACGGAGAGAGGAGGTTAATGTCCTCCCCACCCCTGCCCCTTCTCATCCTCTATCTCTAGAGCAGAGGTTCTCAACCTGTGCTTCGTGACCATTCAGGGTCAATCGACCTTTTCATGGGGATCTCCAAAGACCACTGGGAAACACAGGTTATTTACATTACAGTTCGTAAGAGTAGCAAAATTACAGGTATGAGGTAGCCATGAGAGAAGTTTTTATGGTTGTGTGAGGGGGTCACCACAACACGAAGAACTGTATTAAAGGGTCGTAGCATTAGGAATGTTGAGAACCACTGCACTACACGATGCTTCTGTATCCCACCCCGTGCCTCAGACACAGGCCTTCCCTAGCCCAGTACCTCCCTGCAGTCCAACCCAGGCAGGCATGAGGGTTGAGACGGGGGCTTGTCAGGGTCAGTAATACCCTCCCAGAATTTGGTACCTTCTAGGAGCAGAATCCTTTCTCCTTCAATCCCACAGCAAAGATTCCCTGGGCTGTTCTCCAGGTTCTCCCGCCAGCCAGCTCCCTTGCTCTCTCTAGCCTTATAGCTGTGCACTCACGCAGAACAGTATACAGATGCGAGCATAACGCTGCTCTCTGCAGTGCAGACTTAGCGCGGGTGTGTGTGTGTGTGTGGTGACACTGGAGCACGGATCCCCCCCACCCCACGTCCTCAAGATGTGGACTAGCCAGGCCATTTGTGCAGGAGGGTCATGAGACAAGGCTGTCTCCTAGCCCTTGGCAGCCTGGGACCTCCGGTGATGTCACCTTCACCGGTCTGGTCACTGGTGACATCATCGGCTGCTGACCCTTCCCCCACCATACATCTGTGCCCCTGGCACAGGGGATAAAGTGCTCAGGGATCTCCACAGAAGGGTATCAGAAATCTTTATTGCCCCCTCCAGCTCTGTTTCCTGATCAAGGCCAGGAAGCAGGGACTCTGGGGGTTTTTCCCTGGTGAGTCCCTCTCTGGACCTAGTTTAGTGACAGAGCTGGGCAAGCAACATCTAGGTAGAGTCCTTGGAACAGATAGCAGATGAGCCCACACACCCCATCCCAACACTCCCCATGGAGTGTGCACCATCTGGGTGATGCCCATTCCAGTGGAAGGGGCTGCAGGTACATTCACCACTGCAGGGCCTGCATGCCTACCTGCCCTTAGTGCCAGTGGCCAGCTCACAGGAGGGTCCAGCACTGGCAGGCCTTTCCTGCTCTGCATACTGTATATCCAGGTTCTTGAAAAGCTGCTTTTGAGATTTGAAGACCAAACCCTTAGACTTGTATCTTACTGCCTGTCTTTGGGTCAGTCCCTGCTGCTTCTTGTCACAGAAAAGTTTAGAGTTTCTGGGAATTCTGCCTAAATTCATACAGGGAGCACTGTGATGGTGGTGAGGTGTTCAACTTTTCCCGGCTTCCTTCCATGATCTGGGACATGACACTTTCAGTGTGAAGGTGGCATGGGTGGCCTAGATCCCAGGAGCCTTCCTATGGTTTTAACATCAGTTAGTCTTCCATCAGTCAGTCTCCAGCTCCCCCCGCCCCCATCTTCTGCTGCCTGGGCTAGACATTCACTCAGAGCTGTGTTATCCTGGCTCAAAAACAGTTTCAGACCCTGCCAGTCTAATCACTCTGACTCTCTGCAGTCACCAAGAGTCCAGGGCCACATGCCCAACATTTCTGCCAGTGAGAGCGAGGGCAAGCAAGTTCACAGAAGGTCATGCCTCTATGTATTATTTCTTGGCCCCATTTTCTTTCTTTGGGCATCATACTCTGGCCACTTGACTTTCACTACTGTAAAGGTTTCCCCCATGGTGTCCATCTCACTCAGACTGTTTTGGTTAATTATCAGGGACTCTATTTAGGCTTTTGTCATGTTGGAATACTCCAACATGATGCATACTCAAATGTGCATCAGAGTGCCCATTTGAACGTCCCTCAGTACTGCCACCAGCATTCTATCTGCCTTCCTGAACCTCTGGCTTGGAGGAAGCCTTTGGGGTATTTGACCAAAACATGACGTTGCTGAAACTTGAGCTGTATCCAAGTAGACATCCATTAATCTATTATCTGCTGTGAGGTGGGAAATCCATGTCCTCTCCCATTAGCGGTGTGTGAGTGCTCATCTGTATCCCACAACACAAGCAGCCTTTTAGTATTGATCATTGAACACCCCAAGGGGAGAATTACTATCTCATGCATTGACAAGTGTTTGGCATTTCCTTAATAAGTTATGGTATTGTGCATCCTCTTACAATTTCATCTTCCACTCCTGGTTGATCTTCTGTGATCTCCCTTGCCCCTTCCTTATGCCCAGCTCTGTCCTACAGACAGGTCTTTGGCCTGTTTTCAGGAGAAAGTTTCTAGCGTCAAACCTGAAGGTACTCTCATTGTGTACATGCAACCAATGGCCAAACTGGTTACTTGACTCACACTGGTCTTCAGTTTGTCATGTGTGGTTCTCTTTCTTGCCCCAGTAATTTCTACTATGATTATATACAGCCTGAAGGCAAGTGCTTTGGGAACAACAAAAAAATTTCAGTTTTCAGTTACAACCCAACTTTGTCAATTGGCCTAAAGTACCTTATCACTCCCTTACTCAGCCTCCAGAGCCTGCACTGTTTGTTCTCATACAGGCCAGTTACTGCTGTTAATGTCTGATATAAGAATTTCCATTTAATGAAATTCACTGCTTGACCTGTCATGGATCATACAATGAATGCCTTGTCTTCTTTCTTGGTTTGGAGGTAATTTTCCTGGGGTCTTTCCTCAGAGAAGGCTCTCCCCTGGGAACATAGATATGCAAGATGGTCTTGTGTTACCAGCTGGCCCAGTGGGCTTACAAGCAGATAATCAACATATTTCCCTGTTTATAGGCTGGTCGCTGCTTTCCCTCTTTTCCTTCTTTCTGAGAGAGGACTTTGCTTCTTTCTAGGGTTATTTTCCTCCCTCTGATCTAGGACATTGGTAGTGACACCTCAGTTGTTTTTCTTTTGTTTCGTCTTTGTACCCATTGTCTCTAAGTCTCAGCAGTTAGTAGCTTTTCCTTCTCTAACCTTTCCTTTCTTGGTTTCTGGGACACCCCTTCCTGCCTTTGAACAGACCTTCTGCCTCTTTTCCTGCCTTTCAGCTGAAGTTATTCTTCTACCTCTCCACCTTGTTTTTCTCTTCCTGTTCCATTGTTGGAGCTCAGTATAGTGTGGGTGATCTTCTAACTGTAGTTCAGAGATGTTTTGTGCTGGTAGTGATCCCTCCTCCAGATCTGCCCATGTGCATCAGAATGTCCATTTGGATGCCCCTCAGACATTTAACAGTTGAGATGTTTCAACTAGGGTGATTCAAGCACCTTTGCATGCCTGCTCTTTCCCTGTGCTTCACCCGTTCATACAGATGGCTTCTATCAGGTTACTTCAACAAAGGCAGCAAGAATATTCCTTCCCTTCCCTTCCCTTCCCTTCCCTTCCCTTCCCTTCCCTTCCCTTCCCTTCCCTTCCCTTCCCTTCCCTTCCCTTCCCTCCCCTCCCCTCCCCTCCCCTCCTCTCTCCACCCTTTCCCTCTCCACCCTTTCCCTTCCCTTTCCTTTGTTTTTCACTTCTAAATAACACTCACTACCAAAGGCTATCAACTATGAACAGGGACAGCCCTTTTTCCCCATAGTATCTATCCCACTCTTTATGCCTGTACTCTGACCCCTCAACCTGCTCATCCTTATTAGTAGCACTTATTTACATGTCATCACCAGATAAATGATGGATAGGTCTCTGCTTTTGAGCATTAAGAACTACCTCCTGGAAAGCAAGCAGGTGCACTTACTAAAAGGAGCCTTTCATGTCAAAAATCAGCTTCCAAAAAAACTTGTATGTTCCAGGGTAAGAGCATAAGGTTGAGAATTATTAAGCAAAAGGAACAGAGATATAGGAGAAATAAGAGATAGAAAAAGAACAGCATTGGGAGGGACATTCAGAAAATATTGAATCCACCTCACTTATTTTCCACAGACTTATAATTTACTCCAAAAAGGGGAGTAGGGAGATAAAAGACTATATTACCATGACACAAGGAATAGACTTGAATTCTCTGACCTTTGTTGGAGGAATCTACTTCAACACTCAAAATACTAATTAACCATACCGTAGGTCAGCATGTCTTGTTTGTGGACACACCTGCTGTCAACGACTCTGAGAAAGCAAAAAATGAGCTCAAACTCTCTGACCTTCAGAAAAAAAAAATGGAATGGGCTGATATCTGTGTGTGCCCTGACACTTTCAGGATCACATTGCCTTGAATGGCAAGTGAGTCTGTCTTCTGGATTGTAAGAGCCAGTGGTAAACACACACACACACACACACACACACACACACACACACACACACACACACATAAGACAGAAAGAGAGGGGGTAAAGACTGAGAGAGGAGATAGACAAAAATGGAAAGAGGGAGAGAGGGGGGGGAGCAGCGAGAGATCGATAGGGGTTGCAGACCCTCAGATCCTGAACTTTCTATGACCTCTTGCCTACTAGAGTAAACAACTTGTTTTCTTGTGCTTGCAGCTGCTCTGAGCAAGAAACCCTCATGGGTTCCTGAGAACAAAGAAGCGGTTTCTGGTGGACATGCAGTAGAAAATCCTGAGAGCTAGGGCCACTTATCAAGGAGAGCCCTATATAAGCTGCCCTGAAACACAATAAAATTAGCATTCTTGCTTCAAGAGTGACCCACGTCTCTGTGTGTTCTTTACTCCCCAGACCCTTGCCTGACTGTGGTTCTAGATGGTGCAGGTGCCACGGTGGGGGAGGGGCGGAGAAACTGTGGGGGAATGAAGACATGAGAGAGACAAAATGATGATACAATTTAGCTAACTTCAAGCTCACTGGAAATCAGTGGTGGATTGATCTTGCCTTGAAGACCATCTGAATAGTTTCTGAGCTTAAACAGGGGTGAGCGACCCAACACC
Source organism: Myodes glareolus (assembly GCF_982192425.1). NCBI lineage: Eukaryota > Metazoa > Chordata > Mammalia > Rodentia > Cricetidae > Myodes > Myodes glareolus. Next base: position 63,315,821 of record NC_142053.1, on the reverse strand, counting down.
CAGAGCTGTGAGAGGTAAATTTATATTTTTCATGTAAGTTAGGTCTGCCTTAGCTATTTTGTTACAGCAGCACAGATGGACATGGCAGCCTGATTGTCCAGCCTGGAGTTATGAACATGTAACCCAAGGGTACTTGTTCCTTCTAGCTCAGATTACCAGCCTACATGGTCTGCCTGTCTTGCTCTTTTGTCTTGTGGGGTTCATTGATACTACTTTAGGAGTCAACCAGCATTCATGAACAAGTCAACATCTTGCAAGAAAGAGATCTTTATTCCAATGCACGGGCTTCTGTGCTAGTCATCTGATGGAGACTCCATGGACCTGGATTCCTGGATGATGTGGATTCAATTTTCCACAAATCCACACTCATAAGAGTAAGGCTCTGGCTCTCGTTACCTCAGGATGTGACGTTATTAGGGGAGAGGTTTGCCGGACACATAATTTAATTTAGATGTGGTCCTGCTGGAAGAAGTTGGGTACCAGAGCAGATATGAATGTTGGTCACAGCAGCAGAGGAAGCTGTTTACCCAGAATAAGGACTGAAGTCCCCCATCTGTGAGGGGAATGTACATCTTGTTGCTGCTTCAAAGGACGCTGCAGACCCCAGGTGGGGAACAGACCTGGCCCAGGGAAAGACCCAAAGGAACATAGATTCTAAAACCTACAGGAGGGTTCAGAGAAAGGCTAGACATAGAGCCTCTGTTCTAAATGCCAGTGTCATAGAGGAAAACAACACTTCAAATTTATTATGACTTAGTCCTCTTCTCAACGCTGTAATTATTTCCAGTGAAAGAAGAAAGGCAGTGAGAATTTATAAAAAGAAAAAAAGAGAAACTCGGGCAACAAACCACCTCCAGATGCACTAGTCTAGCACAAAACCAAATCAATAACAACAACGAAAAGATAATATACTTTCTCCAAAAATTGCTGATCTCAACGTAAAGTTTCTCATTAAGAACAATTTGCAGGAGCCAATAGGCAAAAAATTCAATACTATTTTCAAATAACAGAAAAAAATTATTAATGTACTCCAAGAGAAAGACATAAAGGTTAATGCAATGAGGAAGTCAATTCAAGATATGAAGACAGGCTTCAGCAAAGAGATAAAACTGGTGAAGACAAACCAAACTGAAATGATACAGAAAATGCAAACTCATTTAGGCAGGTTAATAGCTTGGTGGAAACCTCCCTCATCAGTGAATGAGGCATGAGGGGGAAAAAAAGCATCAAGCTGGAAGACAGGGTAGAGGAATTAGATCATTCCTTAAGAACACGGGAGAATTCTGAAACACCATGAAAAGTGTGAGTCTTCAAATTAAGGGCATTCTGCACCAAAGTCATAGAAAATATTTTCAATAAAATCATAAAAGAAAATTTCCAAACCTAGAAAAAGAGATGCACACCTATGTGCAAGATGCATACAGAGCGTCACATAAACAAGAAAAGAACCCCTTATTATATAATATAGCAAAAACACTGAAATCACACAAAAAAGGATATGACAGAGAATTATAATAAAGTCACTTGTATGAGTAGGCCCATCAGAATAACATGAATAACATCTGATTATTTAATAGCAACATTTAAAACCAGAAGATTCTGCACAGATGTATTACAAGCTCTACAAAACCACAACTGACAAACCAATTATAGTCAGCAAATTATCTATTAGAATGAAGGAGAAAATTAAAATGTTTAATGATAAAAATAAAATAAAGGAAGTTTTGGACACTAAGCCACCTCTAGAGAAACTACTAAAAGGAAATTTTTCATCAAAAATAAAGGAAAATACATCAAAGAGGCCACTGTTTGAGCATAAACAATAACAGAACAATCAATCAAAAGATGTCAAAGAAAATAGCACAAATAAACAAAATGAAAGGAACTAATACAAATCTTTCAAAAACAACTCTCTATATTAATTGTCCCAACCCTCCATGAAAAAGACACCGATAAATATATTGAATTGGAAAAAAAAGAGCCATCATTTTGTTGCCTCTAAAAAATGGAGATTTGGCTATGTTAATACAACACAAAATAAAATTCAAACCCAAAAGACAAGATGTAAAGATATAAAGAAGATTTCCTTATTTTCATCAATGGAATCAAAAGGAGCATACAAACCCAAAGATATATGTATCAAAAACAGGTGCACAAATCTAATCTGATAGAAAAATGTAAACTCACAGTAAAAAGAAAACATTACACCGAAATTAGGTGAATTCAATACCCATCACCACCAATAGAGAGGTCACGTGGATTAAAACTAAACAAGGAAAACTGAAAATAAATCATAGTATTAATTAGAAAGACATGAAAGACTGGTCCAACTGAAGCACAAGAATACACATTGCACCTGATGGGCATTTGGCAAAACTAAACAAACATTAAGACAAAACGGAAAGCTAAAGAAACCATAATCATTGATAAAATATCCTATAATCTAAATGACTATAACAGAATTTAGCAAAATATCAATATCTAAAAACATCTATTTTTGACAGAACTCTACAAAAAAGAAAAATATTGAAGAGTGGAATCAAGAATTTATTGTTAATAGGCACTATGTAGGCAACGGGGACACAAATACAGTCCATGACCCAAGATAAAGAGGGAAAACCAATCAAAAGAGGACGAGAACAAGGGCTCTGAAAGGCAAAGCAAGTCTGCCCCTCATCAGTACACCACAGGTGTCAGTGACCCCCAAGGGATGACAGGTCCCCTCCCTTCCTGCAAACAACAGAAGTCTCTGTTCTCTGAAACGTGAGGAAAGCTGGGATACTGATGTCCAGTGCAGAGAGTCAGCCCACAAGGTTGGCAAATCTGTGTCATTTAGAGTATGAAGTCTCTCGGGAGTGCAGGATGGCTGAGAACGGAAAGTGCTTTCTGCATGAAGTGAAAACCTGACTTCAACATCCAGTACTGATTTGAAAAAAAACAGGTGTGTGGAAAGATATGTTTACTCTCAGTACCAGGGAGACAGAAACAGGAGGGTCAAAAAGAGCACACACATACAGTCACAGGCATGCATGCGTGCAAACGTGCTCTCTCTCTCGCTCTCTCTGTCTCTATCTGTCTGTCTGTCTCTCTCTCTCTCTCTTTCTTTCTCTCTCTCTCTCTTTCTTTCTCTCTCTCTCTCTCTCTCTCTCTCTCTCTCTCTCTCTCTCACACACACACACACACACACACACACACACACACACACACAGAACAAAGAGGGCTAGGCCAGGCCTGAAGCTAACAAGAATTGCCGAATCAATGTAGACAACCTGCACCTTCAAGCATGCATGTGAAAGTTTATCTGGGGCAGGGTGGTGTGGAGAAACAAGAATACAATGAGGAGCGGCCATAGTAAGCCCCACAGTCTCCCAGATGGTTCTCTTGTGGAGGTGGAGCTGCAGGGGGTGAAGGCTGAAATGAAGAAGCTCTCTTCTAAGGAATGGGCGCAGGAGGGTTCCTGCCAGCCCCAATCCTGGCTGCAGACCTCTTCCGGGCCACCTTTAGGATGGTCTTCTCAAAGAGCTCTTTTTCACGATAGTGCACAGGTGGGCCATTCAGGTACTTCTCTTCTGCCTCCTTGTAGCTGAGCTCTTCCAGGGCAGCGATGGAGCAGATGATTGCCTCTGGAAGAAGAACCTCCATGGTGAGCCGGACTTGGTCTCCTCTTGCCAGCGAGAGCAGGGCCTGGTCTGCTTCCTTGGATATTTTTTGCAAATGTGTAGCCACGAGATGCAACTGGTCCTCATCCTCCAGGTAGGTCTCAATGCATAAGACTTCCCTCTTTGATTTCCAGAGGTCGTCCAGCCACCTGGATGGTTTCTTGCCCTTCACAATGTCCAGCAGGTGCTGGTCGGCCCCCTTTTTCTTCACGATGAAGTCGACGAGCTTCTGGTTGGCTCTGTCCCAAGCGGCTCTCATGCGGTCAGGCAGAAGTTTCTTGCGGGGCCCCTTGCCACCCAGGGCGGTCTCCTCCTCCCAGTCTTCCAAGTCGGCATAGCTCACCTTGGGGAAATCAATGCGCAGGTCTCCCTCTTGGATGGCTCTCCTCAGCGGGTAACTGGCTCGGGACGTGTAGTAGTCCATAAAGGAGCCCCGGAAGGAGCCACAGGCGAGGTCCTCCTTGTAGCGGTCGATTACCGAGAGGCACCAGTTGATGCCCTGGCTGTACACTTTGCCAGCTCTCCGCAGGAGTGATAATTTCTCGCCACAGTCCAAGAGCTTCAGTTTGCGGAGAGGGACTCGGACACCCCTGCGCTCAACTTGCATGTTGCCCTCGATCAGCAGCACCCTGGCCGTCTTGTCGTTCTTGCTGACATTCTTGACCACCGCCGGCCAGAAAGGATGGTCCTGGAATTTGAACCAGACCAGCATTCCTCGTTGGATAGTATTCGTCTCCTGGGCAGAAGCCACACTGGTGGCTTGGCAGTTTTCCTGAGCTCCAGCGGCTCTCCTCTTGGCTCTGGTGTTATTCACCTTCAAGTGCACTCCAGTTTCCAGTCCTGAGAGCCCACACTGTGCACACAGCACATGGATCTTCCTTTTCCTGCCAGCAATGCGGACTGATCTTCTCAGTCCCAGGACTGGAGGCACACAGGGTGCCGATGCCCCCTCTGAGTCTGGCCTCGGGGTCCGCGGGCCAGGGTCCTCCTTGTTCTCTGGGAGGGTGGTCTTCCTTTGGGCTCCAATGGCCCGGATCTCTAGGCCGCCACACTGTACTTGCAGCCTGGGAGCTTTGGGAGAGGAAGAGGCGTGCCTAGGTGGCCCAGAGGCAGGCCGATGCTCAGTGTTAGCCCGGGCACCCTCCCTAGAGGCCCGGGCGCTCAAGGACCTGAGCTTGGGTGTACTCAACTTTCTCTTGCCAGAATGATCACCAGCATTTCCTGTTGGAGTCTTGCAGGAACTTGGCCACACTCTGTTGCCCCTTAACAAGTTCCCTTGCATTTCAAGGTGAGGGGGCTCTACAGCAGTATGGACCTGGGCTTCCCCACCTTGCACTGCAGGCTCATTCTGTGAGCCCATCAACACAGGTCCTGGGCGGCCTCGCTTCCCAGGACTCCTGTGGGAGAGCCCTTGGCCTTTCTGGTTGCATCCTCGGGACTGCTGGCACTGGTGTGGGCTGGAGCTGGTCTCTTCTTTCGGAACCTTGGGAGCCCCTGTGCTGGTTCTTCGGCCACCTGCCCTTTCTCCTTGATACAAGCGGGTTCCCTCGCCCAGAATATCCAGTGCCACCTTGAGGGCTCTCCTGTATGCCCTGGTCTGCCTTGGCGAGCCATTGCCCTGTGACTCCTTTTCGGCCAAGGAGGCGATGGTTACGATTTCAGACTTGGTTAGGGGCCTCACCTCTGTGCTCCTCACTCTGGTCTTCTCACCCACAGGAAGAATTTCGACCTCCAGGAAAGAGGCCCCTCTCCTCTTACTATGGGTTGAGGTCCTGGGTCTGGACAACACCTTTGCAGGCCACAGCTGGCCCTTCCAGCCACAGAGCACATAATCTGCAGAGTCCATGGTGATGGAACTCAGGGGCTGTTCTGATCAGGACAGGGTGACTCCCTGGGTTGTGGTGGGCACTCTTCCCTGCTGGTCGTCTCTGGCCTGGCAACCCAGTCTGTGGTGCTGCCCTCCCTCCAGAATCTGGTAGACAAGCTTAACCTGATGGCCTCTCTCAGGGTGATGTGGGCATGTCCTGTAAGTGTGGGAGAGGAAAACAGAGCTGTGTTAGGACGGAATTAGCCTTTAGTGGATACTGAAGCAACAGCTCAGTGAGGTGAGGAGAGAGAAAGCAAGGGAGTGCCCAAAGTCTGTCTTTCTACAGAGATGTGGGTGCGTGCGGGAGAACATATGGAAGGATCTGGAGCAGATGAGTATACTACACACGGTTGCCCACCCTGAGGCTGGGGTGATGAACTTCCTCCCGGAGAGGTGAGTGTCTTTACGTGGCTTGTGTATTTTCCTGCCCATCCAATACCTTGGGGGCTCCCTGGGATTCTGCTCGGGTGGGGGGAGCCTCATTGCTCTCTTTCCTAGGGAGCTAATCCCACCGTGCCCCACCCCAGGAACTCTGTGGACACCTAGTGCACCTTGCCTTCTGCACCAGTATGATACCAGGTTGAGGAACAAGGAGGGTGCGCAAATCTTCAGGGCGATTTGCATAACATGGCAAGTAAGGTTGGTTGCTGTCATGGTCATAGCTTCTGGCCTCCCTCCCCTTCCCCCGCCCCGCCTCATATTTTGTTCCCGATTTCTTGCTCCCAACTCCGTGCTGGACCTCGCTATGGGATCAAGTGTACACATGGCATAAAAGAGAGTCTCCCCCCCCCCAAGGAAAGCACTTCACCGTGGAGAAATGCTTTCTAATTGGCAGACTCAGTAGTGTCAGATGAGAGCAACAGGGTAAGTGTATCTCCGTTGGTATTGCCCACTCAAGTCCATAGACCCTGCATACCCATATCTGCTGGTGATGGGCACTGTTCTACCAACAGATCCCAGGCCACAGAACTCTCCTGCCCACAACCTCTGTGCCATAATGTTAATCCACAAGGTCTCCTTAAACAGACAGGAAATCAAAGCAGCTGTTTGATGACCGGGATGGTCACTTGCCCATCCCTAAGTTCAGAAGGCTTGCTTTGAATCTTGAGCGGTGTGCAGTCTCATTTATGGCATAGCTCTCCCGTTCATGTCTCTCCATTCTCTGCCTTTCCACACAGTTCCTCCCCCGCCCCGTGCTTCTCAGTGGAGTCTCATCCCTTTCTTCTCACTGTGAGTATGTGTGTGTCAGGGTCTACTCCTTTCCTGACTACTCTTGCCTTGGGCCTTTGGTTTCCTATCAGCAGTGAGCATGCCTCACATGCTTTTGTTTGTGGAAACAAAGCCCACGTTTGTCTGATCCTCAGGAGAGGCCCACTGAGGTTGCCGATAACCACACACTTTGAGGACCACAACACGGAAGAACCACGAAGGGCTCACATGCCGCAGTTGCTCACTGTTCCTGCCAAGATGCAGGTGGCTTCTGGCATTACCGGGCCAGCACCAGGCACAGTGAGGCAGAGCACTCTGGACTCAGGACTCCTGACACAGTTTCTTGAGGACCGTGGACGTTTTGGGGACTCCTGTCACGCCATGACCTCTTCTGTGAGTGTGGGCACACCTACCTCTCCCTTAGGGACTCCAGGTTTTACCGTTGGGAACTCCCGACCGCACAGAAATATGGGAGGCAAATAATATTCGCTTCATTCCCCTAGCCCTCCCCTTCCCACCCTCTGTATCCATAAACCCCTGTCGGTACATTCACTGCGCAAATGTGCAGTGTGCCCTCTTCCGTATTCCCGTTCAAGTCTTACCGACTTCTAATCTGATCTCGCAGTGCATAAAGTGGCTCTCAACATGCAGAAGTCTAGGTCTGTCCCAGTCCACACCTGCTGGGTGATGCACTAGTAAATGTGTACTGTGCAAGTCTGGGGCCCAATTTAGGGATCACCTGCAGTACTTCTTCCTCCGAGGAATCTGTGTGATTTCACAGAGTTGGCCTCCTCTGATCCAGTCTCCGTGGAGTCCTCGGCCGCAGGTATCTGCTGAGGACACAGAGGAAAACATAGGCACCCCACTTACTTCCGGCTGCCTTCTGCTGCACCTTCCCAGCACATGCTCACCAGCAAGGCTGACTGAGCGCCATCTAGCCCAACCATGCCCCCATGTGCAGGTACCACACCTCGGTACCTTTCCGATGAAAGCAGCAAAGTCTTTCCCAGAGGTGCACGGAGAAGGCTGCAAGATGGACTCCCGAAATCTGTCTCAACACAAGCTTTGGCCCCGTGCCCGAGGCCTTCTGTCAAGAACTCGGAAACGATCACTGTGTGTGGCGTCTATTCACGTTTTGTCCAGATGGGAACTTTCAGATGGCTTCTCTCCCTGTGGTGAGACAAACAGACAGGGGCCAATCTGACGAGAGGGTGCGAGAAGGGCACAAAGCGTATTGTTCACCCGCAGGGGCCATGATACACGGAGAGATCCGGATGATGGGCTGATGGGTCAGAGGGAAACCCCAGCTGCACATCCTGTGACACAGCCCAGCTGATGCTTAACCCAACTGTGAGTGGAGCAAAACCCGGGCACAAACTAACACTGGTCGAGAGAACAAACACTGCCCCTTCTTCAGGTGCTCATACCGCACTGATTTTTTTTGCCTCGGTCTGCCTAGCTGTGCTTAGTGGCCAGTTTAGAGGTGGCTGTCTTCTGGAGGCATTTCTTCACTTCTTGTGTCAGGTCTCCAGGCCAAGAGATCTGCAGACCTCAAAGGGAACTGCCAGTCCTCATCCACGTTTACCTCCCTCTTAAATGCCTTCCAGCTTCTCTCTCTCAGACAATACAAGCTACAACTATCTCGGGTAAGGTGCCGTTGCATAAACACGGCCATTCTGTCAAGAGCACGTGTGACAATCATTGCCAAACAACAACAAGGCATCCATTTACATAGGTTGGTGATCTATGCTTCCAGGGCCTGAGAGGATAAAGCTGGCACCAACGTGGTGTCACCCGAGGACAAAGAGACAGGGCTGGCTGAGCAGCCAGTCCTTGGGGCTTCGCTTCAAACAGTGGTAGCCAGAACCTTTCCCGTCCCATGAAAGAGCCAGCACTTACCCACCGCACACTCACAGGCTCAGCTCACATTCACTCAGGATGGCTGCAGGCACCTACCTCCCTATGCGCCTCGCCTCGCGTGTCTGTCTAATGATCCCACCTCTCCACTCTGTGAGTATCCTTCGCCAATGTAACCAGGAAAGAATGGCTTGTTCCAGTTGTCATGGCAACCACAGTGTCAATGGAAAACCGTTCTCTCCCAGTAGCCAGTTCTCTGCGGAAATCAGGAAGGAGGCTGACTTACATCTCTGTCACCTAGTTCCCCCACCATCCCCGGCAGCTGCACACGTGAAACAAAGTAGGCATGCACACACACACTACAGAAGGCGATGCTGCCTGCCATTCCAGGGTGCAGGGGACCTTGGTGCAGGGCTTTGACAATGGGCTGGGACAAGGCAAGACAAGAGCTGACAGGCTCCCTTCTGCCTTCTTATATAATAAGATCGGGTGGGGGCCAGATCTGAGAAGGACACCTTTTCAGCTGGCAGAATTTGGAAGGCAGGCACTTTGTAACTCCAGCTGTATTCTATGTCACTTTGCAACAAATATGGAGGACCATGGACCCTCAGGAAATCAGGTGGCAGCATCATTCTCCCCACCCCAGTACACACACACACACACACACACACACACAAATTTCCATGGTGACTCTCATGCAGGAAAGAGAGAGAGAGTAAACTTCAAATGGCAGGAAACTTTGGAAACCTCAAAGCCCACCCACAGTGACATACTTCCTTCAGCAGTGCCCCAAACAAACCAAAACTGCAGCCATCTAGGAGAAAACATATATTCACAGTCCCTGATGTGTATAGGTTATCTCATTTAAGTCACCACACCACACAGACTTACACATACACCACACAGACACACATACCACACAGATACACACACCCACCACACACCACACAGATACACACAACATACAGACACACACGCAGCACTCAAACACCGTACATCAACACAATGCATACCTTATAGACACCACACACACACACACACACACACACACCATACACACATACCACACTGATACACACACACCAGAGAGACACACACTATACATACACATACACAAACAAGGCACAGACGAAACCGTGTTTCTCTAAGCTGCTTGAATGCATGCCTACTATCCCATGCAGCCATCACTGTATCTCGTGGCATGTTTTTTCACCAGATTAGATGACAACAGTTTGGAAAGTTCACCTCTTCCAGATTTGTGTCCTCTGCCTGTAGCACATGTGTGGATCATTATAGAGTGTGTCTTTTGTCTGACAGATTTCACTGAAAATGCTCCCAACGTTCATGGAGGGGAGTGTATTACTTCTGAGGGCTGGATGGTCTAGAATTCTGTTGTGCAAATGCACCATGTTTGGTGTGTCTCTTTATCATCAGTGTGTAATTTGTGAGATTCCCACTGTCACGAGGGCTGCCATGAGCTTTGGCATACCTATATTGGCTCAATGGTTTCTATTCAGGGGATTTGCTCATACCCAGGAGTGGACCGACTGTGTGATGGACTGATTTCCAATTTTTTTGGACACAGAGGTGCTCCCTACAGTATATACAGCATTGAAAATCCCCACAGCACCAAGGTCTTGCTTGGGATGTTTCCTGTGCTTAACTGTAGTTCTTAATTTCCTTCCTAAATTGTAAAGTGGGGGTGGATTTAACTGCTGCCATCGTAAGTTTCTTGCATTCCCTAAAGTCAAATATCATAGAACTTGTATTTTGAGCCCCCATGGTTCATGAATACCCTGATGATATGGTGGCAAAGCATGTTCACTGTGGATTCACAGTCCTTGGGGGAGGGCAGTAAGACCAGGAAGTATCAGAGCCCAGATTGGACAACACAGTGACAGTCAGGAGTCTCCCTTATTTGTTAGTTCAGAAAAAGCTCCAGAAGGCAATCAGGATGGTGACCCTCATACTGCAGGTCTAAAAAGGCTGGGCACAAATGAGCCTGTACAGTGGGCAGGGGGCCAGAATACCTTCTGTTTCTTCCCCTTGTGTGCTTTTGCAGTCATCACTGGACACCCTGGTCCTCCAGTTGTAGCAAACATGAGTGATACTTAGGCAGAAGGGGCTTAATAGGGCCTGATGCACATGCCCAACCACAGACATGAGTCAAGCAAGAAAAAACTGTTATGGTTTAAATAAAATGCTATGGATCCCCAAGTGGCAGCATGCAGCAGGACATGAGACCATACTCAGGTCCCTGAAGGGGTGTCAGGGAGCAGCCAATTCCAGGCAGGAATGCAGCAGTTCCCCAAGTGACTGCAGTGGGCCTTCAAGGCAAAGTGTCCTATGCATGGAGCCTTGTTGTGTGTAAGAGACCTCAACAGGGTAGCCAGTCGCATGAGCAGAGACAGACAGATGGGCATGCCAGGACACCAAGCCGTAGATCTCTGAAGGTGGCTGATCCCTATCCGGGAGCCACGTGGCAGATGAGAGACAGAGACATGAATAGTCACACTGTGCATTGGATATTTATTTACTGGATTACGGAGTGGAGAAGGGGGAAGAGCAGAGAGAGAGAGAGAAAGACAGAGAGAGAGAGAGAGAGAGAGAGAGAAACAGAAGGGAAAAGGGGAGAAAGAAGAGACAGAGAAGCTGCTTCTTTGAGAGGGAGATCGAAAAGAAGGGAATCAGGCTGGGAGCTGAAGATCAGCTTGCCTCAGTAGACTGGAGGGAATGGGTGTGGCTTGTCTCTTAAAGGGACAGGACAGACCATTTCAACAACTACAAGCTCCAAGTTGCATGCATATTGTTGCTGGACTGGCATCCCTTAGAAACACGTACATTTAGTCTCATGTATGCTCGCCTGCTTATCCAGCACCCTTAGTTTCCAGGAGCGAGGACTAGCTCTGGAAAAGGAGGGTCTCGGGTGACTGTCACGAAGTATGTCTGTATAGGAGAATGACTAGGCATTAGGGCCCCCGAGGTGGTATCATGGGCCTCACTTCCACCCTGGAGTGGACAAGACCCAGAGGGGCTGTCTGGGAAAGTTTTGTGAAGGTGTTAGGAACCCCGAGGCATGAGCAGGACAGCTTGTGTGCTCCTGCAGAGACTTGGGACCTTTCAAATGACTCTTTCAGTGATAGGGGAGTTCAGCCAATCATATTCTGTTTTTGGAGCGTGCCGCCCTCAGGCAAAAGCCTGCCTATAAACCTTACAAACGCGCTCCGCTAGCTCTCTTTTCGCCTGGCTCCTGTGTCCAGATGGATCGGTTGGATTCTGGTGTAAGCTGTTGTAAGTCTTACTTCTGTTTATTAAAGCTATATATTTTGTATCAATATAGTCTGGGGACTTTTCTTTACCAATCGCCCTGCAGCTTCATCTGGCGCCCAACGTGGGGCTTTTCACCCCTCGTGGTGCGGGCCTAGCGGCCTGAGCGCACACCGCACCTGGGGTCTAGCCAGTTCCTAGCCGCATTTGCGGGGCCGCGCAACTAACTTCCTTGGCTTTTGCTACCCCCGTTGAGCACTGTCTTCCCCCAGCACTCGATCTATGAATTTAACCTCTGGATTTGAGAGTATATATTTTAAAATTTGCTTTCCGGGTCGGCGCCATTGCCACGTGGATTCAGGTGTGCCCTCGCAGCTTACTGGCAGACAAGGGTCATTACAGGTAAGATTTTTCTTTTCAGTTAAAAACAAATAAATAAATACAATTTCTTTTGATTGAACATGTCAGAAAATATTACTATCCAAAAATTCAATGGCCTTTTTAATTGCACCATGGAGGATATCCTCCATGAGGTTTCTGATATTCCTCTTACTTGGTTATTTCTGGGACTTGTCGCTTTTCTGGTGTTTGGATATGTTATAAGAATGATGCAGTCCTTCAAGATTGAATCAGCAATGCTGAGGGCAGAGATTAAAACCTTAAGGACAATTCAGACTGACACCAACCTCCTCAAAAAAGAGTTTGGAGTTTTCAAGGAAGAGACTAGATCTTTGTCTGATATGACTTGGTCGACTGACCAAAATATCAAGAAGGTACAGTCTGATATTGCTTCTTTAGAAGGGAGCTTCACTGCTCTCAAGGAGGGGACAACCAAAATGACTCGTAACCTCCAGTCCATGACTGTAAATGCTGAAACATTAGCTGTGAGGGTTAAAACCATTGAATGTAAAAATTGGACTTTATCAAAAAGGTATGATAGATTAATTGACAGGATTTCCATACAAGAAGGCACAGTACATGCCATGAGGATTCTGTCCAAGGAGGAAATGGTGTCTCTGACAGACAAGCTCCATGCCTTAGAATCGTTAATAAAGGCTTTGGAGCATAATACTGGACAGGAGATTCAGGATTTACAGAAGGCAATGGTGAGCAGATTTAATAAGATTGAGGAAATCCTAGACTCTGATGAACAGGAGCAAAAGGTAGAAAGGCAACATTTACCTCCGAAAACTCTGAGTCTACACAGAGTTATACCTGCCTTTCCAGTAATAACATCAGAAAAGATAACTGGCTCCAAAAACCCTAAGGTCATTAAAGAACATACATGGGAGCCTATACATATGAATGATCTAAAAGAATTTAAACAAGCAATTATGAATTATGGACAACATTCGTCCTTTGTTAGAGAGATGTTAAAATCCTGGGCTCTCAGCAACAGGGCAACCCCTCAAGATTGGAATCAGCTGACTTCTGCTGTCCTGGAGAACTGACCTTTATGGCATTTCAAATGCCTATTCAAGCAAGAGGCCAGACTTTTACAACAACAAGAATCAGCAAAAGGAATTGAGGTTTCTCTAGATCAAATTCTAGGTGAAGGACTTTACTCTGATCCTCAGGAACAAGCTCTTTATGATAAAAACATTTTATCCATATGTGCCACAGCAGCTCTAAGAGCCTGGGACAGGGTTCAAGACTCAGGTCAGAGAGTAGAATCATATATCAGGGTAAAACAGGGTCAGAGAAAACCCTTTAATGACTTTTTACAAAGACTAACTAAGGCTGTACAAATAGCGATACCTGATCCAGAAGCAAGAAATACAGTAATTGAGTCTTTGGCTTATGAGAATGCCAACATAGAATGCAAAAGGATCCTGGGGCCTTTAAAGATCAGATCAGCACCTTTGGATGAATGGGTATTACATACAATAAATGTTGATACATTTGATTATGAAAATAAAACATGGATACAAGAAGCAATTTCCAAAGGTAAAAGGAGACATCAGATTACAAAATGCTTTCATTATGACAAAATGGAACACATAAAAAGGGACTGCAGACAATGGAATTCCAAAAATAATGCCTCTTCTAGGAATAACAGGAATAGGAGGACTCAGCCTTCAGGTTTATGTAGGAGATATGGAAAGGGTAGGCATTGGACAAATGAATGTAGGTCAACAAGAGATAAACAGGGCAACCAGTTGCCATCAGAAAACTCAATAGGGGGCCTCTTGAAGGCCCCCATGGCAAATGTGGTCCAGTCATTTCCGATCACTGCAGAGAACATGCCTCTTCAGGAAAATTAAAATGCCCCATGCCTGCTGTTAAAAGCAATAACGGCCTGAAGGATGAGTTAAATGTGATGAATGAATCAAGAAATATAAGAGGACAAAATAAACAAATATTCTGGCAGACTTCTATAAATGAACAAAGACCAAAGCTAAGAGTGTATGTAAATGGCAAATTTATTACTGGCTTACTGGACACAGGTGCAGATGTAAGTATCATTACTCCAGAGTCTTGACATCCGCATTGGCCTCTTCAGGAGGTAGATATTCAGTTCCTAGGAATTGGAATTCTATCTCGGGTAAGACAAAGCACGAGATGGGTCAATTGTATAGGTCCAGATGGACAAATAGGAAAACTAAGGCCATATGTAGCCAATATTGCAATGAATTTATGGGGCCATGACCTATTGCAGCAATGAAATACCCAAATTAACATTCCTGCTGCTTTTAGAGCCTATATTCCTGAGGTAAATAATACAAGATATTACGGATGGCAGAAACCAGCCATTAAAACTATGCAAAAACATAACACAATTGATGGCCCTTCAGAGGTACCAACAGCCATGCCTCTAAAATGGTTGACTGAGAAACCAATATGGACTAAACAATGGCCTTTAGCTGAGGAAAAGTTACAGGCTTTAGAACAGCTGGTACAAGAGCAATTAGATGCTGGACATATAGAAGAATCTAACAGCCCTTGGAATTCTCCTGTATTTGTTGTTAAGAAAAAATCTGGTAGATGGAGAATGATGACAGATCTTAGAGCTATCAACAAGGTTATTCAACCAATGGGCCCTCTGCAATCTGAAATTCCTCTGCCCTCCCTGTTACCAAAGGGATGGCATCTTATAGTTATTGATCTGAAAGATTGTTTCTTCACTATACCTTTACAAGAGAAAGATAGGAAAAAGTTTGCCTTCACAATGCCTACTTATAATAACTCTCAGCCTACAAGGAGATACCAATGGACCATCCTCCCACAAGAAATGTTAAATTCTCCCACCCTGTGCCAATATTTTGTAAGCCAGCCATTAAAAATTATATGCAAACGATTTCCTAAGTCCATAATATTCCACTATATGGATAACATCCTGATCTCTGATCAAAACAAAGATACCTTAGAAAGACTGTTTAAAAAAGTAAAAATAATGTTACCTAAATGGGGTTTGCAAATTGCTCCTAAAAAAATTCAGAGAGGAGATTCTGTTAATTATTTAGATTATAAAATAGGTTTACAAAAAATTAAGACACAAAAGACACAAATCAGGAGAGACCGGTTACAAACTCTTAATGACTTTCAAAGATTATTAGGAGACATCTCCAGCCTACGACCGACTGTTGGGATAACACCTGATCTAATAATTCATTTAAACAAAACCTTGGATGATGATAAAGACTTAAACACTCCCAGAAAATTAACAGCTAAAGCAAAAAAAAAAAAAAAAACTGACAATGGTTAAAAAAAAAATTACAGGAGGCTCATGTGGACAGGATAAATCCAAAGCTTAATTGTATTCTTATTATATTGCCTTCCAGAATTTCTCCTACAAAAATTTTGATGCAAAGAGACGATATTATCTTAAAATGGATCTTTTTGCCCCACAAACCAAATAAAAAATTAAAAACTTATATGAAAAAAGTCTCTAAATTGATTATAAAAGGAAAATTAAAACTTCGTCAATTAGCAGATATAGACCCAACAAAAATTATAATGCCTTTCACTGCTGATGACATAAAAAAGTTATGGAAAGACAATAAACCATGACAAAGAACATATGCTATTTTTTTTTGGGAAAAATCAATAACAATTACCCAAAAAACAACAGACTTAATTTTATAAAAAGGACTTCTTGGATCCTTCCTCAAATTGTCCATGATGCTCCAATAACCGGAGCCCATACATTTTATACTAATGCCAATAAATCAAGAAAAGCAGGTTACAAATCAAAAGAATTAAATAAAATGGAACAAAGTCCCTATGATTCTGTCCAAAAGGCAGAATTATATGCCAGGTTTAGGGACATCATTTAGGGGTTGGTTATAACTGATATAGGGATGGGGGAGTTATTTTATAAACTCAGGGATGTTTATCAGAAAAAGGGGGGGATTGATTGGTGATGGGATAATAATATATTGGTATTTGTGAGTTATTGTTTTTAGAAAATTGTATCAGTGTTGATTTTTGTACATTGATATATTGAAAAATATTTATGTAATTTGATTGGAATAATAATATATTGGTATTTGTGAGTTATTGGTTTTAGAAAATTTTATCGGTGTTGATTTTTGTACATTGATATATTGAATGTTGTATGTGAGTATGCTTCTACCTTTATTTGTATCAATATATATACATATATTTACATTCCTACCTCTGATTAAGATATTTATACACATTGTTTACATTTGGAGGTCATTGTCCTCACTCATTACACAGTTGTTCATTCTCTTAGTCTTCAAGTTAGATAGATAGAAATCAATAGTCATATATGTTTATTATATTTATATTTAGGCTAATCAGGTTATTTAGATGCATAGAGATCATACTTAGTATAGATAGTATAATCTTCAACCTCTTCGAAAAGCTGTAAAAAATGGCCTTTAATCTAACTCATAGTTCTATAGTTGTGAGACACAATCGCTCCTGGCATCACTGCTCTACTCCCGAGAGAACATTGAGCACCAAAGGCACTCCACATGGAGCTTGTCTTCTTCCTGGCAGAACTGGCCTTTGGGCAAAGAAAAAGCCCATACCTCAACCACTGACAGAATTACAGAATATCCGTAAATGGATAAAAGCAGGATTGTCTTATCTTGCCAAGACAGGGTGAGAGAGTCCTAAAAGGTTTCTTGCCTTTAAAAAATGGCATGTCAGTTACATCAGGCCTTAGCCAAAGTTGGTTGACTCAACATTGCATATGAAACTTTGGGTGATTGCCCAGGTATTCAGTTGTCTCTTCCATTCGTTACACATTTCGGAAGTTTCCCGCTTGTACTTCCGGGCTGCTTGAGTAAAATTATTTTCCTTCTCAGATCTTTGATGGAGTTGAAGATTAGATAGTTGTAGTTATCATCTACATTATTTAGACTCCCTGAGATAGAATGTTTAGCAGAACTTTGTTATAGGTTTCTTGCTTAACATTGTTTGTTGTTTGTGACTTTATATTTATTATTTGCTTCTATTGCATATAGTTGTATTTGGTTTGGTTCTGTCTTATTTTAGAAAAAAGGGGGAGATGATAGGGGAGTTCAGCCAATCATATTTTGTTTTCGGGGCGTGCCGCCCTCAGGCAAAAGCCTGCCAATAAACATTGCAAACGCGCTCCGCTAGCTCTCTTTTCGCCTGGCTCCTGTGTCCGGACGGATCGGTTGGATTCTGGTGTAAGCTGTTGTAAGTCTTACTTCTGTTTATTAAAACTATATATTTTGTATCAAGATAGTCTGGGGACTTTTCTTTACCAATCGCCCTGCAGCTTCATTTCAGTACCATTTGAGCATTCCCACCATCCCGCACAGGTCCATACTTCCACATGTGGGAGCATTGCAAACAGGGAGCAGAGGTGTTCTGGGCACTTTCAGCCCTTCCTAGGTGAGTTTTCAGTTTATGCATACACAACCAAAAACTCCAAGTCAAGTATGTGTCATTACAGGGTCAGTCTCAAGACGGAATAGCACCGGCCGGGCTCACATACACGGACATGGTATTTTATGGACATAGAACACTTCCCCATAGTGAGGCAGACCTGAGATGCCGCCCCCTCCCTCGCCCACTAGGAGGACAAAGAGCAAAGAGAGTCTGAGGATTGTGGAGCGCTTCATCCTTCTAGGTGAGTAGTTACTGAAACCCAGGTTAGTCTCTGAGATGATGGCCTGAGCCCAAATTCCCCAGTGGAGTGGAGGAGGCCTGGAAGGGCTGGGTGGAAAGCTCTGATAGGAAGCAGGGATTGAGAAGAGTGGGAGGGACGATATGTGTGCTCACAAAGGACTAGGGACCTGCCATACGGCCCTTTCTGAAGTCTGGGCACATGAGACATTCATCCAGGTCCACATGTCCACAGTTGTGCCTAGTTAAAACACGAGCATGGGTGTTTAAGGTCCTCAAGGGCCTTAAAGGGAAATTTCCCATCCACACATACATGCGTGCATGCATGCATGCGTGTGTGCATGGTTGTGGGCGGGCCTAACCAAGGAAATGCATTGAACAGGAGCACGCATGCACCAATGCTTTTCCACGGAGGCCGACGATGTTCCTGAAATGAGAACTCACTGGCTGTGACCACTGTAGAGGGGAAAATGGGTTTTGGGTCGCTGGGCCGAGACAATTCCTCTCGGTGAGTGACCAGGTGTTAGGGCTCAGAATATTCCCTGAGGTGGTTGATGCCTGGCTCCTGAATTCGTCTCATTATGGCCCAGGTTCCCAGAGAAAAGTCTAGGAACGCTTTGTGAGGGACACAGGGACTGAGAGGAGCGAACCAGCAACATGGGTGTTTGGAGAAAGACTTAGGGACCAACCCATGGTCCTTTCCGAGGTCTCTGGGTACTTCAGATGTCCTCCTGGACATATATCCATGGGTGGGCCTATGTGAAAGGGGCTGTGGCTGTTCAGATCCTCGAAAGTCTTAATTTTCTGTGTTCCGGGACATGCGTCTGCCACCCTGAGACTCAAGTCTCGTAGGCATGATTGCCCCTTGGCCCTAGCTAGGTGTGACCCAGCTTAGTGGGTAAGGAGGGTCTGTGGGGATCGTCGTGAATCCTGTCCACCTGGTTTATGAAGAGGTATCGGGATAGCCCATGGTGTCCAAAGCCTCATTTCTGAATGTGACTGGAGGAGGCCAGATTGAGCAATCTGAGAAAGCTGTGTTGGGGCCAGAGGAGAATGGGCAGGGCAGTTTTGCCTGCAGCTGAAGAGACTAGGGACCGTCCAGGAGGCACTTTTTGTACCTCTTGGGCATTTTCCAGATTGATTCTGGGGAGAGAGCAAGACAGGCAAGCACACTGAGAAGAAGAGGTGCTCTGGGCCCTTCCCACCCTTGATAGTGCGGCCCGGTTTCAGCCATATGTGAATGCAAGCCCTGAGTCCCTAGGCCTGATTTCGAGGTGAACCTTACCATGGAAATGGAGGAGAGGGTTGGTTAGACCTTTGTCTACCTGCCTTTCCACTCTTCCAGAATCAGGGATGCTTAAGTTCAGGAAGTGAGGGCAAAGTAGGTGTGATCACCCTCCAGTGGAAAGACAGTCTCAGAGGGTGGTGGTAAAGCAGGTCCACCTTGGCAAGTGACTGGTTACTAGGGCCCACCAGGGTAGCCTTTGAGGTGATGTCTGGAGCCTCCCTTCTGCATCAGACTGCAATCAGGGTCAGAGTGGAGATCTGAGAAAGCTCTGTCAGAACCACAGGGCCCTGGAGGAGTGGGCAGGACAGCATGTGTTCTGGTGAAGGAAGTACTGTCCCCTCCAGCCCCTTTAATTACTGCAGTTTCCAGGCTAGTCGTGTGCACCTTCAAGTCCAGGTCACCACACAAGCTTCATTACTTGCATGGGTTTTGTCCTTTAGCTCCTTGGAGTAGACCCATGCATGTCTGCATGCTTCTTCACCTAATCAGACATTATCCCATTTGGGACGTGGGGCCCAATCAGGTGGGACAAGCCTCCGAAGGGAAGAGAACTCTCAGGGAAATGTGGCTGAAGTGTGGTCACCTAATCTGGGTGGGTCCCTGTTCTGAGGGTCTGGTGGATCCAAAATTAGAGTCAGCCTGGATCCAAGTACTTGGTGCTATATCACCTACTACACATGCCAGGCACTTCCCCAACCCACCCCACCTCCGCCACACACACACACACACACACACACACACACACACACACACCCCTCATGTATGTGCACTAGCTGGGCACACATGCTGGGCATTTCTCATGCATAGGTGTTGTTCCAGCCAGTTGGAAAGCATGATTGTGGAGGCAGGCAGTGTCTAGGTGTTATTTTCCTCTAAAGAGAAAGAGGTTTCTGTGGGGAAGGTCTTGAAACAAGCTCCTCTTGATGGATGACTGTTTATTAAAACAGAAACTGTGTCAGAGTGTGGGGGAGGTAATCAGGCTTGTACCTGATAGATCCAAACTTGGTCCGTGAGATGATGTCCAGGGGCAAATAGAAGGACTCCCAGGGACTGCACTTCATCACAGATGGGTGTGAATCATCATGGGGCTCCCTAAAAATGCCATGGTGAAAAGAGTAATGATCCTGCTGAGGCCAAAATGAAATCTGTCTGCAAACACCTTAGTTATTTAGCAGATGTTTATTCAAACTTTTAGAATCTGACACCAGGCGGATTGTTTTTGACGTGTTTAAATACAGCACAATTTTGGGGAAAAAATTCTGGTAACAATGATCTCAATCCCATGTGCAGGGTGAAGATTGAGGCCTAACTACATAGAAACTCTCTTGCAACATA
This sequence comes from Myodes glareolus, assembly GCF_982192425.1. NCBI lineage: Eukaryota > Metazoa > Chordata > Mammalia > Rodentia > Cricetidae > Myodes > Myodes glareolus. The sequence continues at coordinate 63,295,270 of NC_142053.1, read as the reverse complement.
CATGTGACCTCTACCATGGATATGGTATAGCTTAGGGACCTAGGATCTGATGTAGCTTCAGTCACATGGATAGCATTGAGGTCACCAGGCTGTAACGTACATGGGACATCTCCCCTAAAGATGGGCTCTGTTGGCTGAGAAACCAAACTAAAGGTAAAGGTTTAGGGAGGGAGAGTCAAACATAATAATCTGGGAGATCTGTGTGTGGTCTTGCTCTGCAGACAGCACAGATCACCAGGTTGTTAACAGCATCCTCTCCTGGTCTTCTGGTTGGAAAACAGGCATAGGCATCCCTTCTGTTGCAGAGACAAGCCTGGGTGCTTACTATTCCTAGTTCCCATAGTGCTTGTCTGTGAGAATAGTGGCCTCATGTCCTCTTACAGGCTGTGTGTCACTCACTGTGGGTAAGTGAGTATATTGGTGAATCTCTGCATTTGCCTCTGTTGGGTCTTTCAAGCATGCCTGAGTCCCTGAGTTGCTTCTGAGACATGCAGACTCAGAGTGGGTAGGGAGTTCAGCAGGACTCAAGCGTGAAGTGCAGGGACTTGGCTCCGTTGACTCCATTGGCTGTCAGTGGGCTGGTGTCAGGTTAATGAGACACCAGTTGTTGGGCCACTTGGTTTGGGGGTCAGCCCAAGCAGTCCTATCCTGGGGACAAGAAATCAGCAGAAAAGGCTAAGATTGAGGGCTACAGGGCTATAGAGAGCTCTGTATTCAGACAGTAAAATGGGACAGAATGAGATTGGATGTGGCAGGATATTGGTGTCATCCTCCCACCTTCTTTTGGCTGCAGCACAGAAAGTGCCAGGACGCATGGCCACAGCCTGTGGAGTTCTGGTCCCTGTTTCCATTGCCACCATGACATCCTTCTTGGTGTCTTTACTATATGTACACACCAACATTTCAGGAGTCCTCCCCAGCCCAGCAGAGCCCCAGCCATATCAAGCAAGGAGCAGAAAGATACAAAGAGAAGTGTCAAGCGCCCAAAGGTTGATCAGAATCTCCTATCAGATAACTTGCAGAACCCAGATCCAGTCACTCCTGCTAACAACTGATATGTGGCATATAGGGCTGGGCATAACCGAGGGGACATTCTGCTACTCCTTGGTGGGTGGAGCACAGGGGTTGCCTGGTACTAACCAGGTCTTTCCATGGAGCTGCGGATGTGGGTGGGGGGATTCATCTGCCCAGATCTGATTCTCAAGCATGCTGTGGGTTTCTGTTCCCACCCAATATTCTTCCCCTGTGGTAGAGGTGCTAAGTAGTTGGTCTTGGCCAACAGGCCTCTGAAGAAATCATGGGTCAAGGTGAATTTCCTTGAAAGGCTTGTACAAACACAAGTACCTGCTGTCCCTAGACTCGGGTCTTGTTGAATTTCTCCTGGGTGGGTCATGAGTTCCTGGAAAACTACT